>NC_071387.1:198194886-198498792 GCF_022682495.2 Desmodus rotundus | reverse complement strand
TCAATGCGTTGTTGCCTCTTGTGTGCCCCCAACCAGGGACGTGGCTGGCAACCTTGACATGTGCCCTTACTGGGAGTCAAACTGGTGACCCTTTGGTTCGCAGGCCGGCACTCAATCCACTCAGCCACATCAGCCCGGGTGAATCACTGTTTTTTGTACCTCTAAATTGAGGGAGAAGCCTCATCAGCTTCAAGGACCTACCTCCTACCATGCAAGGAAATTAAAAAAAAAATTTAAATTGATTTCTTAGAGAAAGGACAGGAGAGAGAAACATCAATTTGTTGTTCCACTTATTTCTGTATTCACTCTTTGACTCTTATATGTACCCTAACTAGGTATTGAACCCACAACCTTAGTATATTGGGACAGTGCTCCAACCACCTGAGCTACCTGGCCAGGGCTATAAAGAAATTCTCAGTATGCTGGCATTACTTCATGTTCTGCAACTGACTGAAAACCTAGGAACAAGGCTTAAACAAGTAGGAAGTTAGTTTGTGTTTCACATAGCAGATCGATGGGAGATGCTCAAAAGTTAGTATGGTACTGCTTCTAAGTTTTGCTTCACTCTGCATAACCCCCATTCCCAAAGTCTCCTCATTCTCCAAAATGACTGCTCACAGTCCAACCATTTCATGCATGTCCCAGGCGGTGGGGAGGAGGAAATGAGGAAGAAAAGCATACCCTCTCCCTTTAAGACTCCTCGGCAGATATTGTATATATTCTCTCCTGCCAACATCCCAATGGCCAGAATCTAGTCTCTTGACTCTAAAAGTGCAGAGAAGTATGGGAAATGTAGTCATTGCTCTGGACAGCATGTACCAGCTAAAAATTAGGTGTTCTATTTCTATAGAGGAGAAGAACAGGTATTAGGGACAGCTGTTAGAAATTTGTGAGACGGTGGCAGGAGGAGCCGGATGATCTGACCCAAGTACCTTTATTTGATGCTGTGCTGAGTCTGGACCAATTGCAG
Source organism: Desmodus rotundus (assembly GCF_022682495.2). NCBI lineage: Eukaryota > Metazoa > Chordata > Mammalia > Chiroptera > Phyllostomidae > Desmodus > Desmodus rotundus. The sequence goes on along the minus strand of NC_071387.1, from coordinate 198,497,822 downwards.
CCTGTGGGGGAGGCAAGAACGGGATTTTTAAAAGAAAAAGCATGGGGTTGTGGGGGTGGGGGTAGAGGGGTTAGTCTCTTGTTCTTCCGGCAGCTGCCTCAGGGTTTCAGGATGTGGGTCAGGACAACGGGTTAAGTAAAGGCCGGGCTGTTCCCAGGTGCAGGAGGGTCTGTCTGACCATGGGCCAGTATGTCTGGAGCTAGATGTCTATTGAATGAGGTGGGAGAGAGGTCCAATGGAGCCCCGGGCTATCAAGCCAGTCGGGATAACTGAGTCATAGGCAGTCCAGCGGGTTGGAAAACTGTCCTGACAGGGTCAGGAGCAGTCTGGCGGGCTGGGAACCTGGCCTGACCTTTTCACTAACAATCTCCACAATTCCAGCCTCAAAGAGTTTCTTGGGCCCTAGTATGGACCAGTAAGAGCAGAACAAATCCCATTTGCCCCAGAGAAGCACGGATGAGTCCAAAAAGTCACTGGCTCCGATGGGTCCCTGCAAACTGGAACGCAGTGAGCAGATAACCACATACCAGAAGGCTCTCTCAGGAGATGCCAACCCGAATAGGTGATGACTGAGGTCCAGGCCCTCTTCACTATTATGGCATATGTGACCCCCTCGACCACCCCCATAGATGGAACCCCTGGAAAGAGAAAGACCCCAAATTGGCTTAGAAGATGTTTCTATTCCCTTAGTGAAATGAGGATTATGGTGGCCATTAGGGCTTTTTACAAATACCTATTCTTTTTCTCCTCCTCCCAGGTACATGGTAGGATTTGCATTGCTCGGCCCCCTTGAAATTGGCTGTGGTCATCTGATATGCTTTGGCCAATGCCGTGAGAGCACAGTTGAGATGTATCCTGGCTAAACTAAAGGTTCAGAGCCCATAATGGCTAATTTTATGTGCCAACCGGGTGGTGCTGTGAAAGTATTTTTAGATATGATTAGCATTTAAAACAGTAGGCTCTGAATAAAGCACATTATGCTCCATATTGTGGGTGGGTCTCATCCAATCAGTTAAAGGCTTTAAGAGAAAAGACTGAGGTCTCCCAAGGAAAAAGGAATTCTGCCTCCAGACTGCCTTCGGACTCTACCTATAACCTTAACTCTTCCCTGGTCTCCAGCCTATCCTGCAGACTGCATTTTTCCAGCCCCTGCAATTGTGTAAGCCAATTCTTTAAGATAAATCAATCAATCAATCTCTCTCTCTCCCTGGAGAACCTTGACCAATGCAAAGCCTATGTGCAATTTGTCACATTTTCTTTTTCCCCTGCCACAGTGACCTTGGCGTGTGGAAATGAGGCTTCCAGCCTGGATCCCTAAGTAAATACCAAGTATAGTTCCTCTACCATCCATTGTGTTAAGCTGCTGAGATGTGGAGACTGTTTGTTGTCAGCACAACTGAGCTTATAGACAGGTAGAAGGAGGCAAACTAGATATTAGAGTGCCGTGGAAACATAAAGGAAGTTCTTTGTCTTCAATTCTAGAGTTTGCAAGCTAAGATTTTATTCCTGCTACAAGCACTCACTACTTCTGATTGTCCCAGGGCTGAAGTCCTGCAGGAGAAGCAACTCTGAGTGTTCCCTGTATACAATGTTCCTTGAGTCAATAATGTCCTGGTCCCTTCACTCACACTCCCCAGGCTGCCTGTAAAACTACCTCTTCCTCTCATTCAATAAAAATGTTTCTTTTTGTCTCAGTGTAAGAGGCATAACAAGACGTAATAAGCAAATCCTCTCCAATGTGTGAATAGAAAACTTCGTTTTCCCAAGGGGATTTGCATTTGAAAAGAAGATTTAAAAAACAAAAGTCCCACACAAATGAAGCTGTAATTGGTGAAGTTCCAGGAAATGCGATCAAGTGAAGAGATTTCCAGAAGCAAGGAAGATATTAGGGGGACAAGAAGGATGTTTCACAGACTCTGTAGATGGGACCAATGTTGTGGGATATTGTGCTTTGAGTTTCTGGGTTCTTCTGAGTGGCAGAGAACAGGGAGTCCTCAGGGATGCTTCAGAGCAACTTTCTGTGTTTCCAATCATCCACATTTCTCCTTCCAGATGGCTTGAAATGACGGCAGTCCACAGCCTCACAGCCTGTCCTGTCCATCCTCAGGCCCAGTGGCCAGCCCCTTTGTTTTCTATGGGGCGAGTGACCTTCACCTCAGGGCAAAGTCCTTGAAATGTGATACCTATATACTCCCAGGTGCCACACATGCCCTCTTACTTCACCCCAGGAGGCTGCCCTCTAATCCCAAATGCAACGTGTATTCACTCACGGGAAATCAACTAGGGTAAAATGCAGATTCAGAGATCCAGATGCTGATTCAGTAGGCTGGGATGCAGCCGAGAAAACTGCATTTTTACAAGCCTCCTTTCCCGGGGGGCTCAGATTCACATGGTAGTCAGGCTATACTTGGAGAAATAGTGCTCCAGGGAGATGGGGTGAGCTCCTAGTACAGCCTGCCCCCATGAATCTCCAGCTATGAAATAAGTCTTTTCTGGTAAACTCTGGCATTCTACTGGTGTAGCTGGGCCATCTGCTCACATCCTTAAAACAAAACAGACAAATAAAACATGGAATGTTGCTTCTAGGAATCGCTGTGCCATTTTTCTCTTTTATTTCTGTTTACGAGGGGATGTGTTTTTTTTATGGGTGTGTTATTTAGTCTTTAATCACAAAATGAGGAAAAATTATCATCTGTTCTCTTACTCAATTTTTACCATATTTACTTAGGATTTGAAAGTAAACACAAAAGAAAGAAGCAACCAGCTGGAAGAGTTCTGAAGTGGAAGTTGGGATAATAAAGAGTTAAATGAAATTCATTAATGCAGTGTCTTTTTAAATCTGTTTAGAGCCAATAGCCATACGGCAGAACCAAATGTCAAGAAGACAAACTCCAACTGGCCATTTGAAGTGTTCATTTCTATGGCCTCCGGGAAAAGAATGCAGTCTCCCACACCGGGAAGTAATTATCCTCTCCTGGCTCCGGTCCAGCCCCAAGCCGGGTCTCTGACCGGAATGTGTGCGCCCCCTGGTGGTTTTAACGTGAACTACAAGTTACTTTTACCAGGACAGCTTCAGGTAACCAATCCTCTTCAAAGATGCGTCATCAGGATTATTTGATAGGTAAGTATATCCTATCTCTGGTGGCATTCTCACATTTTATTCTACATGCCTTAACATTCACAAATCCAGACACTTAGCAGCTCTTAAAAGCAGTTTTTGCTGGGCCCAACTGTATGCACTGAATCTGGCCCACTCCCCAGTGCTCGTCACAGAAAGCACTCACTAAAAATCAAGCGCCAAGTACAGCGTGGACCTCTGGCTCCCCAGCACTAACACTTCAATTCCAGACCCACCTGCCCGGCTTCTGTGTCTGTTTTTCCAACCCAACACTCACCCCTCATTATGGACCCCAGAATATACTCCCAGAGACAGGACTTCCATCTGGCTGGCATGTCCACTCCAAACCTACCACCCTAATTAGGGAAAAATCTCACAGCTTCTAACCAGGAAGTAATAGAAAAAGGCCTCTAAACCCTCCAAAGGGGTTGGCTTTTAGCCAGACAGTTGACTTACACATAAGATTTTTTAAAAAATAAATTATACAGATACATTCTGTTGTTTAAACACATCAAATACAAGATACAAAAGCCATCATTTCCAGTTTGGAGCATGTTCTTCCAGAACTTTCTATATGTATTTACTTGTATAAATGTACACAGAGAAATAGAGTTTTGTGAGCCTGTGGAGCTTTTTTAAAAAAAAAAAATAGGATCATATTGTACCTATCTTCTTTTGCAGCTTGATTTTTTTAAAATTAAGAATAAGCCTTCTTTTATCAATAAATCTTTCCATGTGCATACCTATGGAGCCACTTAGTTCTTTTTCATTGCCACATACTATTTCATAGTGTTGGGATTTCAGAAAGCCAAAATAATAAACCTTTTCTTTCCTAAGTCTGGGACCGATGGAGAAAGAAGACAGTAGAGACAGACAGATATAAATCAGAAACTGACAGCAGTCAAAATGTGTGTGTTAACAAGCTGACTGGAAAACATGGCTTAAGGTCCACCTTGAAGAATTTGCTATATTTCACCCCTGAGTGAGTAAAAACTTCCCTGTCAGGTCACAGGCATTCCAGGACAGCCAATGTGTCCTCAGGCTTCCAAGCTTGCTACAGAGAAGTGCACAGGCTAGAATGCCTTCCAAGCAGGCCCCTTGGAAGATGGTGGCGCGAGGGCCGAGCCAGGGTGCCCGTCTCCTTCTGCCTCACTCACCAATCCCACAAACCAGTCCTCTTTCCATAGGAGGAAAGTCATAAGTGAGTGAATGAGAGGTAGGAGAGGGGACAGGAATGTCATCTAGAATCTAATTGAGGCCAGGGACCTGAAGATTCCCTTGAACATCTTCTAGCCTTTTGTTCTTGTAAACATTTTTAGCCCTGAATCTGCAGGGACGTGGTTCACTCCCCCATGCTCCGTGGGAGAAGAGATCAGAATGTTCCTGTCTGCTTTCTTTATCAATCTATGCCTTCAGTACCAACCACTGGTCTTCTGTAGGTCTGTCTTGTGGACAGGTTTTATTCTGGTTTCAGAAGACTCTAATATGGGCCCTGGCTGGTGTGGCTCAGTGGATTGAGTGCCGGCCTGTGAACCAAAAAGAAATGAGAGGAACCAAAAGGTCGCTGGTTCAATTCCCAGTGAGGGTACATGCCTGGGTTGCAGGCCACGTCCCTAGTTGTACATGTGTGAGAGGCAACAAATTGATGCATATCTTGCATGCTGCTGTTTCTCTCCCTCTTTTTCTCCCTCTTGTCCCCTCTCTCTAAATTAAAATAAATAAAATCTTTAAAAAAAAAAAAGAAGAATGGGTTAGGACAGTTCATTTGTTAAAATAACTCCCAGACCTTGATGTTGCTAAAGCCAAAATGTGCTCCACACTGTGTTTCCCATCAAAAACACACCCAATGACAATGTCCGGTATAATTCACCAAAGTCTATACAACAAGAAGATATAGTTACAGAACCTGGCCTATGCTGTTCTGGAATAGCTGTGGGGTTTGATTTCCTGCTACCAAGAAGCACAAGCCCCAGTGCAAGAGTGTGGTGAAAAAGGAAAGGGGGTGCTTATTTACAGGTTATACAGATTCAGAATAACGATGGATTTCTGCTGTTAAGTCTCTCACTCCCTTTAAAACACTCCAAAATGCATAACCCTACCCCCCTTTACCAACCCAGACCAATTTCAGGATACGCCAGTCAGAGGTACTACCTTTCAGAAAAGCAGAAATCTGCAGCTCAGCATTCCTGGTCACCGTTCAGCATTCTAGGCATCTCCCACTAATTCGGACTTGGTTAGACAGGTACCTGTACAGCTCCATCAGCTCTGTGGCCATGTTCTCCAGACAGGTTTCCCAGCGGGTCTCCTCATTCTTACTCCAGCGCTTAGTCCAAAACCGCATGGCATCTCATTACTCCAAACCATGTGGCACCTCCTTACACACCAGGCCTCACGGCTGAATCCCCCTACTTCATGGCTCCTGCCTCATGGCTCCCACTCACGACTGACATCATGGCCAACAGGAGGCTCATCTACACCCTTTCAAACCGCATGGCTGCTACCTTACTCTTCTAGCCCTCAGGGCAGACCAGCTTTTCTCTCTCAGCCTGCTCTTATATTTAAATGCTGACCCAGAGCTTCCCATGTGACCTCATATCTGGCCCCTCCTACAATGTGTGACTTTTGCCAGTTCCCCCCAGGTATCTTTTACACTCATTCAGCTGCCATCTTTAGTCAGGGCAAGTCTTCTGTGACACACAGACATCCAGACATCTGGGGTGGGCCATCTCCCCTAGCTGTGTCATGAGTCTCTGAATGCTCTGAAAGTCACTAGACCTTTTGCCTGGGGTGGCAGCACAGCTATCAACTAGCTATAGTTATGCAAACTATCTTAACCAGCTGTATTCCCCCATGTTCCCCACCCACCAACCATGGGCTATAGGAAATTTCTACATTCTGGGGAACCTTGCTTGGCACCCTGTCTCAATATGCCTTTCAAAAATGCAATCTATCATAATAAAGGCTATAAGGAACACACAGCTAACATGATACTGAATGGTGAAAGACTGAAAACTTTTCTCCAAGATCAAGAACAAGACAAGGACGTGTGCTTTCATCACTTCTATTCAACACAGTGTTGAAAGTCCTAGCCAGAGCAATTACACAAGCAAAGAAACATAAGACATCCAAATCTTTCACAATCTTGAGAAAGAAGAACAGAGCTTGAAAAAGCATGCTCTATACTTTCATACTACATTACAAAACTATAATAAGCAAAACAGTATAATATTAACCTAAAAACAGACACATACATCAATGAAACAAAAGAGAGGGCTTAGGAATAAACCAACATATGTAGGGCCAATTAATTTATGAAAGGGGAGCCATGAATGCACACTGGAGAAAGGACAGTCTTTTCAATAAATGGTGCTGGGAAAACTGGACAGCCACATGCAAAGGAATTAAAACGGACCACTGTCTTACACTGCACACAAACGTTAACTCAAACTAGATGAAAGACTTGAAATCATAAAACTCGTTGAGGAAAAATGTAGGCAGTAAGCTCCTTGGTATCGCTCTTGGCAATGATTCTTTTGGATTTGACACCAAAACAAATGCAATGAAGACAAAAATAAACAGTTGGGACTCTGTCAAACTAAAAAGCTTCTACACAGCAAAGGAAACAATCAACAAAATGAAATGGCAATCTACCAAATGTGAGAAAATATTTGCAAATCATATATTGATAAAGGGTTAATATCCACAATATCTAAAGAACTCATACAACTCCTTAACCACAAAAAATCCAATAAAAAATGGGTAGAGGAACTGAATAGACAGTTATCCCAAGAAGACATACAAATGGCCGACAGGTACACGAAAAGGGGCTCAACGTCATAATCATCAGGGAGATGCAAATCAAAATCATCGTGAGACACCACCTCATACCTGTTAGGATGTCGATCATCAAAAACAGAAAATAAAAAGTGTTGGCAAGGATGTGGAGAAAAGAGAGCCCCCCACCCCCGCCCGACTTTGATGAAGTTGGCGTGGGGTAGGGCCGAAGCCTGCATTTCTAACAAGCTCCCAGTGACACTCACGCTGCCGGCCTGGGACCACACACTGCCGCCTGGCTCTCAGGCCCCAGTCCTCTGTCAAGGGGAACTCTCCTTTATGTTGCTTCTATCCTTCCACTGCTCCAGCCTAGAGCCTGTATTTTTCAAATTTCACAGAGAGTTAAGTTCCTCCTTAACTCTTGGACTCCCAGACAGAGGCCTTGTAATCCCTTCTCAGCCTTTGACTTTCTAGTAATTTTTATTGAGCTGTTTTTCTACTTCAACCCAAGAATTTAGCATAACTGTTTATTAATAAAACACATTTCTGGTGGCGGATGTGCACAGTGTTCGCTTTGGAATCATTCACTGAGCAGGTACTCTTATGATTTAAGCACTTTTTTGCATGAACGTTATATTTTAATTTTCAAAAAAGGTTTGTTAAACATGCATCCATACCGATGTTGAAGCCACGGTGCTTGAGTCTCTAAACCCCAAAGCCATGGCCAGAGGTTATGCCACTGGCCAACATGGGGCTGTGACTCTTGACCTGTAGACAAGCCAAACGAATCCAAGAAGTTAGTTTCCTGCTTGGCCCTAAAAAAGAGACCACATTTCAAACTGTATTTCAAAGAGCCAAGGGCAAAAATATGCCTGGCCCTGCCCTTCCTACTAGGCGACAACAAAGGCTAATGCCAGCAGCCCTGGCTGTGCCAGGACCTTAATCTCCCCATGGGTTCTTTCTGTTCTCGGGGCCAGTCCTGTTCTACTGCCCAAGGTTCAAGTTCAGTTTTTAGGAGGCCACTGTATTTGTTCTTTATTCCCATTTGAAAACAGAACCAGCTGAAAAACAGACAGCAGATCACAGTGTGTGCTTTCTTACTGATAAACATTGAATTGAACACACACTCAAATCTTTGGCTAAAAGCATTTCTGCCTACAATTAGGGTCGAGTTAGGTAGGCTTCCTCACTAGGTCACAGCTAGTCCCAGAGGACTGGAACCTGGCACACAGTGGGTAACAAGCCAAAATGCAGTGTCCTTGAAGGCCATTAAAAAAGAGAAAAAGAAAAAGACTTGGCTGAGCATGCCTATTCTCCCAAATTCCCTAATCCTAGATGTCCCCTCTTTCCATCAGGAGGCATAAGTAAGGGGATAGTGGCGTAGCTCTAATTCTATTTCCTTTCATTGGAAATATGAGACCAGAAAAGAAGTGGAAGTCCCCCCAACATATGGTGTGGTTTTACCAGAGTTTACTTCACGATTTCCCTGTTGGTAGATATTTAGGTTGTTTCTAATCTCTCACGCAGTGAACATGCCACACGGAAGAGCCTATGCACTCATATGTTCCACAGCACACATGTGTAAGTTTTCCACTAGGTGGGGTGCCTGGAAGTGAATATCTACACTGAATGTATAAACATTTAAAATTGTAGTAAATACTGACAGTTTGCTTTCTTAAAATGCTGTACATGATTTGTGCTTGAGCCAGGATGCGTGTAAATGCCTGTTTCCCCACAACTTCATCAATGTTGGTTACAATTGGTCTTTTTTATTTTTTTCAAATATAAGAAGTGAAAAGGCTATATTTGTTTTGTTTTACTGTACATTCTTCTATCACTGGGGAAAATGAGTATCTTTTTATATGTTTGGCAGCCATTTGTATTTCCTCTTCACAGGATTGTATGTTCCTTTCCTTTACCCATATTTCTATTAGGTTATTTTTTTCTTTACTCGTTTGTAGACATTCTTTATACATTTTCATTACTATTTTGCCCTTTATACTTGTGACAATTATTCTTTCCAGCCGTATGCTTGTTTTTTTAAGTGGAATGTGTATCTTTGGTAGTATAGAAAATTTTATTTTTATGAGGTTGTCAAATTTTACTTTTCAAAAAATAAATCCTCACTCCAGGACATTTTTTCATTGCTTTCAGAGAGAGAGAGAGAAATGTGAGAGACAAATATGGATTGGTTGCCTTCTTGAATCCCTACGGGGGATCAAACCCACAACCTGGGTATGTTCCCTAACTGGGAACTGAACCCACGACATTTCAGTCTATGGAACGGTGCTCCAACACCATTCCATAGACTGAAACATCAATGTGTGGTTGCCTTTCGTACTTCCCCAACTGCGGAACCTGGCCTACAACCCAGGCATGTGCCCTAACTGGGAATCGAACCAGCGACATTTTGGTTTGCAGGCTGGCACTCAATCCACTGAGCCACACCAGCCAGGGCCAATTTCTATTTTTAAAAGGTAGTGAAATAAACACTGTTTTGGCACTTGAAGGGACAAGTTCGCATTAAATGGAAAGATCAGTTATGTGGAACCTTGATTCTTACACTCTGTCAGTGGGCTGAGCGATGATATAATTCTTAGATATGAAAAGAGTCAAGCTCATTAAATGCAGAGCAAGAAAGATTTTACCTGTACGTTTCTTCTTTCCTTTTCTTCTTTTTTATCTTTTTCTCTTATCAGTATTTTTTATTATCTGTACTCTTAGACAATCCTGCAAAAGACCCCTGTGTCTTTTCTACAGTGACCAGGCTGCTGCATGGTGCTGCGTGAGTGTGCAGCACGGCCCCTTACTGCTACCAGGTGCAGGCTTGGCAGTATCTTCCTTCTTGGTCTTGTTGCTTCCTGGCAGGTAGAAGTTCCTGCCTGCTCCGGTAACTTGAGCTTCTGCATCTCATATTATGCCTGAGGGTAAAAGTAGAAGCGGCTCAAATTTTAGCCTGGAGGGTCAAAATCAAGGATTATGTATCACAGCCCTGGCTGGTGTGGCTCAATTTGTTGGAGCATTGTCCCGTGAACCGAAAGGTCGTGGGTTTGATCCCTGGTCAGTGCACATACCTAGGTTACCAGGTTTGGTCCCTGTAGGGGCACATACGAGAGGCAGCTGATTGATGTTTCTCTCCCTGCCTTCCCCTCTCTAAAATCAATAAGGATGTCCTCAGGTAAGGATTTAAAATAAAAATAAGAAAAGAAAAGAATAGGGCCCCGGGTGGTGTGGCTCAGTGGATTGAGCACCGGCCTGTGGACCAAAAGGTCACCAGTTCAATTCCCAATCAGGGCACATGCCTGGGCTGCAGGCCAGGTCCCCAGTAAGGGGTACATGAGAGGCAACCACACACTGATGTTTCTCTCCTTCTCTTTCTCCCTCCCTTTCCCTCTCTCTAAAAATAGATAAATAAGATAGAAAGGATTACGTATCACAGTAACAGTAACACGGGAACAATCTGCAGCAGCATGCCTTTACCATTGAGATTTCACTCTTCTCACTCGAAGTGTCTCCATGGTAACTCACTTGTGCCTCCAAACAGCCTTGACGGCCCTGTGGGAGATGGGGTTACTGCTCCTTCACTCCCTCCCTGCAATAGAATGAGACACCTGCAGCCTTTGCATGTGGCTTGGCAGGGTCTCCCACTGCGGCACATTTTCGTGCTCCATTGATGTTGGGCTTGACTTTGTCATGTGTCTGTCACCTGAACAGAGATTTTAAACATGCCTGCATAGTTTGTCTTGGTTTCCTGAACGTCTGTCACCTGCCATGAACAGTCCTAGTCCCAGGATGAGAGGCATTCCATGAAGCTGACCTGAACCAGCCCCACAGCCTGAAGCCAAACCACCCCAGTGGACCTGAAGACCTGTAGTGAGGAATGTAAGCGTGGCGTTGCGGTTGTAAGCCACAGAAATTTGATTTTGTTTGTTTACCAAAATCACTGCAGTTAAAGCTGCCTGATCCAGCACCCTCTTTGGCACACGCCCAGTGTTGCCATGCAGCTCCCTTGTCATTCCGAGTCCCTCCTCGCCAGACACGCACTGTGACTTCTGCTGCTCGGGTCTCCATGCTCCCCACTGGGGCTGGTGCCCCCATCACCCCTTGTAATATAATATCTCTTGTGCCTCTGGGGTCAAAGGCCAGGTACAGCTCCCCTCAGCTGCGGCTGAAGGACACTCTTCCTTCCACCCTGGGATAAACTGTGAGGCCATAAAACAGCTACCCTGTGCTGTTTCCTATAGCTCTTAAGCTTGACTAATTTTTTTCATCTTGGTACCTGATTTCTCTCCCCAGGAGCCTGATACAAAAGGGCTGGACCTAAAGATCATCCAAGAGTCTACTCAGGGCTGCATCCGAACACTGTCTCCTCACCGACCTAGACAGTACCCCTGGGCCAAGCGTGAGTGCTCGGTGGGGTGAGCTGCTCTCCTTTTAGAATACCACTGTGAAGGTGAGAAAGTGAATGTTCTCTAACTACAGGTGGGCTGCAGTCCTGGGGTCAGCTGTCAGTCCCAGCGGACCAAGCATCAGGCCCTTCAGAGAAAATAGTTCCTGGTGGCCCATGTGGAAATTCGCATGAACTCCATAGCACACACCTGCACTCTGTCTGGGATTCTAAGGACGATAAGTGGCTGGTAAATGGTATAGTCACTTTCTCAGAGCAAAGTAGGTGCATGACATACTAGTCCCGGAAGATTCATTCTTTCACTCACTCCGCAAGTACTTATTCAACTACTGTGCTGAGCACTAGAGATACAAAGGTGAGGGACAAAGTCCTTGCCTTCATGGTACTTGTATTCTTGGGAAAAGGAGTGGAAGGGCAGAGAAAATAGATAAACACGTACATATGCCATATTAAGTAGTGACAAGTGCTATTGTAAAAAGCAGGGTAGCCCTGACCGGTGTGGTTCAGTGGGTTGGGTGTCGTCCTACAAACCAAAGGTCACAGATTTGATTCCTGGTCAGGGTACATGCCTGGGTTGTGGGCCAGGTCCCCAGATGGGGGTGTGCAAGAAGCAACTGACCAAGGTTTCTTTCATGCATCGATGTTTCTCTTCCTCTCTTTCTCCCTCCCACCTTCTCTCTTTAAAAATAAATAAAATCTTCAAAAAAAAGTCAGGGTAAATGGTTAGAAAAGGTTGGGGCCCTGGCTGGTGTGGCTCAGTGGAATGAGTTCCAGCTTGCAAACTGAAAGGCCACTGGTTCGATTCCTAGTCAGGGCACATGTCTGGGTTGCAGGCCAGGTCCCCAGCTGGGGGTGTGTGACAGGCAACCAATTGATGTTTCTCTCCTCTTCCTCCCTTCCCCTATCTCTAAAATAAATAAATGAAATCTTTAAAAAAAAAAAAGGAAGAGATTGGGAACTTTTACACGGGACAGAGAGAGTGAATCTCTTGAACTTAGGTGTACACTCAAGTGTACATTTAGGTGTACACTTGAATCAAGGGAGGGAACAAGCTGTAAAGAGGAGTTTTAAAGAACAATCTGAAATAGGAAGAGCAAATGTAAGGATTCAGAGGCTGGAGCAAATATTCAAAGACCATAGTGAAGGCCAGCGGCTAGAGGAGAGTGAGCCCAGAGGGGTGGGAAATGGTGGGTGGGCACAGCCCAGGTCGTAGAGGAGCCTGTCAGCCTCCTAAGAAATTTGAATTTTACAGAAAGTAGAAGAGGAAGCCACTAGAGAGAGTTGAGCAGGGTGTGGCTTATAATCTGATTAATCTTTAAAACCTAATCTTTACTAAGGCAAAGGCCAGGGCAAGCAGCAGCAAGACCACTTAAAAGGCTATTGCAACTGCACAATGTGAGACAGCAGCGGAATGGACCAATGGTAGTGGTAGGGGTGGTGGGAAGCAGTCAGACTTTAGGTGTGTGAAGGTGCAGTCAACAGGTCTTAAAAAGCAATTGGATGTGAAGTGTGCAGAAAGGAGAAGAATCAAGGACCTTCTGGGATGAGCAGCACCAGGTGAAGGAGGTCTTGAGAAAATATCCTGAGCCCTGTTACATGGCTTTTCCAGATTCCCCTCCGCCATTAGGTGGCAATGTCAGGAAGACAGTTGGATATGCAAGTCTGCAGTCAGGAGAAAGGCACAGCTGGAGGTATAAACCTGGGAATCATCAGCGTTCAGATTAAGTTCAAATGAGCATGACTGCTTGAGGGAGACCGGGAGCTGGGGACGGAGTCTAATCAGTCTGGAATCTCACAATTCGGAAGATGCCTTGAGAAGTGTGCTCGGTTCTCCATTTGGATGTAATGGCTGATACATGTTCTTGAGGGTGGGGGCCCTGTCTTAATCATCTTGGCGACCCCTCCAGGTTTTGCATAAGCCCAGGTGTTGGCCCCTGTCTCTGTAGAGGGAAAGTCTCCACTGAGGCTTCAGCTCTGAACTTGAGGTAACATGGCCAAATCAGGCTGAGTTGCAGCCAGAAACCGGGAGTGAGCTGCAATTACTTTTGTGTCGTGCATGGTTTCATGCAAGTCTGTGTGTGGCCAGGATGCCAATTATGTGGTGTGGGAGGAGAGAGATGGGGATGAAAACTTCTTAGCATTTGAAATTTTCAACATTTTCTTTCAGCGAACCTCTAAGAATTTAAAATAAGTCTTTCACAGTTGCTGGGACAGAAATAATTGCCTACAATTAAATTGTGCTGGCCTTATAATTTTTAAAATCTTATTGTTTATGGAGAATTTCCAGCTCACACAAAAGTAGACCAAATAGGGTCATGAGCTCTCTAGGCATCTACTACCTCCCCCCCGAAACCATCACTCGATGACAATCCCGCCCCACCTGTACCCTGACCAACCTCCTCTCTCCCCAAATTATTTTGAAGCAAATCTCAGACATAACATCATTTCATCCATAGAAATTTGAGTATGTTTCTTTAAAAGATCAGTTTTTAAAATATCACCACAATACGATTATTACACAAGGACATCAAATGTTCTGTCAGTGTTTAAATTGCCAGTTGTCTCATAAACGTTAGGAATTTTTCTGTTTTCATTTTGTGGTTTTTAAAAAAAATGTGATCCAAATAATGTCCATGCTTTGCAAATGTTTACTATGATCTTAAAATTTCTTTTAAGGATAGTTTTGCTCTCCACTTCTGTTCATAACAATTTATCTGTTGAAGAAACCAGATTGCTTATTCTGAAGTTTCCAACAGTCATGGATTTTCCTTATTGCAGTGCGTAGTTTATTAAACACGTTCCTTTGTCCTCTCTATTTTCTGTAACTGGAACTTGGAATTAGATCATTATTTTTAATATAATTTAATACAGATAATTTGGAAAATGCAAAAAAGGTTCTACAGGAAAGCACAATTCCACCAATTTTAATCCTCATTTTGAACAGTAAATTATAAAAATTGAAGTTCTCTCTTACCCCCATGGGATCCCACTCTTCAGGAGAAACCACAGGTAATGATTTGGGGCTTAGAGGACATAGTTCCACTTGTTACCGAACAGCAGTTGGGGACCTGCTGCCCCCCTCCACCCTCTAGGGAAAATTCCAGAGGCAAAGGATAAAGGAAAGGAGTCTTTATTCAAAAGCTTCACAATTTTGAAATAACAGCTTTCCACATGCATTATTCACTTAAGCCTACCAATTAAGGCTAAACCCTAACTCTTTAATTACCTCTTTAATCACTTCAGCCTATGGATTAAGGCTAAACTCTTTTTTTAAATACATTTTATTGATTACACTATTATAGTTGTCCCATTTTTTCCCCTTTGCCCCCCTCCATCTGGTACCCCCCCCAGCACTTCCCCCGCCTTAGTTAATGTCCATGGGTCATACATGTAAGTTCTATGGCTTCTCCATTTCCCATACTATTCCTAACCTCCCCCTGTCTATTTTGTACCTACCATTTATGCTTCTTATTCCCTGTACCATTTCACCCCATTCTCTCCTTTCCCCCTCCCCACCGATAACCCTCCATGTGATCTTCATTTCTATGATTCTGTTCCTGTTCTAGTAGTTTGCTTAGTTTGTTTTTGTGTTTTTTAGGTTCAGTTGTTGATAGTTGTTTGTTGTCACTTTACTATTCATAGTTTTGATCTTTTTTTATCTTAGATAAGTCCCCTTAACATTTCATATTATAAGGGCTTCATGATGATGAACTCCTTTAGCTTTACCTTATCTGGGGAGCACTTTATCTGCCCTTCCATTCTAAAAGATAGCTTTGCTGGATAGAGCAGTCTTGGATGAAGGTCCTTGCCTTTCATGACTTGGAATATTTCTTTCCAGTCCCTTCTTGCCTGCAAGATTTCTTTTGAGAAATCAGCTGATAGTCTTATGGGAACTCCTTTGTAGGTAACTGTGTCCTTTTCTCTTGCTGCTTTTAAGATCCTCTCTTTATCTTTAAACTTTGGCGTTTTAATTATGATGTGTCTTGGTGTGGCCCTCTTTGTGTACAACTTGTTTGGGACTCTCTGAGCTTCTTGGATTTCTATGTCTATTTCCTTCACCAAATTGGGGAAGTTTTCTTTCATTATTTTTTCAACTAAGTTTTCAATTTCTTGCTCTCCCTCTTCTCTTTCTGTCACTCCTATGATTCTGGTGCTGGTACATTTAAAGTTGTCCCAGAGGTTCTTAAGTTCCTCCTCATTTTTTTGAATTCTTGTTTCTTATTTCTGTTCTGGGTGAATGTTTATTTCTTCATTTTGTTCCAAATTGTTCATTGGAATCCTAACTTTCTTCCCTTCACTGTTGATTCCTTATATATTTTTCTTTACTTCACTTTGTATAGCCTTCATTTCTCTCTTTATTTTGTGGCTGTATTCAACTGTTTCTGTGAACATCCAGATTACTCATCCAGTTCAAAACTCTGCGTCTGATAGGTTGGCTATCTACGTGTCACGTAGTTCTTTTTCTGGAGTTTTGATCTGTTCTTTCATTTGGGCCATGTTTCTTTGTCTCCTCTATTTGGCAGCTTCCCTGTGTTTCTGTGTGTTAGGTAGAGCTGCTCTGACCATGTCAGTACACCTGTTAACTTGTAAGGGGCAGAGACTTAGGCATTCTCCATGGTGGGGCGACCTGCTTCACCACTTGGTAGCACTGTATGGGGGGAAGGGTCAGAGAGGGAACAATGCTGCTTGCTCGGCTTTTGTCCCATATTCAGTCACTTCCCCCACTTCCCATAAGCAACGGGCATCCTTCTGACTGCTGCTCTCATGCTGATTCCCCGAGCGGGTGGGTTTGTGTATGTTCTAGGACCCTGTGGGCCCTTAAAATGAACTGTCCTGTGAGACCAGCAGTTTCTTCCACCAACACAACCCCTGCTGAATTTTACAGCCAAAGGTTATAAGGCTTTATTCCCAGCACTGGAACCCTGGGCTGCACAGTCTGGCCTGGGGCTGGGATTGCTTGCTCCCCAGTTGTCCCTCCAAGTTTTTATCCACTGCACATGAATGTGGGACCACCTGTTCTGCCAGCTGCCGCTGTCACCTCACCATGCCTCCTCTCCACCCTGGCTTCCTCTCTGTTCCTCTCCTACCCATCTGGATGAATGTTTCTTCTTTAACTCCTTGGTTGTTGGACTTCCATACAATTCAATTTTTGGTAGTTCCAGTTGTTTTGTTTTTAGATTGTTTGTTATCCATCTTATTATTGTACAAGGAGATGAAATATGTCTACCTATGCCTCCATCTTGACTGGAAATCTAAGGCTGAACTCATTAACACCTGAGTTCTATTGTTCCCCCTGTTAGTTTTCAATTATCTTATTTCTATAAGGTTAGCTTATAAACTAAAACAACGTAAGATACAAAAGCTACACAATTTTGGAAGAATGGCAGGCTTCTGTCTCAGAGGTTGTCCCCTCTAGAACACCCAAAGAAGAATAACCCTGCCACCCTCTGCCAGGCCAGCCTGATCCGAGGTTGCACCGGGAGTTCCTTCCCATCCAAAATAGTGTCTGTTGTCCACTGGGAAATGCAGGCAACTGCAGCAGAATCACGCAGGCATCCTCAAGGAAAAGAGCCTCAGAACCAGAGTCAGCCCATCTGAGAGCCCTAAGAGCCCTTTTTTCTTAAAAAAAAGATTTCATTTATTTATTTTTATAAAGAGGGAAAAGGAGAGAGAAAGGGAGGGAGAGAAACATGATGTGCGAGAGAAACAGTGATTGGTTGCCTCTGTCACGCCTCCAGCTGGGGACCTGGCCTCAACCCAGGCATGTGCCCTGACTGGGAATCAAACCTACAACCTTTCAGTCCACAGGCCAGTGCTCAATCCACTGAGCCACACCAGCCAGTTCACCCTTCTTTTATTTCAAATCTTCTTGCCCATAATTCCATACACTCTGGAGGCATTCAGTTTCTCAGCTAATTCCGTCAGTCCTAGACGATTTACCATTGCCTCATCCTACTGCTCCTCCCTACTCCTCCCCAGTGATCTGGCCAGATCTTTCTATATCACAATTCAAAAATGAAGGAAGATGTGATGGTTAATTTCATGTTTCAACTTAACTGAACCATGGGTGCCCAGACATTTCCTCAAACCTTATTCTAGGTGTGTCTGTGAGGGTATTTTTGGATGACATTAACATCTGAATCAATAGACTGAGTAAAACAGATTGCCCTCCCTATGTGGGTGGGCCTCATCCAATCAGCTGAAGGTCTGGATAGAACAAAAGCACTGATTCTCCCTCTACTAAAATGGAACTCCTCTTGCTTGCCTGCTTAAACTGGGACATTGATTTGTTTTTTGTTTTGTTTTCCAGTCTTAGGACTCACACTAAACCATTGGCTCCCCTTGGGTCTGAGCCTGCTAGCTTTTGGACTGAATTTATACCATCAGCTCTCCTGGTTCCCAGGCCTTTGGACTTGATCTGTAATTATGCATCAACTCTCCTGGGCCTCCAGCTTGCCATCTGCAGATCTTGAGACATCTTATCCTCTGTAATTGCGTGAGCCAATTCCTTATAATAAAGACACATATATGAGACATACATCTCCCCTATTTGCTCCATTTCTCTGGAGATCCCTGACTAATACAGAAGCCAAGTGGAGGGGATAGAACCTAGGCTAGACCTTGAAGGACTGGTGGCATTTAAGTGGTTAAAAACAAGAGGTAAGGGTTGGCCAGGAAAGCAAAGTGAAGTGTCTGGAAATTGAATCTGTTATGTGGGGCTCAGTGGTGTATTGGACAGACTGCAGCTGAGACTTGGGTTTGTTGAGTCATGCAGGCCTTTGGAGGCCAGGGCAAGGAGTATGTGCCCAGTCCTACAAATAAACAAGAACCACTGTCTACTCTTATCAAGATAAGAGTCAGGTGTCAAAGAAGTTCACGTGTATATAAAAGAGCTCAAAGCAGCAGGATTTGCTGGGCAAGTTCCATTGTGGAATTCTGAAGAAACCCAAAGGGAAGTGCAAGGTAAAGGGAAGCAGTACAGAATCCTCCCCCAACAGAGTCGCATGCTCACATGCTGACTCTTCAACACTCCCCCCGGCTCCCGGCCCTGCTGAGCTCTCTGGTTCTCGTACTTTGAGTGCACCTGCATCTGGTGCAGTCTGGTTCCAGTCCTTTTTGAAAGAGTCTGTTTCAGGGTCTCTGTTTATCTTCTTGACAAACATGAGAGGCAATATAAGGTACAGTGTTTCAGTATCTCTGGAGCCATATTACCAACATTTAAATCCCAGAACTATTTTTTTAGACTTTATTTATTTATTTTTAGAAAGAGGGGAAGAGAAGGAGAAAGAAAGGGAGAGAAGCATTGATCTGTGTGCCTCTCACAGCCCCCCAACTGGGGACCTGGCCCACAACCCAGGCATGGGCCTTAATGGGGAATCAAACCTGTGACCTTCTGGTTCTCAGGCCAATGCCCAATCCACTGAGCCACACCAGCCAGGGCCCCCAGCACTATTTTTAATAGCTGTGTGACCTGGGGCAAGCAGCCTCAACTGTTTGAGCCTGGTTACTTGTCTGTAAAATGAGAGTAATAGCAACTTACAAAATAGAGTTATTAGGATGAAATGAGACGGCACACGTTAAGAGCTTACAACAGGCCTGGTGCAATAGTAACAGTTGTTTTTTCACTAAAACATATGCAAAGCACGAGGTTTTTGCTTCCACTGTTCTATCCTACTGCTGAGGTCACCAGTGGCCCTGAATTTCATCCTCTGGACTTCAGAACTGTGAGCTGCACTCTCTCAGGGATCTTCCCTGGGAACACTGGGTTTCCACACTGCCGAGGCCCCAGGCTGGTTCCTTATCCTTTGTCTGCAGCTATTTGAGCACCTTGACTTGGGGAAGTGAGTCCCTGCCTAGCTGTGCTCAGCTATGAGTCCTGAGGCACCTTCCCAGCAGGCTGAGCTGACCCTGACCAAGAAGGGAGGTGCTTTGGGAACACCTCAGCCACCACAGAAGAGATCTGGAATCCCTCCGTGGCTGTCACAGGCCTGGTATTTGCTGTATTCATGCTTCTCAAATCCCTCAGCCACAGGCATGCCGCCCCTCCCCCTCCAAGTCTCTGGGCTCTACCTCTGTTTCCCATTCCTGCTCTAGACCAGGAGCCTTCCTCTCAAAAAGCCTAGCTTGTCTTTGACACCCTGCCTTACCTTTTCTGGTCCAAAGGAGCTCTCCTCTGTTTTCCTCTAAAGGCTTTATTGATTTTCTTCTCACATTTAAATCTGCAATCCATCTGAAATTGATCCTGCCTCTAGTTTGAATGTTCTGAAAAGAACTGAACTGAAATGGTCGGTTTTCATTTTTTAGGCCATAGTGTCTGACCAGACTGTTTCTGCTTCCTTGCTCTCCAGAGCTGACTTGGTTTCTGCTCAAGTCCAAGCTTGATTCTCCAGCCTTCCTGTTAAGTTTGAGCCTCCTATAAAGTCCCTTATTCATTGCATTACCCAGCATTGGTTTCTATTGCTTGCAATCAAATAACCCTAATTTTTACACCCCCAGAGAAGTGCATTGCTTGGGAGGAGGAGGAGGAGGAGAGAGAAGGAGGGAGAGGGAGAGGCAGGGAGAGGCAAGGAGGGAGGGAGAGGGGAAGGGAGAGGGAGAGAGAGGGAAAGGGACAGACAGACAGAGTCCTTATGAAGGCATTAATTTCATCATGAGGGCCCTTCCCTCATGACATCACCAAATACCAACACCTTGGGGGTTAGGGCTTCAACATTTGAATTTGGGAAGGGACACACTCAGTCCACAACAGCTGCTCAGTAGGCAATGAACAGTATCTGCCATTCCTGCCGTGTGTGATGACTAAGTGGTGCCAGCTTGGGGATCGTGCTGGTTGCAGGGGACACCAAAGATGTGATTATGGTACTCTCGGTAACAGTGAAATTATGTGTCTCTAGCCACTCAGGCCTCACACATTCTCTCCCACAGACCTCTAGAGCTTGAGACTCCTAGTCAGTGGGCTCTGACCACCACAGCGGGTGTCCTTGACCATCTCAGCCATCATGGGGCAGGCTGAGTGTGGGTGGTGCATCAGTTCTGTAAAGGGGGTTGGGCTCGCAGGGCAGAGGTAGGAATATAGCTTGAATTACAGACATGATTTTTACTTATTTGTCCAGGAACATTACCCATCTCCTCTGATGGGCCCTTAACCTCAGGCAACAACCCAAATCTTCTTTTTTTGTGTGACAACACCCAAATCTTCATTAAGCTGGGACTCCAGGGAACCTAATTTGGGGCAGGTCTGCAGTGTAATGAGTGGAGAAGCCTTGAAGTGCCAGGACAATTTATTCAAGTTGTTACGCCCATCAAATTATTTTGATGCACGCAGATCTTCAAGAGTTCCATAAATGAAAACATTAATGACACAGAGCCTAGAAATTGTCCTCTACACAGATGGTTCTCGACCAAAGTGATACCACCATCTGGGGAATACTGGAAGTTTGTGGTTGTCACAATGACACCCCTGGCCTGTAATAGTCAAGATGCCACAAATGTTAAACACACTGCAATGCACGGAACAGCCTGTATGGCAATGCATTGTTTCACATTCTACAAGACTATAATATCAAATTGGGCATTCATGTATTCTCAATACACACACAGTGTGTTTAGAATGATCTAAGTCTAGAATTTAAGTTGGCTTCGGCATATAAACACAAAGTATTTCTGCATAGTTTAACATGCTCTAGATTGGGAAGGAATGTCGCTGTTGCACAAATGGAAGCATGATTGTCCTGTGTCCTGTTTAAGACTTTAGCACAGATTGTTTACCACTTCAGGAAACCACGTCACCAGTGCCCTAGTAATAGCTAGTGCATCACCTGATGCCGTCTGCACTTGCAACTCTTGCGTTCCTGGAGATTGTCACGCTGGGTGCACGCACCTCCTGTACTCACTCGGTGCCTTCCAGAGCAGCTGTGACCAAACGTTAATACACTGAAATGCACATTTTTTTATTATGAAGTTTTCCCCTTTCCTTTTTTCCTTTATACTTCAACTAAGGCACTATTCTGATTTTTTTTTATTTTTTTAACTATAAAATTAACATTTAATTTTAAAAAGAAAAAATTTATACATACATGTAGTAAACACAATTATCTACAACTTTCACTGCAGAAGAGTACAGAGGGTGTTATAGAACATTTTTATAAAAGGGGGGCATTTGGGTTGGATGAAGTGGAGAACCATTGCTCTGTGGGGACTAATTTTTTAAGTAATTTTACATGGACACAAAACATGAATGGATCACTCAGTGAATTTTTATAAATCACCCATTTATTATCCAATTTATATTTATAAATTAAAGTTTATAAGTTACCCATCTTCTCTGACGGACCCTAATACTGTCAGCTCATAGGACTCTCCCTCACACTCCCTCTCAGGCACTTCCCACCCACAATGCTGACCTATAACACCAGAGATTAATTTTGCCTGTTTTTAATTAAAACTCCATGTAAAAAATTATAATTAGGTGAGGTAATGGGTATGATAACTAACCTTACTGTGGTAAACATTTCACAGTATGTATACACATATATCAAATCAACACATTATATACCTTAAAATTGCACAACATAATGTGTCAATTATATCTCAATAAAACCGGAAAGAAGTAAAAAGAAAATACTTTATGTCAATGACATCATATAAACTTATTTATGACTGGCTTTTTTTCTTGGTTCAGTCCTATATTTGTGAGAATCATCTTGTGCTGAGTGTATCAGTAATTTGTCCATTTTCAATGATGAAAATACTCTATTGTATGAATATAATAGAATTTATTTTACCCATTTGACGATTGATGGAAACTACTATATTTAAGTAGTTTCCAATTTTGGACACTATGAATAGTTGTTTCTATGAATATTCTTATACCTATCTTTTCATAAGCATATACATATATATATTTCTGTAGGAATACTGGGAGTACTATTGTTGGATAATAAGTATGCATTTGTCAAGCTTTAACTTTTTAACAGTTCTCCAAAGTGGTTGAAATAATTGGCACGGTTACTGTAGTTGTGATAGTTCCACTTGTTCCACACTCTCCTGTTTAGACATTTAAATGTATCCTTCTAGCCCCACCAGAATCTTGCTTGTGTGGCTTTAAGATGTGGCTAATGAAAAATTAGAAAGGTGGGAACATGGCCACCTCAGCATAGAGTCCTTTCTGACAGTACTCAAGGTTAAGTGCTGCTTAGGCGTGTTGCTGGCAAGTCCTCTGAGAAAAGCCTTGGCTGTCACAGCCAGTCCCACAGTCTCTGGGACTCTGGGACGCCCACTGCGACTTGGGGGGAGGATGACTAAACTCCAAGGCCCTCCGGGCAGAGAAGGGGTTGTTCCAAGTGCTCCAGGCCTCCAGCCTGGCTGAGGCTGCACAGGTGGGGAGTATGGAGTGGGCAGAGGGGAGGGAAGTGAGGGGGCTGACAGCTAGAAAGCTGACTCAAGGTAGGTGGGCGGGAGGGGGAGCCAGGGTACAAATGACTGTATTTCCAAGATGTATGCAAATCAGATGTAGTTAGAACTAGGTTTTTAGTTGAAAACTTCATTCATTATGATATGGTAAAAACTTCCCCCCACCAACCACCACAAAAGGGCATATAATGAAAAAATAAAGTCCCTTTCACCTCTTAGATTGACAGTCCTCTGGGCCTCTTCCCCAAAGAGAGGCACAGTCCTCCAGAGCCAGCCTGTGCTCGCAAGAGAGGTCTCTTCAGTAGGTGAGGCAGCTTCTCTGGGCTTCAGCATCCTCATCTTTAGAATGACGAGGCTGGGCCCAATGCCCCCCAAACTTCCTTACTGATAAAAATCACTTGGGGGGGGGGGCCTTGTTCACTGTGGGGTTTCTCAGGCCCCAGGCCCTGTGATTTCAATTTAGTAGGACCACAATGAGATCCAGGAATTTGTATTATTGAAAGATTCCCTAGGTAATTTTTTTTATCATCAAAAAGTTTGGGAAAACACTGGAACTAGAGTCTTTAACATTTAAATCTTTTCAAGTGCCTATAATATTCTGTCCTTTAGAAATCATAAAGTGATACTACTTTGGAGAAATGTGGAGTTTCTAAGTGATGTAGAATGAAGACAAGTGTTTTCACGGCAGCACAGTGAAATTTTTTAAAAAATCCTTTGGGCTCTTTGTCAACAACACTGGTGAATGCTGGCTCCTCTCCGTGGTCTTGTCTAACCTTCTCGCTCCCTGCCTGGGGTCCCCGGCAAACAGTGAGGCAGCAGTTTGCCCCTTGCCTCCCGTTGCATGCTCCCGATGACCCCCCATGCTGCCCCTCATGACCTAGGCGCCTCCGTTTTATGTTCTTATGGTCTGATCTTCCCCTTCTCCTACAAAAACATTCCCATCCTTGGGCTCATTTTCTGATTGTGTTAAGAATGGGTGGTGGTTAGAATAACAACCAACGCTCACCTACCTGCTTGCGAAGAGCTCAGCACTGATCTAGAAACTTCATATCTAGGAGATTTTTAAAGCCCTACCAACAATCCCCTGCTATAGGTGCTCCTTTTATCAACTCTATTTACAGAGAAGGAAAATCAGGCACAGAGAAGTCGTGGCTGAGGCGACACGGCAGTGAGTGACAACTGAGAGTAGAAGTCAGGTGGGGCCAGCTTCAGAGCCCACGCTCTCACTCACCATGCCATACTCCTCTCGGTTTAGAGTAGTTTTTATGTCCTCCTTGCTGGCTGACATATTTGTATTTTAATAAGGCCTTTCAGGATGCCAGGCCTTGCCTCAAAGTTGGGACTAAGGGTTAGTGACTAGATACATTTTCTGTGAGTTTAGGGGCAGGCTTTCTCTGGCCAGCTCCACCTTGTGGTTGGTTATTGGTCTGCCCATGAATATTTCCTCATTTGCGCTCAGATACTGTTGGCAGTTGCTAGCAATAACTGAGGCACTGCAAGTTCCAGAACTGCCTCTGAGTATTTAAGAGAGATTACGCTGCGCATAGCCTGGTTCATTTCCTAAGTAAGTTCTTACTGGGGGCCTATCACCAGGCACCCTGCCTTCACCAAGCTGTGGTTTGATGGTGGAAATGTATGTTAAAGAACAAAATTTGATGGAGTAAACCTGCAGATCTGGTTGGCTTTACTAAACTACCCCCGAATCGGGCAGCGCCCTGTCTGGCAACTAGAAGGATGCTTCCATGAGTTGTACAAAATGGCAGGTTTTTTATAGGCAGAAGGCGGGTGGGACTAAGAAGTTAAAAAAATGAATTATTTCAGACAAGGATACCTTCCCTTAGAATAGTAATTTTCAACCGGTGAGCCATAGCACACTGGTGTGCCACAGGAAATTTTAAAACATGCACTACCTGACTAGTTAGGGGCACTGACCTCTTTTCCCTTAGGTTGTCAAATTAAAAAAATGACAACACCCAACACAACAAGAGCTATCCAGGGTGAATGAATCAAAACTATACCTATTTTTTGTCAGATCGTCAAAAAAAGTATTTTTTGGTGTGCCACAGAATTTTAGTAATCAGTTTATGTGTGCCATGAGGTGAAAAAGGTTGAAAATCTGCTGCTTTAGAGGAAAGCAGGGGTCTAGGTGGATTACCTCACTAGCGTTGATCAGGAAATTCCAGACTGAATGGTTTAAAATTTCACTCCTGGGAGAGGCTCAAACAGCAATTAAGTTAGTTATTAAGTTTTGCTTGGGTAATGTGGCTTAGCGATAGTGACTCCATTTTGGCCTGTTGTTTGTTTCTTTCTTTCAACATACGTATTAATCAAATAATCACGAAAGAAGTTAAAGATTACAACTGTGACAAAGGCAACTAAGGGGAGATGCCAGGTGCTCTGGGAGCACAATAAAGGTCTGATCCAGCAAGGGGTCCACTGAGCAGAGAGATCTTGAAGCATGAGGGTCACCTAGGTGAGGAGAAGAACATTCCAGGTAGGGAGAACATGCAGAGCCCTCTGGTAGGTGGGGCATGGTAAACAGCAAGCCAAGGTAGCTGGACTAGAGAGAATAAGGAGGAAGAGGCTGAAAAGGCAGGGAGGCCAGACCACATAAGGCTTGTGGGCCACACCAGTGAGTTTGCTGTGTCCTAAGAGGGAGGGGAAGGACAGAAAGGTTTGATCAGATTTGTGTTTTGAACCCATCACTGTAGCTGAAGTGTGGAGAACGACTGTTACGTGTACTTTTTTTTTTTTTTTTGTACTCTCATGCCAGCCATTCTGGACGTGAAAGATGACATATAACTGGTTGCTTCCAGTCAAGTCTTCCACCTTGTGTTGTTGGTCCAGACGATTGCATACTACTATGTTGCCTAGACAACGCACACTCTGGGACATAAATCCTTATAGGGCAGAGACACCTACTTTTTGGTTTTAGGTAAGTGATGTACATTCACTTACTAGAAAGTACATTTAAAAAAGATTTGCAACCACCCAGGCTAGTTCTTTTTACATAAATACCTTGCGCTTGGTATGGTTTTACAGAAATGCTGCTTCAATTAATCCACACCAAGTCCTGTGAGAGAGATGTTATTCTTGTCCTACAGGTTTAAAAAGGTTAAATAATTTCATTCCACTATGAAATGCTCAGGAAAAAGACCCGAGTTTTCTTGAAAATTCTTTCTTTACATAAGCCCAAAACAAGGGTAAGTTGAGACCTCTTCCTACAGATTCTCTATTTGAGGAGAGCACTGTTATAAACAATTTTCATTACTGCCACACCTACACTGACCTTGAAGAACAGTTACCGAAGAGAAGAGGCATGCCTCCCTCCTTCTAGTTACCTGTTTGCTCATTGGAATGTACCAGCAGCCCTCTTCCATCCTCTAAAGGCCTGTAAAAGTGGCCTAAAAAGAATCTTCTTATGCACGTGATTAATGCCTGTCTTTTGTCCTCCAGTTTTATTCAAGTAGCCTGGTAACTAATAGTGCAAATTCATCAAAGCACTTACAGTCAGTGCCTTGAAGGTTTGATTGCTCCATGAAGTTCAAGGCAAATTACATTTAAAATGCAGTTCCAATATCCCATGCTGAAAATATTTTTCCCTAGCAACACACTTGGAGCACAGATAACTTCAGCCTAGGGAACCATCAGTATTCTCAAAAACAATGATATTGATTTTTCTCAAAGGTTCTACATTCCCCGCCTCCCCCCCTTTTTTTTGAAATGATAAGGATAAATCAGACAGGTTCTTAGAACCATCACCTTTGTAAGAGGTGTGGGGGAGCAGGGTCGGCACAAAGAGGAGTGTAGGTATTGTTTCTGCTCTGGCATAAGAAGGTGGGATAGAGCCCTAAACTTCATGAGTGAGTTCTTTGCACTTCTTTTTAATGCTCGTATCCAACATTGAGGAGAAACCAGTAGCAGAGGGTCTGGGGAACGGCCATGGGAGAAGGAGAGGAAGAGGTGAAATGGAGCACTTATACACAATGGAAAGCAGGAAAGAGGGAAGGTGGGAGAAAACAGTCAATCAGAACAGGAACTGCAAGAGGAAAGAGAATGGTTGGAAATGACCAGGGAAGAGAAAACGGTGAGAAAGCAGAGAGGAAAAAAGAAATACGTGCATGGGGGAGAATATAGTTCTGTCCTTACCACGAAAGATCTGGCGCCCTTACCAAGGTCCCCTTCTGATCTGGTCTCCTATCACTCAACTCCAGCGAGACGAGCCTCCCCGCTGCTCTTGGGCACTTCAGCTATAGTAAATCCACCTGCGATCCGTCCCCCAGGTACCTAACGAGCTAGTCCCTCACTTCCTTCAGGCCTCTACTCAAGTGGCCGCCCTATCCACTCCCTCCACTCTCTATCTTCTCTTCCCGGCTTTATTCTTAAAGCTGCAATCACCACCCGACACAGTATTTATTTGGCTATTGTCTAACACCTTCTCCCCTTTCCCGGAAGCTAAATTCCAGGTGGGTGGATACTTTGTTTTATTCACTGCTATATCTCCAGGACCTAGCCTGGCACTTTGTGTGTGTGTGTGAGTGTGTGTGTGCGCGCGCGCGTTGGGATAGGGGAGTGAGGGGTTTCCGCTGAACAAGCCAAGGAGTGGCTGCAAGTCGGGGAGAACGCAGGTAGAGGTGTGTTCAGGAGGGGTGTCCGGGGGTGTGCTTCCAATCCAACAGAATTGCACACTTGCCATTCTTTTTTCTTTCCCCTCTCCGTCTTTTCCTCCCCAATTTAGAGGCTAAGGACAAGAATCGAGGATACGGGAAATAATGAGGAATCCAAATCAGTCCAGCTCAGATTCTGATGAAAAGTGCACAGGCGAAAAGGACTGAAAGGTACAGAACAAATGCACACGCAATAATGAGAGACGAGTGAAAAGAAGAAAAGGCTAACAGACGTCAAGCCCTCGGGCCACTCTCCCCGATTCCCCCACGGCGTGACCAGGCGCCCCTCGGTTGCCCGGCTTGCGGCTCGCTGTCACTGCCACTTTGCAGGAGGCTAGGCCTGCGCTCCACCGCAGTCGTCCACCAATTCGCCAATTCGCGGAGGCCCCAGCACGCGTCCGGGGGAGCTGCGAAGGCAGCGGGCACTACAGCTCCCAGGGTGCCGAGCGCGGCGGCGCCTGCGCAGTGCAGCGGGAGGCGGCGGTCTGTTCTCGGCTGAGGAGGAGCAGGGCTGAGGAGGGAGGCAGCGGGTGAGAGTTCAGAGTTCAGCAGCAGCAGCCCGAGCCCATGATTCCCATATGCCCTGTAGTTTCTTTCACCTATGGTGAGTATAATGTGCCCCGCCGAGGTGTCTGCCCAGCTCCTTCCTCGGCCTGGAGTGGCGAGGAGGCGCGGGGGCTGGGGCTGGCTCCGGGGAGGAGGCGGCGGCCGCCACCGGGGCGTGCGAGTGAGTGAGGGAGTGCGAGGCGGGAGGGGGAGGCGGCGCGGCTGCGGCCGCGGCCCGGGCCCGGCGAGGGCGGCTTCTCACGCGCCTCTCTCTCTCCCTCTCCCTCCCTCGGCGTCTCTGCGCCTCCGCTCCTGTCCTCCCGCCATGGGACCCGACTCTCCGTGCCCGCCGCAGTGCCCAGCCGGCTGGGGGAAGATGCCAAAATGGCGACCGGCAACTACTTTGGATTCACCCACAGCGGGGCGGCGGCGGCGGCGGCTGCGGCCCAGTATAGGTAACGGCTCCCGCCCTCCCCCTGCTCTCATCCCGCTCGCTCCTCCGCCCCGATCCCGCCGCCACGACGCCCCCGCGCCGGCCCCCGCCCCGAGGCCCAGACTTCCCCTCGCCGCGGGCCCTGCCCACCGCCTCTCCCTCCCCGCCCGGCGGAGCCCACGTCGGGGAGCGGCCCCCCGGGGGGCGGGACGGGGGACGGCGGAGGTTGGGAACGGGGAGGGCCGCCGGGGCTTTCGGCGGCCCCGCAGCTAAAATGGCCTCCCACGGCCTGGGAGCCCGGCCAGCTGACGGAGGAACGGAGACCGGGGCTCCGATCTCCCCGCCTGCCCTGCCTCCACCCCCGGTCCTCCTCCCCCGGCGTCTCGGGGAGGGTGGGCGACGGGGAGTGCAGATCGCACGCCTGCGGCCTCTTTCCGCGGCGCCTCCCGGGCCCCAGTCTTCCCGGTGCTCCGGTCCCCTGGGGCCAGATAACGTGTCGTTTTCCCGGGTACCTTCTCCTGCGGCCTGTGGCTTCTCCTGGCCCTCCCCCGAGCCCTGCGGACGAACGGCGGGTGTCACGACAGTCCTTGGGTTCCTCCCGTTTTCCCTGCAAGGACCGATGTAAACACGCCAACCACCTGTGAATGGTGTAGTCGGTAGACTGCGAAGGAGGCTGCGAAGTTTCTAGTGTTGACGAACGAGTGCGCGGCCTCGTCCTGCTTTCGAGTTCAGGCTCCTGGTGGGCCCGTCGCTTCCCTTGGCGGGTCTTTCCCCCGGGGAGCAGCAGGCGCGAGTGGGATTGGGCTGAGTTGCTATGATGCGTGCACCTTACGAAATTCCTACCTTAGGGGAAGCGCTAATTTGTGAAGTGTTCGTAGTTCATTATCCTAAAAAAGTAGGTTATTTGTTATTGTCTCTGTCACTTTTGAGTCAGTCTGAGGCAGTATCTTGAGATTCAGGCCGTGAGCACGCGGGGTGTGTAGCAGCCGTGTCAGCTGCTGGTTAAACCCAGGTAGGTTTTTCGTCTCACTGACTTGAGGCAGCCGCTTGTGTAATGCAAAGGGCATCGTTGGGAACTGGGAGTTCTGGGTTCCAGTCGCTCTTGCTCTAGATTTTTTGACATTGGGGGTTATTTGGGTTTTCTTTCCACTCTGTAAAACGTGGCTATCTTTTGGGGTTAAAATTTGTAATTATGAGAAAGTTGCCGTTTCCCATGGAATTCTCAGATGCCATTTATTGTAAGGGCATCATTTTATATATTACTAAAAAAATTGCTACCAGTTAAAACAGTGCTGAAGACCATTGATTTTAAGAGATGTTAAAATGTACAAACATACGTTTTATTGATGAAATTGGTATTTTATTAGTTATTGAATGCCTTTAATATATGTGGATTTTTTTTTTTACAAGTTTCTTATCTTGACGCCTATATCCCCCCCCCCCAAAAAAAGACTGAGGTGACAAATAATTGGGGCAAAATCTTGGGGCTTTTTAAACATTAAAAAACCCTTTGCTTACAAGTTGTAAACAACTAATAAAGTTTCAGCTACTTTGTTAAAATCTTCTAGGGCCAATAATTTTTGTGGGGAGGAAAAAAAACTAGTCATTTCCTTTTTCAGGGAAACAAGAAATAACTGATTATTTATGGCATCTCTGCCATAAATTTAGTGCTACCGAGTACTTTGTGTTCTAGACAAGGCTGTATTAACCATTAAAATTATTGCTTGTTTTACCCATTTTTTTTTTAACTATGGGCAGAGTGATAGATTTTGGGGTTATTAACCGTTTATTATTAAAAATGTAGTAAGTTCTCTGTGGCAGTTTTGAAATATTTTTCTAATGCAATCCTTCAGGTAGAAATGAGGGGAGGAAATGGCAATTTAAAGATACTTAATCATTTTTTAAAATAAAATAGTTGCATATATGTATTTTATCCCAATATAGGAAACTGTTAAAGAATTTCTATATCTTGGCTTTCAGTCTCCCAGTTTCAGTAAACTGTAACAACAATCCAGTTATTGTTATATGCCTAGTGAGAAAAGACTACTTTTTTGATGTTATTTATACGTATATCAGCAAAACTAATTAAGACGCTCCGTTCTTGTATATAAATATAGTATGTGGAAATTGTTTGCCCTTAATGGGAATAAATCAAGCCAAATAAAGCTAATACTTTGGTTCAGCAAAAATGAAAAAATAGCATTAATAATACAGCATTTGTAAAAATGCAGTGGTGATGCTCATTTTTCTGTGTAGAAAGCATTACAATGTAACTTTTAGACACGGAAGACCAAAGCCTACTTTGCAGTTTTTGTTTTTTTCCAATTTGAAGGATCAGGGAACTCTTAAGCATTTACATGTGGATGCTGTGAATAGTTGCTTCACCTGTCATTGAATACAGATAACTGAAAGTAACTCCTAAGTCTAGATTTAATTCTGGTTCTTAGTTTCCGTGGTTACAGCTATGTAAGGTATTTGATTAAATTTATTTGGAGCTTAGACTTTATTGCTTGTTGATATTTGAGATTCATAACAGCATTCTAAAAAGCAAGGTTTTTTTTTTAAGAGATTTTATAAAGATCTCGTAAGTTCTGCTACTAATAACTTCAAGATAAATCGTTTTTCATTTATATAATGCCATATTAAACATTTTTCGTGGTAGGCATTCAATCTTTGTGCTACATTTTCCGGTAGCTACTGAGTATTTTTCTCCCTGCTTTGTGTTATTTTTAAAGGGTAGTGTGTAAACCTGTTACGCCATTTGCCACTCCTGCAAATGTACTCTCTTCATTTTCTGACCTTTTATTTGCTTTTCCCCCCACTCTTGGAAATCAAAAATTTTTTTAAAGTATTTGTATGTGCTCCTGATCGAAAGTTAATTTGGGATGTGCTCCTGATCGAAAGTTAATTTGGGGTGTGTAGGAGAAAGCAGATCTCAAGCATGGTGAAAAAATAAGGATGTCCATGGTAGAAAGGGAATTTGGTTGGGTAGGTAAACTACTTTAGTGGAGTACCTTTTTAGTTTGAGAAGATAGACTTCCTTTTAGACAGAAAAGCCTAATTTTTTTGAAAAATATTTTAATAGTTATAAGGACTTAGGATAGCAAAGAATGTGAGGAAAGAGAATTCTCAATAGAAAAACTTCTAATTAATAGTTTCGTAGGACCAAAATCATTTATTTTCACTCTTTCATTGGCAATGATACAGAAGTTGTCATAGTTCTTCAGTTGTTGAAGGGGATTTGTAGCATATGCAAATACATGTATATGTAATATAAAATTAAGTAACTCCCTTAAATTCCACTATTAATACAACATAACCATTTCTTTGCGTGTTCTAAACAGGCAATTTCCCTTACTCATTAGAAAAGCCTTGGACATACGAGTTCCTTGTCATCTTTCTATCTAGTCAGGGTACTTGACTTGCCCTGGCTGAGTGCCTCAGTTGGTTGGATGGTCCTCCTGTACACCAAAAGGTTGCAGTTTTGATTCCTGGTCAGGGCACATACCTACGTTTTGGGTTTGAGCCCCAGTTGGGGGGGTGTGGGGGAGACAAATGATTGATGTTTTTCTCACATCAGTGTTTTTCTCTCCCCCTCTTCCTGTGTCCCCCCACCCCATCATCTTTAAAATGAATGAAAACATATCCTTGGGTGAGGATTTAAAAACAAAAAAGATGCTTGTGTACTTTTACCTGAGTGATATAAATCTTTAGCTTGTGTTTAAACTACGTTTCTTTGTCCTATGTATAACTCTTACTGTATCATTGATATCTGAATGTTATTTACCTTCAGTATAGTTAGCTATTTAAAATAATCATTTGGCAACATTTTTTATATCCAGTGTTTATTGAATTTGGAGACTTCAGAGACTGCAAAATATTTACTCCCATTCTTAGAGTCTTAGTAAATGTTATAAGTGATAAATGTTTAAGTGGATTTTGATTGTTTTCTGGACATTCATTTTAAGTATCTACTAAGTCAAATGAAGGCATCTAATGCATCTTGAGATTTCTTTAGGACAATCTGTTCCTAAAGGAAAATAAGATAACTTTGTAGGCTGGTTGGGTAAGCTGATGAATTTTTCCCTTTTTCCCCTTTTCTCTTTTTTTTACTTTTTATTTAAATGTAGTGTTAAGAACATTGTGTCTTGAAGGAAAGAATAAAAGTAACACTAGTTAGATAGAAAAGGAATAAGCACTGAGAAGGTGAAAAAACTAGATGAACAGGTTTTTGAAACCAATCATAGAGATGGAAATTTACTGTCCCTTAAAAAAAATTATTGCAACTACTAATTATATCAGTGCTTCCATTGTTGAATCAGAAATCTTAGGATTCATAATGCATGAAGGAGTTTGAAATAAGGAAAAAAAATTTTTCCCCCAAAAGGATTGCTGGTGTTAACGTGGATGATATTTGCTTTTAATGTTATTAATAGCTTCAAGAGTAGGGTGAGCCAAAGTATCCCTGTAAAGAATGCTTATGGTGTGTACTTGACAATGCTTTTTGTAAACTGCCTTACAATATACTAGAATGGAAAAGGTATGAATTTTGAGCTAGTTGGACTTGGCATTTGAAACCCAGCTCTATTCCTTCAGTCACTTGGCCAAATCACTTAGTCCTTCTGAGACTCAGTTTCCTTACCTAACTGGCCTTGAGGTGAATATAAAATTTCGTAGCCTAGTGCCTGATTTTCAGTAGTCATTTTACCACTGCTAGTTTTTTATAGAGATTTGAATACTACTATGAGGGTTTTAAAAGATTTCCTGAGTTGATGTTTATATGTAGCTATATAGAGCTTCATAATCTGACAATGAAGTGTTTTAAAAGTAGGTACTGCAGTATAGGTAGGCCTGAATTTCAATGTCAGGTAAATCCTGTTTATATATAGCCACAAAACCATTAAGTAAGTAGAAATAAAACTAATAAGATATGCAAAATACTTTAAGGAAAAACTATATTAGGATATAAATGCCATAAAAGAAGACAAGAATAAATTAAGATGAGCTATGTTCATGGAGTGAAAAATCAATACCATCAAGGTACCAGTTGTCCACTAGGTAATTCATAGATTTAATATATTTCCAATAAAAATCTCAACAGGATTTTGGGGATAACCTGATGGACTTTTTTTTTTTTTTTTGGACAGAGAAAGCCGGTGCGGAGAGAGGAAGGGAGAAACATTGATTTGTTATTCCACTTATTTATGCTTTCATTGGTTCTTTCTTTTTAAAAAAAATTATTTTAGATTTTATTTATTGTTAGTGGAGGAGAAGGGAGGGAGAAAGAGATCTAGAGAAACATTGATGTGTGAGAGCTACATCCAGTTGGTTGCCTCTCACAAGCCCCCAGTGTGGGGGACCTGGCCTGCAACCCAGGCATGTGCCCTGACTGGGAATTGAACCAGCAACATTTTGGTTCACAGGCCAGCGCTCGATCCACTGTGCCACACAGCCATGGCTGATGAAGGATTTCTAATGTTGATTTTGAGAGAATATTGGTCCAAAAACAGTAGTGACCATCTGTAAGGTTTGATAAGGTCTTATATTATCAGATATCCAAACTTAAACAGGAAAATGTGATATTAGTGCAAGGATAGACAAATAGATCATTGGATTAAAATAGAGATCCCAGGAGTTAATTTATGCTTATGGGCAGTTGGATTTGACTGTATAGCTGTTTAAGTAGAGGGATTTGTTTAAAAAAAAGAAAGTCAGCCAAATTATTATTCAGAAATATGCCATCAGGTTAATCAAGACAGTCCTTGGGTTTATAGATGTAGTAACGGACAATCTATGTTAAAATCACTTAGATGCATGATTAAAGGTGAGGAGTTGTACCTGCTGTGCTTGTCCATAAATTGTCTTTGGTATCACTCTATCAGAATTAGGGTCATTGTTCTGAGTATGGCATTTCTCAGTGTTCTGTGAAAGCTGTTTGCATTGCAGCTCTTAATTCATACTCACAGAGCACAAATTAATGAAATAAAGGACATTGGCTTTTTTGTTATATTATTAGCCTTATTGTATGATATGTATGTTGAAATACATTTGTAGGGAGTAACACATGATATTTAATGGACATCTACAGTATGCACAGTCCCTGCTCTCAAGGAGTTTACACTTCTAGGGGATGAGAGTGGGAACAGATCAGATAAACCTACAAATAACTATGCCATGATAACAGTTGTAACTGAGTTTTAATGAAATAATAAAATGGGAATTGGGGGATTCTGACTAGGAGTTTGAGGTAGATTTCATGGTCTTTCTCTCTGAAAAGCCAGGGAATGTTATTTTAGACAAAGGAAATGTGTTGAGCCAAGACAGGAATGTAAGAATTGGTTAATATGATTGAGAGTGGATGGGTTCTAAATTCAGCCTGCCTGAGCTGAATCCTGGTTCCTTCTACCACCTGCCATGTGACCTTAGGCAAAAAGTCGCTTGGTATTTCAGTCTCTTTAAATATAAACTGGAAATAATACCAAGTTCTTACCTCATGGGGTTGAAATTTTTAGAGAATGTTGAAGTGTAATGTATAACTGCAACAGTATGTATTACTTTATGTAATGTCATATACTGAATACTCCTATATAACCAGCACCCAGATAAAAAATTAGGACATTACCAGCACTCCTGGGAGGCCTATACAGTCCCCATTGTGGTGGTTTGAGAATCTAATGAGGTAATATTTATAATGTGCTCAGAACAGTTCCTGGCATATATAATATCCCCATTAATGTTAGTATTAAATTCAATAGACAGTTGGATATTGAGCTTAGAAAAGGGATAGAGTTGGTAGTGTAAATGTGGATATTCTATATATGGTGGTGAGCACTGTATGGTTGAAACATGATAAAGTGCAGTGCCTGGCATACATCAAACATTAGTAAACATTTTTTGAATGAATGAGAAATAGAGTTGTGGTTACCAGCTGGGGTAATGTCTGTGTTTCAGGTAGAGCCAGAGAAAGAAACGAATACTGGGTGA
The DNA here is from genome assembly GCF_022682495.2 of Desmodus rotundus. Lineage (NCBI taxonomy): Eukaryota > Metazoa > Chordata > Mammalia > Chiroptera > Phyllostomidae > Desmodus > Desmodus rotundus. Next base: position 198,462,480 of record NC_071387.1, on the reverse strand, counting down.
GCAGAGCGCCAGGAGAATGTAGTGTCCTAAAAATCAAAGAGAGAGGTAGTCAGTTAGGAGTGTCGTCAGTGTTAGGGCTTTAGAGAGATTGGATGAAGGATTTGGTATAATTATATTAGTATAATTATAATGGGTAGCTGTTATTGGAAAATTAGAATCAGATCATTTGGAGCTACAGAAAGACTAGCTTAAAAATTAAAAATTTTGCTTAATATAAATTTTTTAGTCTAATTTAGTATTTAATTCATGGGTTCTAGAGGTCAAATGAGCTTAAAGTATTGGGAAGGGAAGCACTTGTATGAAAGATCAATTAAATGAAAAGAAATTTTAAATTTTTTATTTCTGGGACATTATTTGTACGGTGATCCTTCCTTATCTTCAGGGCATATGTTCCAGGCCTCCCAGTGGATGCCTGAAAAGAAACCATGGATAGTACCAGACTTTGTGTATACTATGTTTTTTTTTTTATGTATCCATACTCTTGCTGAAGTCTTTATATATAGTAGTTTCCCCTTACCCACAGTTTTTCTTTCTGTGATCAGTTACAGTCTGAAAATATTAAAATGGGAAATTCCAGCAATAAACAATTCATAAGTTTTAAATTGCACACCATTCTGATTAATGCGATAAAATCTCGTACTGTCCTGTTCTGTCCCCCTGGGACGTGAATCATCCCTTTGTTCATGTTTCCACACTTTATACATTACTTGCCTGTTAGTCACTTAGTACAGTGCTTGTGTTCAGGTAACCTTTACTTTGTTATCATTGTTCTATTTTATTATTTGTTATTATTATTAATCTCTGCATAATTTTTAAAACTGTTAATCTCTTACTGTGCCTAATTTATAAAACTTTATCATAGGTATGTAGAGAAAAATATATGTAGGGTTCAGTACTATCCATGGTTTCAGGCATCCACTGGGGGTCTTGGAACATATTCCATGTGGATAAGGAGGAACTACTTGTAGACTCAGGTTTCTGGCGCAGTATGCTACTTTTGGTCACAACACATTATCCGTTCATGTCTTTCACCCACAAATGCCTTTTCCATCTCAACTGAGCACTTACGATGCACTGTGGCTGTAACTTTTGCAGTTTGAAGTGCAACAGCAAAACTAGCACCGATTTCTTTTTCCTTCACAATTTCACAGATAAGTTCATTCTTACCCAAGATCTTAGCAACCTCAACATATGATTTTTCTTTCTGAGTAAGTCACAAACTTCTACCTTTTCACTTAAAGAACGTGGTTTATGGCTCCTCTTTGGCATATCCATATTGCCGGCATCAGTACTCTTGCACTTTGGGGCCATTATGAAGTGAAATAAAGGTTGCTTGAACACACACTGTGATACCACAACATTCCGTCTCATTAGCTGACATAGCTAGTAAGTGACTAACGAGTGGGTAGCATATACAGTGTAGAAATGCTGGACAGAGGGATGATTCACATTCTGGGTGGGACAGAACTGGACTGCTTGAGATTTCTTCACTCTACTTAAAATGGTGTTTAATTTTTAAAACAAGAATTGCATATTTTTGGAATTTTTCACTTAATGTTTTTGGACTGTAGTTGACTGGTGGTAACTGAAACCACAGAGGCAAAACAGGATAAGGAGGCACTGCTCTGTGTACTGTATAAAATGTATGACATTGTTATAATAGCATAAAATGGGCAAAGAACATCCTTGAAAAGAGATTTGAGGAAATCTGACACTTTTATAGGAAAAATGATAAAGTCTCTTTTTTAAAAAACAAGCTTAATTCACTTTATTTTTCTTGTATAAAATTATGTGGTGGCCACAGCTGGAGCCTGGGTCCTCTGCACAGAACCTCTGGTGTGAGTCTTTACAAGATGGTCAGTGAATTCCTCATAGGGAGATTTGAGGAACAGAGTCTGTTTCCAGAGGTTGGGGGTGAGATAGCTGTAGGTCTTAGAGATGGCATCAAAGGTGGCCTTGGTGAAGTTGCCCAGGGTGGCATTGCAGCCCTTGCCTGAGGTATAGCAGTTGTAGATAACCATCCATCAGCAGCAGCTTCTTGGGCACAGGGGCTTAGATGATGCTAGAGCCGTGGGGGCAGGATGAGGCTTACCAGCACAGAGGCACAGCACCTGGTGGGGCTTGCTGATCTTGTTCCCCCAAAAGGAACAAGATCACACAGGGACAATAGAGAGCTTCGTCAGGATGATGGCCCCACGAATGGCAGTGGCTGCTTCCTTTGAACACTTAACACCCAGACGCACATGTCTATTGTAGTCCCCAATGGCAACAAATGCTTTGAACCAGGTCTCTGGCCTGCACGGGTCAGCTTTTGCAGGGGCATAACCTTCAAAACCTCGTCCATGAAGGCTGCCCCCAAGAAGAAGTCAATGATCTCAGATTCCTTGACAGGCAGAGAAAAGAGAGAGATCTCCAGGAACTTGATTTTCATGTCCTTGACCAGGTGTCCCATCTTGGTGAAGGGAATCCACTCCTTGGCCTTGCCTCCAAGAGCACTATGGCCTTGAACGAGACCCTGACCCTGGACATGACCTCAGCCCCAGATGCTGCTGCTGTTGCCCTGTCTTCCCATTCCAGGGTACCCAGGCCTTCCTGGCCCCCCTACAGCACCAGCCTCATCTGCCATTTTGTTTCCTGGGGGGAAAAAAACAAAGTCTTTTAAACAATAACCATATAAATGAGGGCAAGAATGCTGTGATTTATGAAGATGGCTTTATAGCTTCTCTCACTCCCCAAGTCCTACTCATCCCAAACCGTGTTTTTACTCTAAGCAGAATGGTCATTATAAAATGTAAATTAACAGTGCTCTTCTGCTTAAAATTTTTCACTGGCTATCTACTATTTTCAGAATATCTGATTATCCTAGCTTTATATTTAGAGGACTCCAGGATATTATTTTACATGTTTATAATTCCCTACCCACATTAATGAAATCCAAAAACTTCTGAAAATACTCTCAGTAAGTTTGTAAAAAACTTGATAGTAAAAACTGACATGAAGTGTTAGGAGGCTATTTTTATATATTTATTTTTATTTTTTTCTTTTCCATCACCATTTATCCCCCGTACCCTCTTCACCTCCACTCACCACTCCTCCCCCTGCAATTACCATGCTGTTGTCCATGTAGGAGGCTATTTTTAGTTCTTTTTTTAAATCTTAGTGTAAATATTCATACCTATCCCTGAAGAAATGTTAATATGTTTGAGAAATCATAAAGGATGTGTTTTTCTTAAGTATAAAAGGTTGTAGGGCGCTTCGGTTTAATTAACCTATGGTATCCCTCAGCTTTTATTATACTCAGTAGTTTGTCAGTTCCTTTTTTGAGCAGTTCTATTTATAAATAGTTACAAAGATTGACATTTCATGACCTTATTTTCCTTAGAGGTCTTCAATGAAATCAGTTTGTTTTAAAAAATTGAATATTTTTTTCCTGCAATTACCCTATGGATCCATTCGTATTTTTTATAAGGTCTTAGATTTATAGTATGGGATCTTATTAATGATCTTATTTTTTTATGTCTTGAAACATTTTGCTATTTTATTGTCCTAGGAATTATTTCTTTTTACTCATTTATTTCCAAATATGCTAAAAAAAAAATAGGAAAATGGAAGAATGTTAGAATCACCTAGAAGGGGATGGTACAATAATGAAATCACTAGAGGATATTGCATTGCCCAAAGTACTGAATCATCTTTCAGAGAGGTATGAAAGAAAGTAGAGACACCACCTTTATAGTTGGCTTTTAGTTTTACTTCAACACAGTTAACTATTCAGAATTGTTCAGTCTCTCTTTACACTAACTAATAAAAGAAAGCACAGGAAGATGTTTGACAATAGGATGAATGCAAAATACAGTGCTCCTCTAGACTAATGATGATGATGAAATTGATTGTTAGAGCAAAGTCTCATACTAAGAATCTTCATATACAATGTCCTAGATTAATTTTTTCAAACTTACCTATGAATTAATATGTTTTTAAGGATAAAAAAGGAAATATGCTATTCTATTTAGTAGGAAGGACTTCATTATGTAATAGTCTGATGAGGTTCAGACATTCCATATTGCTAGAAGTGTGGCAGAACTTTCATCTTTTGTGATGTTCATACACCAAAATTTATTTGATATGATTGATTAGTGGACAAATGCTGAAGGCAAGTGTGTATACAATGGTAGTTGGAAGGAAATAGATGATTTAGAAATGAAAAGATCTATTACTCATTCCAAACCTAAAACTGAAAACATTTTACAATTATGGAGCAAAGAAGATAAGACACAAGCCATCAGATGTTTCAAAAAATTAAGCATTACATTTTGACAATTCAAGTACAGAAAGAAAAATCAGGAGTAATAATGAGTTAGAATTCATTAGAGATAAATTTGAAATCTGGAATCAGCATTTATGAGATGGACATCTTCCCGGTTTGTGCATTAAATTTGATGAGCAGTTATGCACAGAGAACATGGTCCATTTTGTGTATATACCTCTAAAAACAGGACAACATGGACAAGAAACAGGACAATAAAAATCTGGGTTTACTATACTTATTTAAAATTTCTAATGGTTGTTTTTCATTATCCCTCATTTTTACTTGTCCAATGGCTTCAAAACTACCAAAAAAAAAAAAAAAAAAGTAAAAGTTTCCCTGACCAGTGTAGCTTGATTGGGTGTCTTCCCGCAAAGCAAAAGGTGGCTGGTTAGATTCCCAATCAGAGCACGTGCCTAGGTTGTGCGGCCCCGGACGTACAAGGGGCAACTGATTGATATTTCTCTCACATCAATATTTCTCTTCCTCTCTTTCTCTCTCCCTCCCCTTCTCTCTAAAAATAAATAAATTTACAAAGAAATGTAAATGGTGCAGAGGACCCAGATGGTAAATGGTAGTGACTTTTTTCCCTGGTATGTTGAGAGTTAAAAAATCCCAAGAAAACTGCAGGTATACCTTGGAGATATTGTGGGTTCAGTTCCAGTCCACAGCAATAAAGTCAGTATCCCAATAAAACGAATTTTAATCTTTTTGCTTGGTGGAGGGGCTTCAATTTGTTTAAAAAAAAATGCAACCTCTGTGGAGTGCAGTAAAGCAAAAGGACAATAAAATGAGGTATGCCTCTATAAACAGTTTTTATATATTTAACAATCCCTCTCCCCTATCAGTTGGAGAAATTGTAGAATTGATTATTGTGGTGGTGTTTTTAAAAAGATTTTTAAAATTTATTTTTAGGGGGAGGGAGGGAGGGAGGGAAAAAGAAAGAGAGGAAGAGAAACATCCATGTGCAAGAGACACATCGACTGGTTGCCTCTTATACACTCCCAACTGGGGACCTGGCCTGCAACCAAGCATGTGACCTGACTGGGAATAGAACCAGCAACCTTTCAGTTCTCAGGCTGACACTTAATCCACTGAGCTGCACTAGCCAGGGTGATTATTGTGTTTTAGTTTTAAGAAATGGAGCCTGCATTTAAATTTCTAAAGTTGTACAATGATAATGTTACTGTTTTAATAGCATTATAAAGGTAAGGAGAGCATGGCATTTATAATATCAAGTATAAGGAATAGTTAAAGGTGGTTTGTCTTTGGGATGATTCTATGAGGAAGTTTTAATTTTGCATCTTTTTAATATCATAAAATATTAAATCTGCAGAAGTTAATCTATTAGTAATATAGGTACATAAGATGGCATAATTTGAGCTAGAAGAGTCCAACAATGTGGAGCATTAATTTGGACTAATGGAAAAGTTAGATTATGTTTTGTATGCCTGAAAAAGAAAAAAATATTTTCTGTTAGTTATCTTTATCCAACATTGTAACAAATGCGAACACAGTATGTCTTCCAAGGGAGAAAAAGTATGTCTAATGTAAGTGACAGAACCTGTCCACATTTTCTTGGTTGAAACTTTTCCCCTCATTCCTTTTACAAGGTCAAAAATTAAGCATTCTACCTCTGTCCTTTGTGGTTTTTCTAGAAGTTTAGCATGAATCTTTCACTTAAGTCTCAATTATTATCTTTACTTTCCTAAACAACAGAAGGACTTATAATTATTTAACCTTGATAAATTGCCTCCTGATTTTTGCACTGTTGTACATTTTATATTTTTAACCCCAAAACCAATCATTGTTGAACAGTTATTGTTTTATATATCCAGTGATTATTTAAATTTACCTTCACATTTACCATGTTTTTTTTCAACTTAACATTCATTCATTCTGAGGTCATTTTCATTTTTCCTAAAGTAAATCTTTGAGAATGTTCTTTAATGTAGGTTTACTAGTAACACCTTTTTTTAAAATCTTAAAATGTCTTTAATACACTCCTTTCCTCCTTCTTGAGAAATCACCACTTTAGTCTCTAGGATGTTCTCCCCGCCACCCCAGGCTGCTTATAAGTGCTTCTCTTTTACTTAGATGCATCTTGGTGAGAATTCATTTTAATTTATTACTATTTGGGGTTCGTTAGAGCTCCTGAATCTGAGGGTTTTTATCTTTTATTCTGGAAACTCAGGCATTCTTTTTAGATGTTTCCTCTTTGCCTTTCTTTTTCTTCATTTGCTACTCAAGATACATTACCACTTTCTATTCTGTCCTCTGTGTCTTTTAACCTTTCACCCTATGTGCTGGTTTCTTGTGTGAGTCCCAAAGTTCTAGGCATTGCTTCCTAATGCCTTCCATGTGTCTGCTAACAGAATATACAGCAGCACACTGGGTAAACTGGGAGATTTGGAGCCCTGGATAAGGATGTTGCAGCTTGTAGGTAACAGACTTGGGGTTCTGGTCACTCATGCACTGCTCCTTTTGCTCCTTTTCCCTGAGAACTAACACTGTTTCCCTGTTGGATAGAAGGGACCATTTTGCTTAAAGATAATTATTAAAAAGCAGGAAAATGAAAGGTGACTACTCTGTGAATATTATATATCATGAAGTGGCAGAACTTTCTGGTTTTAGGACACCTTTACACTTCTAATTATTGAAGACCCCAAAGAGCTTTTGTTTATGTGGGTTATATAATACTCACTGTAACAAATTTAGAAAATAATATCATTGGATCATTTTCAAATAAGAATAATAAATCACTATATGCTTACCAAAAGTACTATGAAAAAAAAAACTACATTCCTACCTCCCCAAAAATAGTGGGACAAGAGGCATTATTTTATAATTTTACAAATCCATTTAATGTCCCGGTTATGATGGTTGGATTCCCAAATTTGCTTTTGAATTCACTCTGTTGCAGTAAATTATTTGGAATAAAACATGAAGGCAATCTAATTGAAAAAGAGAACCTCTTGGACCTCTGAAAGGGTCTTAGGGACCCTTAGCAGTCTTCGGATCACATTTTGAGAACCACTATAGTGTAGAAAAGTGTTCCTGTTACCACTTATAAGAAACCACTTATATGGATAAGCTATTTGTACACTTTTTATTTTACTTTCAGTAGTGACTGTAAATTTAGTATAATTTAAAGCCAGATCATGGTAATGGAATTTGAAAGCATTAAAAATGAGTCCAGAGTTGGATGATAGGTTAGGGTGAAGGCCACAAATGTAGAAGTTAGAGTCAAGTTGGAATAACTAGAAAGTAATATTTAAATTTGGGATTTGTTTGTTAGTCATTCAAGTTGCCAATTTAAGAACTCTATTCCATGTGTTTATACTTTTTTTCCCACCAGAGTAAAACATAGAATTAAAAATAAAGTAGTACAAAAGGGCTTATAATGAAAACAACATTTCCTTATTTTCCTTCTCCCTGCCTCCCAATTCTGCGTCCGAGAGACCCCCCACCTTTTATGCATTCTGGCTTTATTTCACAAAATAATATGCTTTTCTATGTCTCATACATTATACAATATTTCGATTTCCTACAATCATAGTTAGGAATTGTACATACCCTGTCTTGGTTCTCATTTCTCCTCCCAAATTCAGTGATAACAGCTATTTCTGTTACTATAAACAATTCACTCCATTTCTAGTTCCATCTAAGGTAGACGGTATCTCAGTACTGTCTATTTTAGGAAAAGAATCTAGAGACTCTTTTGCTTTATTTGACCGCTTTCTCCATTCCCACCCCCAACTTAGCTACAGTTTTACTTGAGATACCATTTACATGATGTTCTGTAGTCATAGTTTACCTTGTGTGATTTAGGTTGATTCTAAAACTTTAAAGCAAAATTTTTCATTATTATGACTGTGTAAATAGTATTTACTGTGAGTCAAGTACTGTCCTATGATTGTAATTCCTAATGTGTTTCGTTTTTACAACCCTGTAGCACTTAATAGAAGACTCTTCCTAGGTTCAAATTAAAAAGGATTTTTTTTCCTTTTTATATACCCTACTCATTTTTCAACTATGATGTCTTTTAGCAGGATCACACCTTTCTTGAGCAGTTTGATATTTCTTAAAGTCTTTCATTACCTTTTATTCCTTTCAAATCTTGTTGGTGCCTTTATTACCTTTTAAAATATTTCTAGGCTCCTAGTCTGTTGTCTGTTGTACAGTCCTCTTTTCCTGAACTTGTTCCTTCTGGCCTTCCCTTGATTCCAGTGTAAGCTGATTGCCTCTCTGGGACTGCTACACAAATGCTGATCTGGGCTTTTATCTCGCTCCTGGGTTTGGATCCATGTTTGCAGGATCCCACAATTTCTTGATTGATTGATTTTTTTTGTTATTGTTGGAATACATCGTCATGTAACGTCCTAAGAAAACGTATGTAGGAGGTAAGCTTCTTCAGTCCTTGAATGCCAAGAAAAATTTATATTCTTCATTAAAAGTTTATCTGGGTATGGTACAGAATTCTATATTAATAATAATTTTCTCTTGAATTTTCAAGACATTGTATTGTCTTCTAGCCACTAGTGTTATCAGTAAGAGTCTGATTTACATTTTCTTGTGTGTAGGTGACCTGTTATTCTTCTCTCTGGAGACTTGAAGGATTTTTTTGTGTGTGTGAGATGTTGTAAAATGCTGTGTGTGTGTCTATAGGTGTGGTTCTTTCATTCTGCTTTGCACTATGTAGGCCCTTTGAATTTGAATATATATGCCTCCCTTTAAGAGTGGGAAATTTTATTCCTTAATTTCTTTCATCCGCTTTTTTTCTTTTCTCTCTAGAATTCCTTTTAGTTGAATATTGGACCTCTTAGATTTATTCTGTATTACAGTTTTTATATCTTTATCTTGTCTGTGTCCCTCAACTTGATTTCTGACTAGTGTAAAGTTCTTGTTTTATGAATACACGTTAGAGTTTGAATTCTTGTCTGTTGCCTTGACATGTTTGATTCCCACAGGGTCATTCTTGGGTTGTTGTGTGTTTTGTTTTGTTTTGTGTTTTGCAGCTTATAGTCGGCTTTTTTTAAGTTAGTGGTAATTTGGTTGGCTGTTTTGGTTAGCCCTTTGGCTGGAGTGTTTTTACATATAAAATGCTTTTACTCTGTAATATTAATAATTCCCGAAACATTTTCTTTTCTTCTTTTTCCTTCCAAGAGAATTGTCCTTCTGTTATTATGTCTGATTCTTCAGTTATTTCTTAACATTTTTAAGCCATTTTTATGTTTGTTTCATCATTTATTGTTCAGTTTGTCACAGTTAAAAACTGAGACTAATTAGATTTAATTTATTCACAAAGGTTATTATCTAAATAGAAGCTTCTGCTCCACTGGATACTTAGTAAATGAAGGTCTTCTCATTTTGCAAATGTATTTTATGGCACAAGATTTTGGTTATTTGGCCCTGACTGGTGTGGCTCAGTTGGTTGAGCATTGTCCCTCAAAGGGAAAGGTCTCCAGTTCAATTCCTGGTTGGGACGTATGCCTAGATTGCAGGTTTGTTCACTGGTCAGGATGTGTACAAGAGGCAGCTGATCTGTGTTTCCCTCTCTTTTGCCCCTCTCTAATAATTAATTAATTTAGGAAGGGTATTTATATCCTGCTTTATTTAAGAGATAGTTTAAAGAGAGTAAGTCTTACATTTTATGAAGGGATACAATTTAACAGCTTTTATTTTAACACCCAAAAGTAGGCAGAAACCTTGATTTGAACTATTTCCACTTAGAAAAATTTTACTTAAATGAATTCGGACTTGATTTGACCTGAATTTTATAAGATTATTTATTTAGATTTAACAACTGGATATTTAATTGAATTGGCATTGTCCAGTTTGGTCATCTACCTCATATAAAGGACAGTTTTTCTAAGGATATTTGAAACTGGGAGAGAAATTCCCAGATGGGTCTGTGACAACAATCCAGAGAATCTTTGTTCTGAGTAGCAGGCAGTCAGCTGCCCTAGCTTTGACCTCCTGGGAAATGGGACTGGATCATTATTGTTTAGGATGCTTTTGGTGGAAGATAGTCAGCTCAGATGATGGGTAGGGACCTGGCTATACAGAGCAGAATTAGGTTAAACAGCCCTAGGGATGTATATAGTAATTTCTGAATGCACCGGCAACCTTTTTATGGTTTCTTAGAAGGGTGACTATAAAATTTATTGTTCATACTGAAACACACAGGAGAGTGAAAGAGAGTACTATTAATAATTATGCTGGGAAGGTGGGCATAAACTGGAGTATATGGTCATGCCGTCTTGAGTCACATAGACTCTTTTATAAGTCAAATTGCCTGCTAGTTGACTGGACGTTACTATTCTATTCCCACTCTGCTTTTTATTTAATAAAACAAATTTTGGGGAGAAAGAAACGTGAACAGATATTTGATAAAGAACAGTGGGATGGATGAATGGAAACAGTATAGGAATACAAGACTATCTGAATTTTTACATAACCAAAACCCCTTCTGAATATGCAGTGTAGTTTGGATTGTGTGAAATCTTACCAATAAATGCAAAATACAAGTTTTATAGAACTGATTATTTATATTTTAAATCTTAAGTATTTTTTTTAGTTTTAGGAAATAGGAAGAAGTAAAATATGTTACTGGCATTGTTTCTTAAGGATGTAGAATTATCCATAGAAAATGTCAATCCCAAACCAGTTTCCCATTATTCCAACTTAAACTTCCCTTTTCCTTGGAACTGGCTTACATGTAGAAAGTGTTTGCTAATTTTAGTATCACAATGTGGGAAACATCATCCAAATAGAAATTATGAGTTCTCTATGGACTCTGTTCTAAGGTGTATGTCTTCCCCCACCCCTCTGCCCTTTTTCATATTGGGCTGAATTCTACCACCCTTCCTCCATCCATTGGTTCTAGTTCTGTTCTCTGGAGCAGCATGGAGTAAGTTTGTTTGTTAGAAGGCAGCTATCTTATCTTCCGCAGTCACGGAAGTCACGCAGTCTTAATGTCTCCAGATGCTCCGCTTTTTATATGAAATAATACCCATATTTATAAGCTTCATATTGGTTCCCTTTGAATAATTCCTAATTATCAGTGATTTCCATAATACAGTTAAAATATGAAGGCCCCAAAGTTTAATTTTGTGCTATATTTCTATGGTACTGTGCACACCAGGGAAGAATATTCTTTAGTATAACTCATGAATCAGACACTCCAGTTTATTAGTGCAGCTTTCAGATTATGTATTTTTTTTTCTTAGCTATTCTTAACTGTTGACTTGTTAAAACTTATAATCAGCTAACCCCTGTCAGCTAAGTAACTGTTGGAGCTCTCCTTTTATTTTTTAGAAGGCATTTCTGTGTTGGTAATACAGCTTTAGTGCATAATTGTGTGTGTCTTATTCAGAGATCATAGAACAACAAACTTATTCCTATGCCACCATTTTTAGGCCTTGGTTTTATGTGACATAGGCTCTCAATTTAAAAGTTAAAGTAAAAATTACTCTTAAGAACTTTGGCTGCAAATTTTTTGATTTCCAGATTTGGAAACTTTTTGTCTCTGAGGTTTAAATGGTTACGATTGCAAAACATCTTACTTAGGTCTCCTTTTGCACATCTACATTTTAAAGAGAAAAACAAGTGTATGTAATGGAATTCTGCCTCTAATCTGAAAAATTTATCTAAAATAATAGATATTGCATTGCAGGTTTTGTCCCTAGAGCAGGATTTCTCAACCTGAGCACTGTTGACATTCTTTGCATAATTCTTTCTTGTGAGTAGCTATTCTGTGCTTTGTGGGATAAGTAACAGCAATCACTGGCTTCTACCCACTAGATGTCAGTAGCACACATTACCACCACCCTCTCTGCAGTTTGACCATCATCAAAAATAGCTCTAGACATAGCCAAATGTGCTGGGGTAGGGAGTGTGGGCGCAAAATCTCCCCTAGCTGAGAACCACTGCCCTACATAAAGCAGAAGTATTTCTTAAGTCAACTGGGTAATAGTTACTACCTTAAATGTTTTCCATAATTGGAGTTAGAGTACAATATTTTTCTTAGCATCTCTTTGTAGAGATTTTTTTAACTATACAGCATAATAAAGAACTTTATGTACAACGAATACTTTCTGAATTTCCAAGTTTGATCGATTTTTCCCTTCCTAATATTGGCTCTTATTCCAGTTTGCCATCCCTGCTTTGTCATATGATCTATGATCTGAAATATAATGTGTGACTAATGTATTGAGATTAAGGTATAAAAATTATATAACACTGACATATGTTATTGATTGGGAAGTTCATTAAGTTCAAATAAATGCTTGGTCTTTTGTAGTCTGTGATTAAATTACTTGAAAATGTACTTTTTATTTAAGTTGATTTAACTCCTAGGTTTTAAAATTAAATTGTATTATGTTTATTCTTCTACTCCACAATATAGCCAGCAGCCAGCTTCGGGTGTAGCCTACTCTCATCCAACTACAGTTGCTAGCTACACTGTCCATCAGGCTCCAGTAGCTGCACACACTGTTACTGCTGCCTATGCACCAGCAGCTGCCACAGTTGCGGTTGCCAGGCCTGCCCCAGTAGCTGTTGCAGCTGCTGCAACAGCTGCTGCTTATGGAGGCTACCCCACTGCACATACAGCAACGGATTATGGTTATACCCAGAGACAACAAGAAGCACCACCACCACCACCCCCAGCTACTACACAAAACTACCAGGTAAGAGAACTATTAGTTTCAATAGTCTTAAATTACAGGCTTCATTGTGCTCAGTATATGATACAATGTCCGAGCCAATGCTTCTCAGACTTGGGTCTTTCAAAGTATACCTGTAATGACAGAGAAAAGGAAATGTGTATTCCCAGGTAATAGGGGGCGGGGAGGATAGTCCAAGCATTGTTTCCTTGCTTTGAGTTTTATATTAATAATCTCCCCCAGTCCATTTCACTATATCTGTTTGCTTTAATTTTGAAAAATTTACATTGTCTAAACATTTTAATTTTACCCTAAGTTTTTGAGAAAAATGAAGATATAGGGAAGATGCTGCTTGTTTGTACTGTGGCATTATTTGTCCACTTGGAACACATTTTGAGAATCAATTTTGAGAAACAGCCTAAACTGTACAGGACAAACAAATTATAGTGTCTCTTTGAAACTTAGCAAGAGTGGAATTTCTGGTGCCTATACATTTCTTTCTCTCAAGGTGTTTTTTCTTAGTATGTAACAGAAAATGATCCTGCTCTTATTTATGTAGTTGCTTTTTGTTCAGCCTTGTGGGGCTGTAAAGATTTAATTATCTTTATAGTATTTTGTTTATTAAGGTACTAAATTACTATGTGCTTATTTAATTAAATTTGGTCCTAATTTCCTTTAACCCATTTTTATTTTATTTTTATTGAATTTATTGGGGTGACATTGGTTAATAAAATTATATAGGTTTCAGGTGTACATCTCTGTAATAACATGGTCTGTTACAATATAATAATATTGTATTGTGTGTTCATCACCCCAAGTCAAGTCTCCTTCCATCACCATTTATCCTCCCTTAACCCTCTTCTACCACTCCCCACCCCTTTTCCCCTCTTTCCCACTGGTAATTACTGTACTATTGTCTGTGTCTCTGAGGTTTTGTTTGTTTGTTTTTGCTTAATCTCTTTACTTTTTTCACCCAGCCCTCCACCCCACCTCCCTCTGATAGCCTTCAGTCTCTTCTCTGTATCTATGAGTCTGCTTCTATTTTGTTAGTTTATTTTGTTCATTAGATTCCACATATGAGTGAAATCATATGGTGCTGTCTTTCTTTGACTGGCTTATTTCACTTAGCACAATACTCTCCAGGTCCATCCATGCTGTCACAAAAGGTAAGAGTTCCTTCTTTTTTACAGCTACGTAATATTCTCTTGTATAAGTATACCACAGCTTTTTTTTAATCCACTCATCTATTGATGGACACTTGGGCTGCTTCCAAATCTTGGCAGTTGTAAATAATGCTGTGATGACATAGGGATGCATATATTCTTTCGAATTAGTTAGTGTTTTGGGTTTCTTTGGATATATTCCCAGATGTAGAATCATTGGGTCACAAGGCAGTTCCATTTTTAATTTTTTGATATAACTTAATACTGCTTTCCACCATGGTTGCACCAGTCTGCATTCCCACAAACAATGTACCAAGGGTTAGGGTTCCCTTTTCTCCACATCCTCTCGCAACACTTGTTGATTTCTTGATGATAGTCATTCTTACAGGTGTGAGTTGATATCTCATTGTGGTTTTGATTTGCATTTTTCTGATGATTAGTGATATTGAGCATCTTTTCATGTTTGTTTGCCTCTTGGAGAGGTTCGTATGTCCTCTTGGAGAAGTTTCTATTCAGGTCCTTTGCCCATTTTTTAATTGGATTTTTTTTTTTTTTTTCGGTGTTGAATTTTATTTTTTTAAGATGTTATTTATTTATTTTTAAGGGGTGGGGGAAAGGAGGAAGAGAGAGAGGGAGAGAAACATCAGTGTGTGGTTGCCTCTCATGCTCCCCCAACTGGGGACCTGGCCAGTAACCCAGGCATGTGCCCTGACTGGGAATCGAACCAGCAACCGTTTAGTTTGCAGGCTGGCACTCAATCCACTGAGCCACACTAGCCAGGGCTGGTGTTGAATTTTATACATTTTTTATGAATTTTGGATATTACCCCCTTATCAGGTGTATCATTGGTGAATATGTTCTCCCATTCAGTGGGTTGCCTTTTCATTTTGTTGATGGTTTCTTTTGCCATGCAAATTAACCCATTTGTTCACTTTCAGGATCTGTTTTTTAAACTTTGATCCTTCTGGACTTTGCCTAGTTTTTCTATATTCTTTTTAATTATAGGAACTTATTTTGATTAAAAAATGAAAGAATCAACAATATTAGTGTTTATTATTAATATTTGGCAAGTTACTAAACAGGAATTCCTTTTGATTGTTTTCATTATGTCCAGAGACATAATATAATAAATTCTGTTGTTCTTAATAGGATGTATGAAGCCCATCTTTTTCTCCACCCTGCCTAATTTTCAGCCTTTCTTCTACCTTCATACCTTCCCATCCCTCACTTTGTGCTGTACTGGAATTCAAGCTCACCTTGATCTTCATTGCCTTGGAGATTTTTATTTAATGTGCATTCTCCCTGGCACCTCTCTTCCCCTTTCCTCCATCTGGAAGATCCTATTCATCACTATGTTAATGGTAGTAGTAAATAAGGGACAATGAAAACAAAGCTGGAGCAACCACAGAGTATAGAATACACAGGTGTTTTTTACTATAGGATATATCTTTCAGTTGCAAATCAGCCATGAGTTTTTTAATAAAAAATTTTTTTAAAGACATTATTCTTAG
The DNA here is from genome assembly GCF_022682495.2 of Desmodus rotundus. Lineage (NCBI taxonomy): Eukaryota > Metazoa > Chordata > Mammalia > Chiroptera > Phyllostomidae > Desmodus > Desmodus rotundus. The sequence goes on along the minus strand of NC_071387.1, from coordinate 198,446,831 downwards.
ATGTTTTGGTTATTTTTCTGATTTTAAATGTTAAACATGCTGCTTGGAATGGTATTTAATGAAGTCCAGAATGAATCCCCTTTGTAATTGAATTTGACTCTTATGTTTAGGTCTAGGTATATATTTAGTTTCTTTATTTCCTTTATTATACTTTTATATAGCAAGATGAGGGGCATTTACTGCATCTACTCCTAGCAAGATTTTCTTATATTCTCTTTCCTCAGGACTCGTACTCATATGTAAGATCCACGGCTCCTGCCGTCGCTTATGATAGTAAGCAGTACTACCAACAGCCGACAGCAACTGCTGCTGCTGTAGCTGCTGCTGCCCAGCCTCAGCCTTCTGTTGCTGAAACCTACTATCAGACAGGTAGGTGGCTTTATTAACATACACAGTTTCATTGTAAATTTTTGAAATACATTATCCAGGGTGTTTTTAAATGAAAATACGCTTTTTTTTTTTTTTTTGAGTCCATATATACTCATTGTGTTATCTCAAAAGTTGGGTTTTAGCCATGTCCTTCTCTTCCTCTGCTAGAATGCCTTTGAGTCCCAAAGAGAAGGCCATGGAAGCAACGCATAATCATGCCCTTCTCTCCTGGAAATGTATTCCATTTCTGATCTTTAGCTTAATTCACTTCATGCTGAAATGAGCAGCTCAGAAGCAGTTGTGGTGATAACCTCTGGACACTTTCTCATCTTTGCCAGAAATGCCCAAGACATACTGCTGACTGCCTTTGTAACTAATAGAGACCCTTTATGGGTTTTTATTTTTAAATCACCTGTCTCTGATCTGTAATGACAAGTTGGTTCTGTAACCAGCCACCAATATCACAGTTGGCTCAAATGCAGGAAGTGTTTTGTTTGCAAAGAATCCTATGTATTTTTAGTCTCTAGAAGATTTTACAGCTTTTTCAGAAGGTGGTTTTTTGTAGAGGTTTGACAACTTTTAAAACAAAGCTCTCTGGGATCTGAAAAGTAGGCAACTTTTTTATTTTAATTATTTTTGAAGGAGCATGAGAGTATGGGTAGAGCCTTGGGTTAGGAAACAATAGAACTGGCTTCTAGTACTGACTTTTAAGCACTAATGTGGGCAAGTGATTTTTTACCTCTTCATCTCTGTTCTCTTATTTGTAAATGATTTAGTTGACTCAGATCTCTGTAGGATACTTCTAGTTCTAAGATCTTATGAGCTCCTTCAAAGTGGTTTAAAAATAATTTGAATTATCATAACCTTGATTTTTCTTATAGTCTCATCTCAAATGATTTGTGTGTACAGCAATCTATAGTGGACTTCCAGGTTTATTATGAAGGTTAGATTGTACTTGAAAGTACTGAGTTACCTAAGAGAAGACTTTGATTTAGTCTAATTTCTGACATTGAGTATGTAACTTTAGTTTTCTTTTTTAAAATGTCTGCTAAAAGCTTTATAAACTCTTTAAGTGCTATTTATTTAAGGTACCTTTACATAAATGAGCATAAAATGAGTTTGGCCTCCTAGTATTTGGGCCTTTCTAAGAAATTACATTGTATAATTTAGTGATCCTTAATTAGTGATTAAATTAATTCAGTGATTGATAATAAGGCTGATAAGATTCTTAAAGTGTACATTTGTTTTGAGTATTATCAAAGGGAGCAGAAGGTTTAGTAGAGACTTAATGGCAGCCATTTATGAAGAGCTGCACTCAAGTTATTAATTGCATTTGAAGAACCGTCAGCACCTTGTGATTTGGAATTATGGATAAGTTGATAAAATGTGATGGTGGTATATGAATAAGTTCCTTATTTAAAATTGAAATTTTTACTGTGAATTGAAATATGTACTTTGAGGCTTTCTCTCTTCTGTTCCCAATATTAAGCATGACACTCAAGTAGACTTGACTATCCTAAATACATACATGCACACACACACCTACACACACACCTTTTCCAAAAACTTTATTTACACCTGTTTTAAGTAGTACTGGTATCTCACTTGTGAAATTTTACAAAATATAATTTTGGAAATATGGGATGGGAGAGTAATTTATATAGGTGTCATATTTTAATTGGTAATAAGAATTGTATCCCCCTTTGCCAAGAAGAAATTGCTGACATCTAATTTACAGTTAACATTCAACCTACTTTTTTTCCCCCTGGTTTTCCAGGATATTGACACAGTAACTACAGGTGTAACTTGGAGATACTGCGGGTTTTGTTCCAGACCACTGCAGTAAAGCAAGTACTATAAGTGGTTTACCCTTCTAATTTTCTGATGTCTCTCTCTCAATTTAGCTCCCAAAGCAGGTTATAGCCAAGGTGCAACTCAGTATACACAAGCCCAGCAAACTCGACAAGTGACAGCCATAAAGCCAGCGACACCGAGTCCAGCTACCACTACTTTCTCCATTTATCCTGTATCTTCCACCGTACAGCCAGTAGCAGCTGCAGCTACTGTGGTGCCATCCTACACCCAGAGTGCTACTTACAGTACCACGGCAGTCACTTATTCCGGTGAGACTGATGAACACTGTTTAAATAAATAAAGACATTAGAGACTTTTCAAGTTGTATGGTTTTTGTTTTTTTTAAGCCAGGAAGATTTTAGCAGAACATGAAATTCTCTTTGGGTGTTTAAAAGCTAGTCATGAGTCTTGGGCCAGCATTGCAGTTAGAAAAATAACACGCTTTTCTACTAGTATTCTATTTCCTTTCTGACTTCTTCAAATGAATTTGAAACCTCAAAGTTAACAAGGGAATACCACTGACAAATTATATTATTTATTTAAACCCTCAAGGAACTATTTTTTCATGTTATCAGGAATAAGTAATCATGACAATATTGGTTAGCACTTGTAAACATTCATAAGATAATGGTTATATAATATACATCTCAGAAGGGCAGTAGGTTTCCTTAAATTACCGTGTATTTTTCCTTCAAGAAGTGTAATCACTAAAACCTTACTATGAGGTACCTGAAGCATTTTCAGTTATTAAAAATCACACATTACTTTTTTTATAGACACTTTGTCTTATACTACTGTGTAGTTTATTATTTTGCATTTTGTTTATTCCTTAATACCCTGTTTTGTTCCATGGAGGATTTAAGGTGACGTGGGTAATTTCAGTTCTTTCCTCTTGATACTTTGTTGTAGCTTGATTATGGAAGCCTACTTACTGAATTAAATGTTTTTTAATTTCTCAAGAAATATTTCTCTTTTACCCTATGCCAAATGCTATGATGGATGCTAGGGATACGATGATGAATTAGGCAGACATGGAGTATTTGGGAATGAGAGTTTACTGTGGCTGGGATACAGGATATATGGAATAATACCAGGAGATGAGGCAAAAAATGTCAGTGTGAAAAAAGCCTGGTAGGCTCTGCTGTGGTGTCTGTCTTTATCTTGTGGGTGCAAGGGTGCCAAGAGAAGATAGCACAAAAGGGAGCAAGGGGAACAGCTTGTTAAGTTAACTGACAGTCATGTGCAGGTGAATTGAAGAGAGGAGATGTTATTATTTCCAGATCTGTCATTCAGGATTGCTCAGATAAAACTTTTCTGCCTCTCTTTATCTGATTAACCAGTTATAATTGTAATGGAGTTATTTCAATGAAATGTGAGTGAATAGATTTGTTTTTAATGTCCATATTAGCTTCAGAATACGGAGTATGATAGTGTGCTTTCCTTTATATTAGATGAATAATACTAGATGAATCATTATTTTAAACTAGAAACGATAAATCGAAAGGGAGAAAAAATTAAGTCACTGGACACCTACCCCCTAGACACTAACTGCCATTAACATTTTACTGTTTATCTTTCTATACTCCTTTTCTGTGGAAATACTCATATAAGCATCATGGTTTCTTTATTTTAAAAAAATTGTTATATATATACTGTTGTATAAACTGCTTCTCATTGTGAATGTTCTTTCATGTTACTAAATATGAAGATGTATCATTCCTTTAATTAATGTTATTCTCCAACTTTTTATTTTAGAAAATTTTCCTTCAGAAATGTTGAAAAAAAAATAGTACCAATGCCCATACACCATTTACCTAGATTAACCAGTTATTAATATTTTCTCACATTGGTTTCATCTCTTCTCAAAACACATTTTAAAGTGGTTCAGCAGTATAAAAAAGTTGCAGATGACATGGCGCTTTGTCCAGAATTTTTCAGCATATATTTCCTAAGAATAAGGGCTTTTTTTTTATATAGTCACAATGCAAATGTCATAAAAAGGAATTGAACATGAATTTTTATCTGATGGTAATTTTCAGTTTTCCACAAACATCTGTAATGACTCGGCTTTCTGTGTGTTTGTGCCTTGTTTTCAATTCAGGATTCAGTCAAGGATCATGGATTGTATATAGTTGTCATGTCTTGTTTGCGGCGGGGGGGGGTTGTTTGTTTGTTTTTTAATGTAGACTAATCCCCTATTTTCATCTTCTCTCATGACCTTGACATTTTTTTTAGGATTTAGGCCAGTTGTAGAATACTGCACAATCTCGATTTATCTGATTTCTTTATGCCTAGATTCTGGCTTTTTAGTCAATAAAACTAAGCAAATTTTCCATTTTATCACATGAGGGAGCCCATACTAGGTAATGTCAGTTTATTTTTTTTACTGATGTTATCAAGTATAATCACTGGTTAAAGTGATGACTATGAGATCTCTCCCTTGTAAAAGTAATGTTTTCCCCTTTGTAAATTAATCAAGTAATCTGTGGGCCTGTTACCCATCTACCTTTGTTCTTACAGTGTTAGATCCTTTGGGAAATCTCTTAACTGAATTGAGGTCTTGCAGGGGTGGTTAAAAAATTAGGCATTTCTCTCTTAAAGAAGAGTTCTCTCTCCCCTTTTTTAGTATACATTCTTTTTTATTTAATATAGTATAATCCATTACTCTCGGGGAGCAGGGGTTGAGGGACACATTGTCCCAAATTTGGCCAATGGGATCCTTTTCACAACAGCTCCTGAGTTTTTTGGCTTTGGCATCATTAGTCTTTGAGCACTTCTTTCCTTTCTAGCACAGTAAGGGGTTACAGACAAACTTCAAAGATTTTCCTGCCTTAGACTCACAGCCATTTTATGAAGGAGCCATGTTTTCCTATGTGGCAGTAGTATAAAGATGATCTGTGCTTAGAAATACATAATTTTAATGGCTGCATAATATTTTATGATATAGGTGTATTATATTTTAAAGTTTCTCTTTTGGGACATTTAGTTTCATATTATGGAAAAATTAAAAACAACACTGGGTAAACTAATCCTTGTATGTGAAGATTTTGTATGCTTACCAATTGTTTCCCTAGGATAAATTCCTGTGTTTAGAACTGTTATGTCAAAGGGTATGCACTTTTTAAAGAATTAAGTGATGCACAACATGCATTTGTCATCCAGAGAGATCATTTTCAGGGGATCTGAGTTTGTCAGCTATAACTTAGGTCAGCTATTCTTTTTATCTTACTAAAATGAGTTCTAGAATGTTGGTACATACTAAATGGTGACTTATAGCATGATAGATTTATTACTGACATGGTATGTCTTTGTTTCTGATACTATACATTTAAAATATATTTAAGTGAAACTGTTTTAGCTTTCAAAGTTAAGCTTTTACTTAAATTGGAGACACAGCCTTATATTTGTTTTTCCACAATGCCTTTTAACAAGAAGTGTGCATTTGTTTGCTAGTAGTCATAGAAGAATTAAAGATGCTCTTTAGTAGCACTCTAGGATCTCTAGCCCACTTTTCGGTTCATGCTTGACAGTTCAAAAACTTAAGTAATAAGCTATAATTAAGCCTGCCTTTTTACTAGTTTTAGGCTGCATGTGTGCAAATGAAGGATATTATTTAACAATACAAGTTTACCTGGTTGATCTGTGGTTTAAATAATTCAGTGTTTAAAGGAACTCACAATCTCTTAGCCTCAGTTTTCTCACCTATAAAAAGTAAAGATAGTAATACCTGCCTTGAAGATCTGTGCTAAGACTTCAGTCTGTCTGGAATACTGCCTCCCATATTGTGGATTCTGAATTTAAAAACAAACAAAAAACCAATTAAAATTTTCGGTCCCCCAGCATTGGAGAATGAATGCTATTGGCTTTATTCTTTTTATTTTCTTGATACATAATTCATGAAGTGATATGAAAGTGGATTTTTTTTTTTTTAAATCCTTACCCAAGGACAGTCTTACTGATGTTAGAGGGAGAGGAAGGGAGGGAGAGAAAACACTGATTAGCTGCCTCCTGTACATGCCTTGATAGGGGACCGAACCTACAACCCAGGCATGTGCCCTGACTGAGAAACAAACCCATGCCTTTCAGTTTATGGGACCATGCTCCAACCAACTTAGCCACACTGGCCAGGGCTTAATGTAACATTTTTATAGTTTCCAAGCACAACAACTAGTCATTTGGAAAATGTCTATTTTAAAGATTTCATATATAAATTATGGTCCTAACTAGTAATGATATAACAACAGCTTTGTTATTGTTAATTGGACAATTTTATGGTGGGAGCAAAATTTAAACTGTACATTTTTTTGCCTGTAAATTTGTAAACATTTGGCTGTGAACTGTTCTTTTATCACTTTAGTAATAGAGGACATTGGTAGGACTGATCAGTAAACAGTTTATTGATCTATGGAGTTTCTCTTTTAACTGGTTATCTCATTTGTTTTCTAATTGTTTTTCATCTGATCATATGCTTATTATTGGTGTGTTTACCTACTTTCAACTCTAATTTTTAGATTTTTTTTTATCACACATATATAAAGACACAGAGGATCTTTATAAGAATGTATATAATTTAATAGCCTGATATAAAAGTCTGGGAAGGCTTTCCATGGTAGTTGCCCAACTCCTCTCTCTCCTGGATATGTCCAGTTTTGGATTCCTGTGATTGTGATTTGCTATGCATTTTAACTCTCTCACCTTTCCAATTTATGTTTTCTTTCCTGTGTGTGTAGGTATTATTGGAGTCAGTGGGTCACACATCTTTGCTTTTCATTATAGCAGTCTGCGTTTGAGAGACCAAAAAGTCCAAGTTTCTTTTTTAGTAGTTCTTTTGCAGTATCCTGGCAGCTAGGAATCTCTCTCTTGAACCTTACATGGCTCTTTTCTAGTAAGAAATCTTACTAGAAAATATGATAAATAGGGAGTCCATGAAATTTGCCAGAGATCTTACTTTACAAGGGGTAAGTTTTCCAGTTTTTGGGTAAGCTTATAAATGAAATCAGTGACTTTGTCAAAGTTAAAACTTTCATAGATCTTTAAATCTGTAAATCACTGAATGTAAACACGTACACATTATGTCAGTAACTAGCTTAATGTACTTATTCACTAAAGACTTTGAACGATACAGATGGATAGAATTCATACATTTAACCAGAAAATATGGCTTTTTCATCTTTTGGAACATGAAACCCAGTGGTTCTTAATTTCAAAACTTATCTGCTGTTCTATATACTCATCTGAACCCTAACCCCGTATTACAGACTTCTGCTAAGCTTTATTCACCTTGCCTCTCCTAACCAACTTCTGTCAGCACCTTGCTTTTATCAGATGCACAGCACGTCAGTTGCTGGGATTCAAAATCTTGGTATCGTGTGTTTTTCTCTTCAGTCATAGCTTTCATTTTAACCACCAAGCGTACTGAAATCTTATTTTCACGCGCTTCTTTTTTTTCCTATTTATTATCTTACCTCAGACCCTTCCTCAAATCCAACACTTCCTCAATTGCATTTAGAGGAATTCTGCTTGGGGAAATAGTAAGGGTTTTGTAGCCACAAAGTTTACCAAACACTCTTATCACATTCCTCCAACTGAACCATAAGCTTCTTGAAGACAAGGACGAAATCTTCTACCTTGTACTTTCTTTATACCTCCATAACACCTAATGTATGTTGACTAAATACTTGATTGGCTTATATAAAAGGAAGATAAATGTTTTCTAGGTTTGCAAGATAATACGTTATTTGTAAATATGCACGTGTAAACCTACCTTTATTAGCAAAACTTATTGAATTTAAATTCATAACATTTAACTTGGCCTTTTATAATTATGTAACATAATCTTTGTTTGATTTTTGTTTGTAAGGTACGTCTTATTCAGGTTATGAAGCAGCAGTGTATTCAGCTGCATCCTCCTACTACCAACAGCAGCAGCAGCAACAGAAGCAAGCAGCAGCAGCAGCTGCTGCTGCTGCTGCAACAGCTGCCTGGACAGGGACCACTTTTACTAAAAAAGCACCATTCCAAAATAAGCAACTGAAACCAAAACAGCCTCCCAAACCACCCCAGATTCACTATTGTGATGTTTGTAAGATCAGCTGTGCTGGACCACAGGTACTTATGTTGTATGTTTTACCACAAGTCTTCGATGATTATTTTTAATAGTTACATACGGTTGGTATACTTGGTTTTGTGCCTACAAAGAAGGTTTGTGTTTTCTTTTCGGTTGGCTTTTAGCTAACACATACGTAGTTCACTAAATGGCCATTTTTAAAAAGGTATTGAGACATAATTCTATTAAGAAAAAAACTGTAAAAATGATTATGAATGTAAATGAAAAATAGGCAAATTGGACTTTTTTTCAAAAAGGATACTTGGCTTTTTAAGTAAAACTTAAAGTAAATTCAGCTGAAAAGTTTTATATTCAGATTAATTGGGATTTAGGGGAAAGATTGAATTTTTATTTCTTTTTTAGCATTTATAACTTGCTTTTTTTTTAAGCCTTTATACAGAGTTCTTCAACTTAAGACAGTTGGTTAATTGATTTCCCTAGCTCTTCAAGGTCCATTTTAAGTGTGTGTATAGAATTTTACAGCTGAAAAAGGACAACCATAGAGATCATTGTTTACATACTTGCATTAAAGATGAGAGGACTTTGTCAAATGTATTGTTTTTTGGAGTACATAAATAGCAGAAAAGAATTCTTTCTAGAATTTTAAAAATTCTTAAAATAAGTAATTTTAAGAATCTATAATTTTCAGGATAGTATTCTGATCAGACTGACTTTTATATATGCTTTATATAATATTACTTATTTCTGTATGATTTTCTTCATGAGGGAATAGGAATTCAGGGAACAAAAAAGTGTAGGGGAGTGTCTTTTTCAAAAATATCAACTAATGAAGCTTGTAGAACCTTTATTCCCACCCCCCACTTTTGGTCTTTTTTTTTTTTTCCGAGTTGCTACACCTTAAAATACGTAATTTAGGCATGAGTCTGTTTATAAAATCTAATGAGTTCAACTCCCTTCCCAACCTTGTTAATATTGTACTTTCCTTCAAAGTATCTAGTTTTATAAAAAATTTGATAAGCAGTTTGGCAAGTAATAGGCATATTATTTGATTGAGACCACATGTTGACTCTCTCGTAGTTTCTTCCACTTATATCCATCTCCCATCCCTACCCCATCTGTGTATGTTCTTTTTAATTTACTAGATTAGTTCTCTTTACTTTGTAATACTGAATTTTGGGGGTATTTTCAGTTACCAGCATCCACTGAATTACAGTCAATAAATCAATATTTTAATATGTGGCTAGTTAAATAAAACATTTTTTCTCCCTATTTTGAGTATGATAGGAAATGGTTTCATTGTGATTGCATAATTGAAGGAGAGGGGAAAGATGAGGAATATTTACAGTGACTGGGATTAAACATGAAAGGGAACAAGGATACTGGTCTTAGTGTGAGGAGTGTATCCTACTCTATAATGGCTGTTTAGAGAGGATAATGCTGTGAGTGGCAAATGTAAACCTGAGAGATTTATCTAATATGTGGCACCTTTATAGAAGGACAGACATGGCTGTAGGTGACAAGTTAAAAGCAGCATTTAGAATGAGTATATAAGACTGACCATTTTTGAAGAACAATAAAAAAAAAAAAAGACTAAATCAAAAAAAAAAAAGACTGACCATTCACTTGAGGTATCTGAATGGTTACACAAGGACAAGCCAAGGGTACTTCTGCACGTCAGATGCAGTGCCTTGATGGATTAACAAGCCTTAGAGAAAAATATTGATCCTGTGAGTTAGAGTCTAGGTGTGAACATAAGGAGGAGGAAAGTAGTTGATTCAGATTTAAGGGGTCATGGTTTCAGTCCTGGCTCTGTCACTAACTATGGCCTTGAGCAAGTCAGAGACCTTAACTTCTTTGGGCTTTCATTTCTTCACTTCTATGGTAGGGACTTGTCCTAAATAACTGAGGCTTTACCTGCTTCTTGGAGCCACTTAAGGCAGCTGCAGATGAGAGATGTCAAATGGCTGGGTCTTAGGTCTCCCTCTTTTGTTCAAAAACAGGAATTTTCCTTACTTGTGTATATTATTTATAGAAAGGATTCTCTTATTTAAAAATTAGAAAATCAGCTCTGAAATTCTATGAAGAATACATAATTTTATGCTAATTATGTCAATCTTAACAATTTTAAAAATAAAATATGAAAGAGTAACTATTTGGCCCCACTCAAGAATAAACAAACCAACCAGCAGTACATATTTACTTCCTCTCATTTTAATAAACCTACCTTCTTAATTGACAATTTTTAGTATATGATTTCACTGTTATGTTGGCTAGTATTACAATATTTTTCTTGCAATTATACAATTTTTACTGTTGTTTTTTTTTAAATATATAATCTTTATTATATTTTTTCCATTACCATTTAGTCCCCTTATACTCCCCTCCCCCAGCAATCACCATGCTGTTGTGTTTTAAATAGGCTTTTGTTTACGGTGGCAAGAATATTATGTGAAAGTGCATTCTGAGTTACAAAAGCCAATTTTGTAAATAAATATACTTGTTTATTAAGGGTCTTGTTACCATACATTAACTTTTTTTTCTTCTCATGATGTAGGTACATTCCCTCCCATCTTAATCCTATAATTAATTTCTTTGTGGAATGATCACTGTCTGGTATTCTCTATTCAGCATTATACATAAGCAGTAAAAGACACAAATTCTTGAAACTGAAAGCAGTTACCTTATATTGATATTATGAATGTGTGTGAAAATCCTTTGTAAATCAAAGTGTTAAATGTATTCTTGGTAAACAAGGTAAAGAGAATCATAGATGTATTAAAGTATGTAGAGTCCCATAGATTTTGTTAAATTGCATTTAAAATTGTTTAAGCCTCATTTTTAAATGAGTATTAGAGATTTGAGAATTGTATGATTTAAATGATTTTCTAACTAGAAAATTAATGAAACAAAACTTATCCTTTTGTTTGAAACAGACTTACAAAGAGCATTTAGAAGGACAGAAACATAAAAAAAAAGAAGCTGCATTAAAAGCCTCACAAAATACCAGCAGCAGCAACAACTCTACTCGTGGGACTCAAAATCAGCTACGTTGTGAGCTCTGCGATGTGTCTTGTACAGGAGCAGATGCCTATGCTGCCCACATTCGTGGTGCTAAGCATCAGAAAGTAGGTGTTGTTTTCTTTCCCCCCACACACCCGTATGTCTTACTTTGTTTTCTTTTACTTTTTAAAGGGGGTGAGGGGAGTAAAGTAAAAATGGCTCCAAAACTTTGAGTGTGTTAATAAGCCTTTTTTTTTTTTTTTTAATATTTTGTTTCTTTTTAGAGGGAGGGGGAGGAAGGGAGAAAGAGAAGAGAAACATTGATCAGTTGCCTTTTGCATGCCCCGACCTGGGGGCCTGGCCCACAACCCAGGCATGTGCCCTGACTGTGAATCAAACTGATGACCTTTCTGTTTGCAGGCTGGCACTCATTCCACTGAGCCACACCAGCCAGGGCTTATAAGCCTTTTTAATATGCTAATGAATATAAAGGTGACATCAAATAGTCATTGCTTCAAGAGGGAAAGACTGGAGACCTTTCTTTAAATTGAACTAGATCATTCTACAAATTGGAAAATTATATGTTTATTTTCCTTTTGTCATTCTTAAGTCTAGGTTGGTATGCATGTGTCCAAGTCATTTCATCTTTCTCTACCTTAATTTCCTCACTAGTAGTAGATGGAATATGTATCCAAATCTGCTTTACAGAAATTATTTTCAAAGTATTAAGTTTGTGTGTGAAGATATGTAACAAAAAATACAGTTTATATTTTAATTTTATAATGTCTTTTAGACAAACTTAAAAATCTAGACTCTGAGTTTCCTAACAAATGTGCTTTTATTTTGTAGGTGGTTAAATTACACACAAAACTTGGTAAACCCATTCCTTCAACAGAACCAAATGTTGTTAGCCAAGCTACTTCTTCAACAGCTGTGTCTGTTTCAAAGCCGACTGCCTCTCCTTCAAGCATTGCAGCAAACAATTGTACTGTGAATACTTCATCAATTGCAACTTCCTCAATGAAAGGTCTTACAGCTACAGGAAACTCCTCTCTTAATAGCACATCCAACACTAAAGTATCAGCAGTGCCTACAAATATGGCTGCCAAGAAGACATCGACACCCAAAATAAACTTTGTTGGCAAGTGCTAAAGATTCTTTATTATGTTCTTCCTAACTCAGTCAAAGTAACATTTCTTCTAGTCCAGGACTTACCTCCTGCTTATGTGCTTGTTCCTATCTCCTCCCTTCTTCTCTGGGACCTTGCTGAATCACATACCTCTATTTTTTTTCTTGACTTTTTAGTCCTCTAAAGGTTTCTTGTCACTTCCCTTCAGCCATGCTAGTATACCTTTGTCTTCCATAGTCTTAAATTTTAAAAAGATGTTTTCCCATTCCTTAGCCTCTCAAGCTGCTAACTTAATTCTTACTTTCTCTACTTCTTACTTCCTATCCAGTCCTCAGTCTGTTACAGTGTTTCCATTCTACCCTTTTCTGAAACTGCTTACAGGAGTCACCAAAGACCTAATTGTAAAATTCAGTGGCCAATTTTCAGTATCATTCAATTGGCCTCTTTAACATTTGACACAGTTGACTGCTTCAAACTTAAACCTTAATATATGTCTTTATCTCTCTATTATCTGTCTGCCCACCTCTTTCTCAGGTATCTTTATTGGTTCTCCTGCCTTTATGTTCATTAAATGGTGATGTTCCTAAGATTCTGATTCTGTTCTCATCTTAGTCTACTCACCCAGTATTCATGAGTGGTCTCATCCATTCCAATATGTGCAGTGACTTTAAAATCTTTTGGGCAAACTCAAAACCCCTATCTGAGGCTAGAGCTATATTTTAGCTATTCCCTGGTCATCATGCGTACAGCTTTATAGATGCCTACCAGTGTCTCATTCTGACCCATTGTCTCATCACAAAAGTACCATGAAATAATCTCATAAAATTGCTGATTTTCACTTGGTAAACTTGACTGACATTATTTTTTATTTATTGTCTCCTGTAGTTTTTACCTGATTCTTTTGTTTCTATCACTACAATATTTCTACCCCCCCCAGAAAATGTCTTCATAGCCACTGCCTTGTTTTTAGGCTTTCAAAGTCTGTTCCTCGGAGCTTTGTCTCATTGCATCCAGTTTCTAACACTTGTCAAAGTCATTTTATGAAAGTACATGTCAAATTATGTTAAACTCCTGATTAAAAGTTTTCAGTGTCATTCCCCTTGCCTGTAGGGAAAAAACTGCATTCTTTAATTATGTCATCTAAGACCCTTCAGATCTGGCTCCTGTCTCGTGTGTTGTCATCATCCCTACTGAGGTGGTAATTCATAGTGAATTACTGAGTCTTACTTAAATTTACTGTAGTCTTTTTAACTCCATATTGTTGTGCTGTTTTGTACATGCTGTTTTTTCTGTTCAGACATTCTCTTCTTTCTTCCTGGCCAGTTCATACTCATTACTCTTCTTGCAAAGCCCAGCTCAAATGTCATACCCTTGGTGAAGTCTTTTCTAACTGGATCAGGTTAAAGGGTGGTGGCTTCATTGCTTTACATTCCCACAATACTATATTCATACTTACTACAGCTCTTATCACATACTGTATTATAATACTTGTATCTTCTCTTCATTGTTGGCACCTCAAGGTACCTACACTGTCACTGTCCTAATATATTACCAGCACATAGGGCAGTGCCCAGTTCCCTGGGCAAAGAACTAGGGATACAAACATGAATAAGGCTTAGACCCTTCCTTTTCAAAGGGTTCTTGCTGTTCCCCTTTTTTTTTTTTTTTTTTTTAAGATTTATTTAATTTTTTAGAGAGGAGAAGGGAGGAAGAAAGGGAGAGAAACATCAATGTCCGGTTGCCTCTCATGCACCCCCCACTGGGGACCTGGCCCACAACCCAGGCTTATGCCATGACTAGGAATCAAACTAGCGACCCTTTGATTTGCAGGCTGGCTCTCAATCCACTGAGCCACACTAGCGAGGGTTTGCTGTTCACTTTTTAGGTACTTGATGTTATGAGAACTGTGGTGGGGACAGAGAGGATGGTTAGGTATTGGGTGGTAGAAAAGGAAAAAATCCAGACATGTGTTTCATCAATAGTATAAAAAAGCCAAGTGGTATGTGGGTTCTTCAAATTTTTGGTCAATTATATGTCAAGCAGGTATTTGAGTATTGGTAGAAAAGATAATTTTATCTGAAGTTTTTGTTGTATTAGGTTATATATATATTTACACAAAAAAGAAAGTAAAAGTCGTATTATTTTATGCTTTTTTAGGTGGTAATAAACTGCAATCAACAGGAAATAAAACGGAAGACTTAAAAGGACCCGAATGTGTTAAAAGCACTCCTGTCACTTCTGTACAGATTCCAGAAGTAAAGCCAGACACGGTGTCAGAACCAGTTACACCAGCATCTCTTGCTGCTTTGCAGAGTGATGTGCAGCCCGTGGGCCATGATTATGTGGAGGAGGTATTGATTTGAGAATACCATTGGTGTGAGATTAGATAAAGGGAAAAAGTATGTCACTTTGTTGTAGGCATGCTTTAAATGTAAAATTAAATTATATTCAATAATTTTAGATTGAGGTTATGAAGGAATATCAAAGGAATTTTTTTAAGTGTTTTTAAAAAGCATGCCCTTGACCTGGTTGGGTAGGTCAGTTGGTTAGAGCAAGGTCCCATGGACCAAAAGGTTTTGGGTTTGATACCCAGTCAGAGCACATAACCTAGGCGGTGGGTCCAGTCCTGGTTGGGGCGTGTATGGGAGGCAACCAAGTGATGTCTCTGTCTCTCCCTCATTGCGCACCCCTTCCCTGCCCCCCGCCTTCCTCTTTCTCTAAAATTAATAAATACATCCTGGGGTGAGGGTTAAAAAAAAAATATATATATATATATATATACACACACACACACACTCCTTTAAACTTGCCTAAGTGATATCAAATATTTTTGTTATCTATTTCCCTGCTAACACTATTCTTGTATCCTTCAGCTGTCCTGAACATAAAAATTTAAAAAATCATGAGCAACAAAAATTTTGAGTCAATATATTTTTTTATCCATCAGTTAGTTTCTTGTGTAAAATTAGAGTCGTTAATTAAAAAGATCCTTTTTATTTGGTTTTTCAAGCTGATTAGAAAACTCCTGTTTTATTGGAAAATAAGCTCAGTAAATGGAGGAGTGAAGGAACATCAGTCTTGATAGAAGTATTTGCTGTTGGTAGAAAGACTAACATAGAATGATGTAGCATTATTTACTCGTTACTGTAGAACATACATAAGTTCTCTGAACTTCAGTGTCCACATTTATAAAATTTGGCTATTCTCCAAGCTGTGAAGATTAAATAAAGTACCTAGCATATAGTAGATTCCCTGTCAAGTTATGGTGGGTTCTTTGTATACAAGGTGGAAAATTGGGTTAATGTAATTTATAAGTAGTACACATACAGTTTTAATTTAAAAGAGTAAGATTTGGTTATCTAAAAAAATATATACTGCCAGAACACCATAATTTCCAATGATAATAGTTAATTATGTAATTCTAAACTTCAGATAATTGCATTCAAAGCCAGTCTTTAAAGCTTGCACTAACAATTTGAACGTAGCATCCATCATAAACTTCTTAATAACATTCTAGTCTACTTGTCTTCCTAACTGGTTGTGCAATTAGAAAAAAATTGACATTGATTTTTTTTTTTCATGAAGTTACATGTATAAAATACTGAACTTTGTAGACATTTGTATACCAAAACAATGTCTTTAATCATGTTTATCTTCATCTCCAACAATAGTACCTGGTATTCAGTAACTATTTATTAGAGAATTTAAGGTATTTCATTGCATTACATGTAGAAAAAGGTATTAAAGTTAATCACAAAAGCTAACATAACTTGTATGCTAGTGCTTCAGTTAAAAGATTCTAACATTTAGATTGTTTTTATAGATTATCCTTTAAAAATTTATAAACATTACCTCTTTTTTTCCCCCTTACTTTAAACTCTTAATTTTTCACAGCATTTTTTTAATCAGAGATCTGGGAGGCCATATAAATGAAATCCTCAGCTGTTACATTCTTGTTATGATTTTTGGGTTTTTATTCCCCACATCAAGGTACGAAATGATGAAGGAAAAGTAATTCGATTCCATTGTAAATTATGCGAGTGCAGCTTTAATGATCCCAATGCTAAGGAAATGCACTTAAAAGGGCGAAGACACAGACTTCAGTATAAAGTGAGTAAAAATTTCAACTATTTTTTCTTTTTCTGTTTTTCAGTGTCTTGGAACATTCTAGATGTAAAACAAAACCTCTAAGTATCATAACTCTCTGAGTCAATGAACTCCCACTCTAAGATTAGTATATTATGTCTCAGATTCAGATGTTTGGCTCTTACTGATTAGTTTGTTATACTTAGGTAAGAAGATTATAACCATATTCCATCATTTTCAGTGACCGGCTAAATTGTAATATTGCTTGGATCAAGTGATCATGTAAGGGTACTTTCACATAATAAAGTGTTTTGAAAGGTCAGGTCTCTATTCACCTACTTTATTTTGGTAGAACTCCCACTAAAATGAATTTTCAGGTGAGGAATTCTTAATTGAAAACACTTCAACTGGTAATTAAATTTAAATATTGTATGTAAAATTTTTACTTAGGCTAGACTAATCTAATGCATTAGATCCATGTTTTTTCTTACAAATACACAGGTGGTGAAAATTAAAATAGTCTGTTAAAGGGCAACACTTTTCTGTGTAAAGAAACTTTAACCTCACACTCAGACATTTAGAATCATCTATTTACAAAAAAATAAAGGAAAATTAAATGACCTTTAGTTCCCTAAGGATCTCTTCTATTGATCACCACTGTTAGGGGCAATTAAAAAGTTTGTTGGTGGGAATTTTATTAATGTATTCTAAATCTTCTGATTCAACTTACATACTGATTTTACTCTTATATAATAGGAAATTTGCGACTAAAAGCCTCTATGATGAAAGAATATGTGGGATTGTATGAATTTGAAAATGTGTTGATTGTTGGGGGAGGTGTGCTAGTTTTTGAAATGTCTTGTCTATATTAACAGAAAAAAGTCAATCCAGATTTGCAAGTAGAAGTAAAGCCCAGTATTCGAGCAAGAAAGATTCAAGAAGAGAAAATGAGGAAGCAAATGCAGAAAGAGGAGTATTGGCGAAGACGAGAAGAAGAAGAACGCTGGAGAATGGAAATGAGGTAATATCTTTAAATTTTTGTAGCATAAGTAGTTCAGCCTTTGTTTTTGTTTCTGTTTTTTTTTTACCCCCCAGTAGTTCAGCCTTTCTTTAAAAAAAATAAGTAAACAAACTTGGCATTCTAAGTATGTGACTTGCATTCAAAGCAATCCAGATTTATTTAATGTACTTTTAAGTTTCACTTTTCAGGAAGATTCTAGGTCTGGAAAAGAAATGTATTAAATTAACTTAATGGCTATTCTAATATTTGACTAAGGCCTTGGTATCAAGAATTATGTGGTTGAGTGGTATCTTATACATATTAAATATATGAAGAAATAGTTTAATATTATAAATAAATGCCTGAGTTTAAAACAAGCAAAATAGAACATTTGGTTACATGCTAAAAATACTACAATTAAGATTTGGTTGAGTCTAGACATCTTAGTATGTTTTAAAAAGAAAGTTTATTAAAAAAACTTTAGAGGGTGTATGTGTATGTGTAAAATATATACAATGAGAAACATCTTCTAAAGACATTTTTGGTTTTACTGATTTAACTGCCATATCTTTAATGGTACAAGTCATGTACATTCACAGTTACGCAGCCATCACCACAATCAATTTTATTTTATTTTTTGTTAAGATTTTAGTTATTTTTAGAGAGGAGAAGGGAGGGAGTAAGAGAAGGAGAGAAACATCAATGTGTGGTTGCCTCTTGAGTGCCCCCTACTGGGGACTTGGCCAGCAACTCAGGTATATGCCCTGACTGGGAATCAAACCCTCAACGCTTTGGTTCTCAAGCTGGTGCTCAATCCACTGGAGCCACACCAACCAATATCACAATCAGTTTTAGAACATCTTCATCACCTCCCCAAAACACCAAAATCCATTTGCAACCACTGCCAATTTTTTCCCCAACCCCTCCCTGTACCCCCTAGGCAACCACTAATATACTACTTTCTCTGTAGATTTGCCTGTTCTGGAAGATTTCATATAGATGGAATCATACAATATGTGGTCCTTTTTGTTTGGCTGTTTTCACTTAGCATAATGTTTTCAAGGTTCATGCATGTTATCGTTTATGGCTCTACCACATTTTGTTCATCAATTAATGTACATTTGTGTTGTTTTCACTTTGGGGCTATCATGAATACTGCTCCTATGAGTATTTGTGTGCCAGTTTTGAAGTACAATTTTCAAAAATATGAACAGAAGCGTAATGTATGCATATTCTGTGTAACCCTTTCTTCATGGCAACATAGTATTTTCTTGTACAGAGGTAAAATATTCTTTATAACCAGTTCCATATTAGATATTTAGATTATTTCCAGTACTTCCCTATTATAATTACATTGACCATCCTTGAAGTTATATTATTGCATAAATCATGATTAGTTGCTAATAATAAGTCTCAGAAATGGAAATGTTTGATTCAAAGATACCCGTACTTCAGCCTGTACTAGATAGTATAACTTAGTGGTCTTTAAACTCTTTGGTCTCAGACCCTTTATACTTATGTGGATTATAGCCATCAAGATTTACTATGTTAGAAATTAAATCTGAGAAGTTTAAATATTTATGAATTTAATTTTAAAATGAAACTTTAACTGTATTTGTTCACGAGTTAAATATAACATTCAGTAATTATATTGTAATACTAGATTAAAAATAATAAATATAATATGGTGAGAATTAACTATAAAATAACTATTTCTTCCCCAGAATCATATAAATGACATTGTTTTACAGTTTTGCAAATCTCTTTAATGTCTGGCTTAAAAGACATTAAAACAGCATAATTCTCATATGTGCTTCTATGTTCAGTATGTCATACTACCACATTTTGCCTCCGGATAACTCCGTTGTGTACTCATACGAGAATGAGAATGGGAAAGGCAAATAATGTATGAACATTATTATGAAAGTATTTTTGATGTTATTGATCCCCTGCAAGTGTCTCAGGGACCATCTGGGGTTCCTGGATCACACTTTGAGAACTGCTGCTATCATTTATTAAAATTGCTGCCAATGAAGAGAGTAAAATGTGGAAGCCATTTTTCTTTCAATTTCAATTGTTTATATTTGGGAAATTGAATTTTTATTTCATGCTTGACCATTTATATTTCTTCTATGGTAAATTGCCTGTTTATTTTTTTACTTACCTGTTGTTGATTCATATAGACACTTCTTATGCTGTAGATATTAAGCCATTATTAATGTGTTATTTTACATAGTTTTTGCTCTTATTTATGTATTGATTTTTAAAATGTATTTAAATCTACTGTTCATGTTCTATATGAAGTTTCTGCCTTTGTAATTCATTAAAACTTCTCTATACCTAGATTATACAGTTCTTTTCTCTTCACCAATAGATATTTATTAAATACCATGTGCCAGAAGCATGTGACCTGACTGGGTATTGATATACAATACCAGTGTGAATTGGTAAACATTGGATAACCCTGACCGATATAGCTCAGTTGGTTCAGTGTTGTTCTGCAAAGCATTTGATTCCCAGTCGGGGCACGTGCCTGTGTTGCGGGCCAGGTCCCCAGTAGGGGGCACGTAAGAGGCAACCACACTTGGATGTTTCCCTCTCTCTCTCTCTCCTTCTCCCACCCTTCCCCTCTCTCTAAAAATAAAATAAATAAAATATTTAAGCCTTGGCTGGCGTAGTTCAGTGGATTGAGTGCAGGCCTTTGAAACAAAGGGTTGCAGGTTCAATTCCCAGTCAGGCCACATGCCCGGGTTGCAGGCCAGGTCCTCAGTAGGGGATGTGCGAGAGGCAACCACACATTGATGTTTCTTTCCCTGTCTTTCTCTTTCTCCTTCCCTTCCCCTCTCTCTAAAAATAAATAAATAAAATCTTAAAAATTAAAAACCTTTAAAATAAATAAATAAAATCTTTTTTAAAAAGAATAGTTTTTAAAATATTTTTCTTTAAAAAGAAAACAATGGATAATGGTCCTTGTTTAACTTAAACATCTTTAGTAATAATAGTAAACTATTTGAAACTTGAATGAACATAGTTTACCAGAGCCTTCCAGCTGTTTTTGTTCATTTTCTCCCGAGGCCTAAATAATAACGTCTGGTCCTAAGTTGGATGAGCTAAAAAAGCACTAATTATCCCCAGTCTGACAGAATTGGTAATTTCTACAGTGCTACTTGAGAAACATACTTCTTACGGTTTTTTTTTTTTAATCACTTAATTCTTTTTTTTTAAAATTTTATTTATTTAATTTTTAGAGAGAGGGGAAGGGAAGGAGGAAGAAAGGGAGAGAAATATCAATGTGTGGTTGCCTCTCTCGAGCCCCCGCCTAGGGACCTGGCCCACAACCCAGGCATGTGCCCTGACTGGGAATCGAACCTGCAACCCTTTGGTTCACAGCCCGCACTTAATCCATTGAGCTACACCAGCCAGGGCATTTCTTATGTTTTGTATTAAACAAATTTGTCTGGTAAAAGCTTATGGTTACAAAAATTTGCTTTAGTGACATGATTTCCCTTAGGAGTTATTGGTATCCTAGTTTGAAGCTGAAAGTGAGGATAGAAGTGAGAGTGAGATAATGAAAAGAAATTAGATTCTGAAAATGTTGACCCTTAAATCAGAGGCTATCTATTAGCTGTCCCTAGTTCAGGTTCAGGCCATGGTGATTTTATTAGGTGTACAAGGTATTTTTAAATCTGAACCAACAGTTAAAGACCAATATCAAAGACATTTAAAAACACTAAAATTTTTACCTGGTGATTTTGAGATTACAGCATGTATTACCTTATGGCAATAATTAATCGGAGCTGAGTCACAAGTGTTGGCTTTAGCCAGAACACACTCTTAATATTCCCAAGAATGAGACAGAATGTGAGTTGCCATTTATCATTGTCTTGCTCTGTTGTTATTCCTTATCATAGAGAAATGTCTTTGTCTCTACCTGTATCATAAATGGGGAAATTAAGGGTGGTCTTAAGAAGTTCTTTCTAAGAAAAAAGATAGGAGAGAGCACATTTCTTTGTATACAGGAAGAAATTCATGAAGATTTGCTTTGGATCTTTTCATTTACATACATTAATGGTTTGGCCACTTTAGGTAGACATTTAAGTTGGCAGTCTCTTCCTTAAATAGAGAGGTGGGAAGGAATTGAGATTTCTGATGCTTGTTCTTTCAACTTTGACCGTGGTCTAAAATTTTGTTTTGTTTTTTTCTCTTTGTATTCTTATCTTCTCTTTCACCTGCATTCACTTCCATTTACTTCTAAGTGAAAGCAAATAAGGGAAACCAGATACAGTAGGGAAAAAAAGGGAGGTGTTAGCAAGGCAGATTTGGGGTTTTTAATTGTTTTATGCCATTATTGGTGTAAGTTCTTGGGTTGTATTTTTTTTTATGTGCCTGTAATGTCACTCTCTTGTTTCAGACGTTATGAAGAGGATATGTACTGGAGAAGAATGGAGGAAGAACAACATCATTGGGATGATCGCCGCCGAATGCCCGATGGCGGCTATCCTCATGGTCCTCCAGGTCCGTTAGGCCTTCTGGGAGTCCGACCTGGCATGCCTCCTCAGCCACAGGGGCCTGCAGTGAGTGTCCACTTTGTTTATGTGGGGGTGAAAGTATAGAACTGGTTCAGCATTAGAAGGTAACAGTTTGGGGGCCTAATTCTTTGACTTAATAGTCTTGTAATCTTGATGTAATTTTTTCATCTGATTTAGAATTTTTCCTCCTTTTATTATAGGTTCTCACTGGCTATCTTTGTGTATAAGACTTCATAGAATTTCCATGAGTCTTTTCTTTCATTATAAGATAAATGGGACGAAAGCTCCTTTTACCAACATAAAAGATTTTCTTGCCTTTGTTGTTGTTTAGATTAGATCAGCAGGAACTGATTTATCTTTCTATTTCCAGTGGTTTAGAATCTTTTTTCCTTCTTTCAATCCTCGCCATCTAAAACCTACTACTACCTTATGATTGAGTGCAGGATAAGGGGTAGTATGTAAACAGTTCATGGTGTTAACACCAGAGTTGATGTATTAGGAAAACTGTAGGAAAGATCAGCATCTTAGAGTTTGTGTTCTGTGGAATGTAGGTAAAAGAAGGAAACCCCTTGGGTGTGAGGAAGATTTCATAGAAGTTTAGGCTACAGAAAAGAAGAGGATCTTTTGTTTGTTTTGTTTTCTAAATAGCACTTAGAAGAAAACAGCAAAATCCTCCTTTTTAACCTATTCTCTTTTGTCTTTACACAGAATAAGCATCTGAAAAACATTTTATTAAAAGCAAAAAATAGTTTCAGAATCATTTGGTTTTTGAAGTTGTGTCAAAAGTGTTGTCATAACTTTAGATGGTGTATATTATAATTTTACTTGTTTTAAGGCAAAGTATGTACATACATATATACTCTAGGTAGAATAACTGCATAGTTTCCATTTTTGCCTTTATTGAAATGGAAAAAGAGAAAAGATAGTTTAAATGAACATTTTGCATAATTGACTTTGTTGTTGAGAAGGTAAGACAACAATATATTTTAAAAGTTATAGTGTGCTTTTTCTCAGGAAACATTTTTTTAAGTGAAGTAACTTTTTTTTCTGTAGCCTTTACGTCGTCCTGACTCATCTGATGACCGTTATGTAATGACAAAACATGCAACCATTTACCCAACTGAAGAGGAATTACAGGCAGTTCAGAAAATTGTTTCTATCACTGAACGTGCATTAAAACTTGTTTCAGACAGTTTGTCTGAACATGAGAAGAGCAAGAGTAAGGAGGGAGATGATAAGAAGGAGGGAGGTAAAGACAGGTGTGTTTTCAGAGTTATCTACTTTGTATATTTTTGTTTTTCCTTACATGGACTTACTTGAAATAAAAGTTACAAAGACTGAATACTCTCTGGTTTGAGTCTACATGTCTTACCATACTTGGGTTAGATATCTGATATATTCAACTGCTTTTGATAAAATGTGAAACACACAATTCCATACAATCTCTAACCTTGTAAATTTATGCATTTTATTTAAATTTATATAAAACTATTTTGAGTCTATTAAAAACTACCTTTTTAGTTTTTTCTAATTGCATTCATCTGCTGTTCAGATTTTATTTATTTGTTGTATCTATCCTATATTCAGTCTTTGTTTTAGCAACTTTTTCTTTTATGCATTGACCATAAAGCGTGAATAAGTCCAAGCTTTAGCAACATCTTTCATTCAAGTTTTGCATTGTGGTCTATAACTTTTCATGCTCCCTTTATTTGGAAATATTTTAGACATGACTCTAATTCTAATTTGTAAGTGCAACACAAAATATATTAAAAATGACTGGTTCTAATTTGTAAATGTAACAAAGAAGCGTTAATGTTCTTTGCTTTTCAGTTGTCCCTGTGAGAACCTAACTCTTTATGTACTTATCTGTATTTCTTAACCTAAATGAAAAATACTTCTTAAAATATTGAATCTTTTTTACTATAGTTGAAAATTTTATAGGAGTTACTAATTTACTGTTGCATGTTAGAGACTATCATGGTTGTGGTTGAAAAGACAAATATCATAATTTGCTTTCACTGCAGAGCTTTAAAAGGAGTTTTGCGAGTGGGAGTATTGGCAAAAGGATTACTTCTCCGAGGAGATAGAAATGTCAACCTTGTTCTGCTGTGTTCAGAGAAACCTTCAAAGACATTATTAAGTCGTATTGCAGAAAAACTACCCAAACAGCTTGCTGTAAGTGTAATGGAAATGTTCATTTTTACCCTTTGCCTGGTTCTGAAGTTTTTGGCAGGACTACCTGTGCTTCAACTTAAAGTTGAAACAGCCTTTAAAATTTTGGCTTGACTTTCCATATTGAGTTTTATTTTTATTCTTGGTTGTGCAAATTGGTACAGCCATTTTCTACTTTGTCTTTTTAGGTTTTATAGTGCTGCTATTTGGTACAAAGCCATCTTATGAATTTATTTTAAAATGTAAAATTACATGTCTTCTTCCTTTTCTTTTTCCAAGATTTGAATCATCAGAGAGGAGGCAGTTGTTCAGAAAAGAAAGTGATTTTTTTAAAACACAGCCCATGTATAGCAAGCTTAAATTTTTTAAAAAATCATGAACTTCTTGCCAGTTTAGTTGAATACATGTCTTTAATAAAATATAGTCTTTCTGAGTCAAATTTCCCTAGTTTTCTGTGTTATCACGGTAGGAATCACTACTTTGGTGTCCATTTGGCAAATTGTGGCAGTGCGCTATTAATATAATATCTCCTTTTGGTTGTACAAAAGCAATTTTTTTAAGTTTGAATTTTTTAAGTTTTACTATACATTAACCTGACAGAATCTCAGACTGAGATTTAAAATAAAGATTCCTTGAATAATTTAATGTATGGAACTTTTTCCAACCTTGCAATTAATGAGGCATTTTTAAAAAGATTTTATTTATTTTTAGAGAGGGGAAGGGAGAGAGAAAGGGAAAGAAACATCAGTGTGTGGTTGCCTCTGGTGTGTCCCTTACTGGTGACCTGGTCCACAACCCAGGCATGTGCCCTGACTGGGAATCAAATCACTGACCCTTGGTTTGTAGGCTGGTGCTCAATCCACTGAGTCACACCAGCCAGGGCTAATTAGGCAATTTTAAATACAGTGATTGACATTTGAACCGTAATAGGTATTGTATAGTAATGAGTCAGAATAAATAGTACCTGACCATAGCAAAGCAACTAATAACAAAGGAATGATGAAGCACACTATGGAGCTTAAGCTGTGACAGCGGTGGTACTTACTGTTGTTTGCTTTGTATTACCATTGTTCCAGCTATGAAGTTTCTGATTGTGGGTGAATCTTACTAAGTATTAAGAGCCAGCAGAGTGGGGATTATTTACTTTTACCCCTCTGTTGAGGCTGCTAGGGCAATGTGGAGAGAAAAGAAGAGGTTTGAGGACCTTGAAAGAATTATTTAATTTTGTAAAAAGCATTTTGATCTTAATTGTGGTGCTTAAATTAGTACAACCACAAAATAAGAAATGTTATATCCTAACTAAATAATTAACAGTTAAACAATTAAGGGAAAAGCAGAATATTCTTTCCAAATCAGTCTGTGTTTATTGTACAAGTGAATAAGCAAGAGAAATAGAATTCTTCATCATTATCATCATAATTAACATTTATATAGTACTTATGTGCCAGGCTTGTATAGTTAATTCACTTAATCCTCCAACAGTCCTATAGGGTAGAATTACTGTCCCCATTTTACAGAAACAGGTAGAGAATTCTATGATATTTACATTTATTGCAAGTCCTCTCAAAGGGAGTAGTATTGTGATCTAGTCCTTATAAAATGGTTGTGTTCGTGAGAAAATGAGTCACAATGAAACTGCTTTGTCTGATAATGTAAAAGATCCAACTAATTTCTTGTACTCTTCATTATGTAGGTTATAAGTCCTGAGAAGTATGACATAAAATGCGCTGTGTCTGAAGCGGCAATAATTTTGAATTCATGTGTGGAACCCAAAATGCAAGTCACTATCACCCTAACGTCTCCAATTATTCGAGAAGAGAACATGAGGGAAGGAGGTTGGAAAGCCATTAAACATTCTATTTTCCTCTTAACTTTTTTTCATTTGCCTACTCTTTAAGATGGCATTAAGCCCTAGAAGGCAACATGCTGGCATTACATTTGAATTTGATGGATTTAACCTATATAGCAACCAGTTTTACTTAAGATCGTTTCTCAGAAATTAAATGTTCTTTTTAGTTATGTATTTTTATATAAAACACTCATGGTATTATTGATTTTCTTGATTTTTTTTCTTTTCTCACTAACCTCAGATTTCTGGAAAAAAAAAAGTTCAAAATCATTCTTACCAGCATAGTCGCATCACATAAAAAAAATTAAATGTTGCTAGTAAGGGGCCATGAATTGAACTACTTTTTCTTGCCTTGTCTTACACAAAGACGAGAGTTTCAGAAATAAAATTGGTTAAATACTCCTAAGGTATATTTTTAGAGGCATTGTTACATATGTAATCATGAATTTGGCTTGTCCTGTGGTAAAAGTATTTCTAGTTCTCTGAGGTTGTTCTTTGGTTTGGATTGCTTTCATAAATGCAGAATATCCTAATGCACATAGATTTGGGCATTTGACCCCACTATTATACTGGAGATACTGAAAAATAAATAGCATAGGTGTAGTTAGTGAGTTAGTACAATTCAGGATTTACTTTACAATTGTAGAATATGAAATCCTGCTGGTGCCAGCAATGTTGCTTTAGGGACTGTTCTGTAACATTTTCAAAGCTTCAAAAGCTTAAGCCAAAAAGCATGGTCAGTGTCTGCCATATGTTGGTTCTGTTGTTTTATGGGTCAGATAAAATTTACTTTGTTTCCTTTCATGTTGTTTTTGTATATCTTGATGATTATGGAGTTACAGTCTAATATTTGTGATATACAGGAGAAAAGAGTAACATATTGAATATTAAAATTTTTCTAAAATAGCATGAGTAGGTTCTCAATTACTGTCACTTTAAACTTGTTTTCTTACAGCAAAGCAATGTTTTTACAGCACTGGGCTTTCTACAACCCAGAAAAAGAACATTTCGTTAAAAACGTCATTGGGAGACTTGTCTAATTTTGTGTACTTTGTATATACACCATATCAGGACTTGTATGTTCTATGAGCTTTGCGTCTTATAAATAAATGGGTTTTGTGTAAAGGATCTTTTATATGAACATGAATTCCATTCAAGGTTTGGCTGTGGATATTGCTGGAAAAAACAGTTCCTGAGTCAATTCATATGCAGCATGTGACTCTTAGGATTTGGAAAAAAAAAATCTTCAAATGTGATATACTATAAATAAAAGTTGCTATATTTAACAATGAAATTATACTTGTATAACCAATTAACTTTATTTCAGAGCATATTTTGCCCAATTATATTTAGGCTGTTTAATCTGTGCAGTATCAAGTCATTTTATGTTGCAAAAGTCTAAAGTCAATGGTATCATATTTGTAGTAGTTTTAATAACCCATCCCTTCTAAAGGAAACAAAATTATATTTTTGTCTGACCCAGACTTGATATAGAATTATTGTTCTGAATTTCATAAATATTACGTTGAGAGAAATGATCAGTCCAAATTTTTAAAGATTTTACTTGAAGACACTGAGCTGAAAAAAGTTGGATGTGCAAAAAGTGTAGAAACATTGATAGAATATTCCTTGCTGCAGATAACTGCAGTAAACCATGTCTTTAGCTTCATTATGAAGATTGCTTCTTTCTTGCTGCAGAATAACGGTATGTATTCTATCTCACTGCAGCTCCCAGTGCTCTGTGTCTTAAAATCATTTAAAGCCTATAGCTTGCTTTGGGGAGTTAGTTCAGGGGGTAAGGAAGGCTTTGCCGGAAGAGTGATTGTAAATCACTAGACTTGAGACTTGCGCATAGTGTGGTAGCCTCTTTAATGCGTAACAGTCCTATTTAATACTAAAAATTATTTACAGGAAATGATTAAATTGTCCAAATAACTGTTAAACGCACGACAGATCTATTTTATGGTACTGTGTTTGACAGTTAAGTATTAAGTAAACGTTTAATTGACTTGAAGCTTGAAATGTTCAAAATGCTCTAACCCTTGCTCCAGAGTGTTTTCTGCAGCAAGTCAAGTATTGTATGTGTTTTTTTCCACCTGTAGCTTATCAGGCCCGGTCCAAAGCCTTCTAGCAGAGGGGATTGATTCCTGTCAGGGGTTGCTGCCAAGACATCGGAAGGATTTTTGACCAAGGTTTTCAAAAGCTCAGTGTCACACCTGCCATTTGATTAAGAAGGGATTTTGGATGCAGAGCCTGGCATTTATTTGTCCTTTGTGTGGCTGTTTTGTTTTGTCATTGTCTCTTCTAGAATTGAGCAGTGTTCACACTAGTTTTTAAATGGTTGGGTGGATTATATATTTTACATAACCATGTTAATTTAAATTAATATATTCCCATTAACTTTTAATCATAAAGTAGTGTGGACACAGCATGTTTTCTAACTGGTGATTAACCCCTTAAAGTTTATGAAATACATTCATGTAGAGTAAGAATTTGCTTTTTTTATTTTTTAAATAAATTAACTGATTTTTGTTTTGTTTTAAGTGGGTATTAGGAAACGAGAATGATTTTAGTACAGTATATCTAAGGGGTTAATCCACTTGAAATATAAATGGGTGCAAAAATCCACACTCTAAATTTAACAGAAATTTTCTAGCTCCTAATTTGTTTTTAAATTGCAATAGGTGTCTTGACATCTTTAAAATTGTGTTAATAATTAAATTTTTCAAAGGTATGGATGTTTGTTTGCAAAAAAAAAGTTCCTTACATATTGGAGGAAATTACAACATTCTGAATTAACATTAGAAATTGAGAAACATTTTTAGAAAGAAATTACACATTGTCACCTATTTGCATTCTAGCTTAAGCAAATGTCAATAAATAAGTAGGGGCATGGAAAGAGCTTCTATCAGCATGTTCTGTAACCTTGCTTTGGGAAGTGGGGTTTTTTTGGTGGTGTTTCTTTTCCTTTCTTTTTCACTTCCTTAGTTGGCTGTGCTTTCCTGTGTTTCTTTTTCTTATATCAGAGTAGTTCATTTCTCATGTTCAATATATTTCTAGATTCAGTAGTTGGTCTTGCAGGTTTTAAATTGTTTATTGCTTTTTAAAAATAACTAATATCTTTATCTTGGTAGTTTCTTTTGAGTACCCCGATTCCTCTTAGTGTTTATTCTTAGAGTACTGCATCCTTTGATTACCTGTAAATCTCCCTTCAAAGATGTCTTTTGAAAAATTTGTGCCATCTGATTATTTAGGGAGTAAGAACTTACAGTAAAATGTCCAGACAGGGCATAGAATTCTTTATCACTTTAAAATACATGTTTTTATATGTTATCTACTCAAAATATGGACAAGTGTCTCTTAAGATTTCTGTATGGTCATATAAAATGTACAGTCGCTCTGGTCAGGTGTCTGAGTTGGAGTGTCATTCTATAAACCGCAAAGTTGCTGGTTTGATTGCCAGTCACGGCGTATGCCTGTGTTGCCAGTTCGGTCCTAGTCCTGGTGTGTACAAGAGAGGCAAGCACTCGATGTTTCTCTCTCACATCGATGATTCTCTTCCTCTCTTTCCCTCCCTCCCTTCCCCCCTCTCTAAAAATCAATAAGCATATCCTCAGATGAGGATTTAAAAAAAAATAAGGAACTTGCCCATAGTTACAGTAGTACTCTTAAAATAAAATCATCTTTAACTTTTTCTTTTATCATACATTTTTCCCCCTCAATAATTTATTAAATTATAATTGTAAACGTCCCATGATTTTTCTGTTCTTTAGCCAGAAGACTGTTAAATTCAATAGATTACTTGCCTGGCATATGATTTCCCTATATTTAGAAAATATTTATACTCTAAAAAAATCATGAAGAGTTGTGAATTTGATGGACTTGCTATTTACTTGTGAATAGTTCCATTAGCAAGTTTACTGTTATATTTAAACATTTTACAGATATGTTTAGGTGAATATGTTAACTTCTTGTCCTGGTTTAGGTTCAGATTTTCATCTCAAGTTTTATGTTGCTCATTTATGTTTTAATATAATAATATGTTTAAACTCAATTATAATAACCTTGGACCCTACATATTATCAAAGCATTCGTTTACTTCATCTTTTCTATCTCTATACTTACTCTATTTAACCATGCTAGTTCCTTTTGCCCTTTTCTACATTATCCATTGTTTTTCTCCAGTTATTCTTTAGAACACTTTATGGGAACTTTGGATTTTAAAGGGCATTTCATATTCCCTTTCAACTAAAAAGCTCCTTGTGGAAGAGAAAGTGTTGAACTCATAGAAATGCCAATTTTTGCTGCTTTATTTTTTCTATGGTTATTACTGTGTTGTCATTCCATATTTATCATTAATTCTTTGCTATATTAGCCCCAGAATAACCTATGACCATTTACAATACTGAACAAACTCAGTAGTTTATTGTACATCCTCATTTATTAAGGTGGATTTTTGTGTTCCCTCTTGTCTTGTCATCTTTGTGCTGGTGCACTGTGTCCAGTAATCCTTCCTTTTGGATTTATTTTGGTGGGTTAGGGCTTAT
The DNA here is from genome assembly GCF_022682495.2 of Desmodus rotundus. Lineage (NCBI taxonomy): Eukaryota > Metazoa > Chordata > Mammalia > Chiroptera > Phyllostomidae > Desmodus > Desmodus rotundus. The sequence goes on along the minus strand of NC_071387.1, from coordinate 198,416,229 downwards.
ATTTGCAGAAATTATTATATTTTTTAAATTAAGAGTTTAGTTCTCCTTTTGGTCGTCCTGTTGGATTATGTAAATTTGTTGAAAATAATCTCCTGGGTACGTTAAAGTACTGATAAACTCTCAAATGGCTTGTGTGACACTGATGCTACTTTAAGGAAGTGTCTTGCTCACCTGGTCAAACACCCATTCCTCACTGCATTTTGCCAATTCAATCCATTTTAGATGTAACCTCGGGTATGGTGAAAGACCCACCGGACGTCTTGGACAGGCAAAAATGCCTTGACGCTCTGGCTGCTCTACGCCACGCTAAGTGGTTCCAGGTTCGGAACATCATTTTACTTTTTTATTGTAGCCTTATGAGAGAGTAGTTCAGTACAACATGTTTAACTGTGTTTAAACATTGCAAAAGATTGCGCAAGCAACACTATTTTAAATTAAATTTCAGAAACTATGTTAACATAGAAAGCTGGGTTTGAAGATCTGCATATTGCAGTTACTATTAATTTGATAATGGATTTAGAAGTTTTGAGGGTGTTTTGTAGTTTGGGTTTTTTTATTTTTATTTTTAATAGCTATATTTAAAGTTGACTTGTTTAGGAACATCACATGTTTGTGTATATATATTATATTCCATAAGGCTGCAGATTAACTTTGCTTTAAATAATGGAATATGTGTTTAAAGCTTTGTGTATAGTTTTAAGATTTTTTCCCCTCTTTCTCTAAGTTAATAAGTGTAGGGAGTGAAAGGTGAGGAAGCAGCTGTTTGGTTTAGTGACTTTGCAGTCATGCAAAGGCACAGAAGGGAAACCAAACAGATTTCCTTAACCTTTCAGTCCCTAGACAAACTTTTTAGCTCTTTACTTTTTCTTTTATTTCTACTGTAGGCAGATTTTTTTTTTAAGTTTACTGATTTAAATGATTACAGGTCAAGGTTCACAGGGTATCAAGAAATATTATTCTTGTATAATCTGTTTACTTTGACCTAAAATACCAGCTTTTAAATACTAACCCTGGCGTAAAATATTGCTGTAAATGGCAGCTCATTGAATCCAATTCCAAGTGTGATTATTTTTGTTTTGTTTTTATCTGAGCTTCCATTGAACAGTGGTATTTTAACTTTTTTTCATCAAGGGCTATTTTCAATATTTCTAAGATTAATTCAATTGGTTTTTGTGTTGCTCTCAAGGCTAGAGCTAATGGTCTGCAGTCCTGTGTGATTATCATACGTATTCTCCGGGACCTTTGTCAGCGAGTTCCAACTTGGTCTGATTTTCCAAGCTGGGTAAGTAGTATGTAACTATATAGTGTCAAAAATGAATATTTAGGAAATATTTCTACAGTTTTTATAGTCTGACTTTGTACTTAACTTTATTTTCATTTCCTAAAGATAGTTTCTTTCCTCTCTAGTGAGAAATCTGGAGGTATTAGGGTTTTTAATTGTCTGAGAATTCAGTATTTAAAGAACTGCACTTGATGTTTCTTTTTGTGTTTTTTTTTCTGGTCTCAAGGTGTTAATCATTTAAATTAACAGCATTTATTAATTGGCTTTTACATACATAGTGGATCCAAAGACTGAAAGTGAGAGTTATTAATCTTCCTTGCAGGGTTCTGTTGACATTTTTTGTAAGATGATGGATAAGGTTAGGAATTTTAAAAATTCAGAAATATACATTATTCAGAAATAATGGATAGTGGTAGGACAATCAAATAATGCAGAAAGGTACAAAATAGGAAACAAAATCCATATTATTGAAAGCAGATTATATCTTAACAGTTTGTTGTGATTTCTTCCAGGAAAAACAGGCATGCATATACATCATATATGTTCTATTTTTATACATGCACAAGTATCTGTTTGATATTTTAACCTTTTTGGTTCCTGAATAGAACAGGTTCAGATAGAAAGGATTTCATTCAGAAATATAATTGAACCCTTTGATTCCAGAGTTGGGGTGATTAGTAAGAATTGTATAGCCAGGGTTACCTTAAGTCTTCCTTCTTCCTCCTCCTCCTTCCTCCCCGCAATCCTCCTTCTCTTTTTCCCTCCCTCCCTTCCTCTATAGGAGTGATCATGCTATTTGCATTATTTGCATTATCCTTATCAAAATACATCTTGGAGCTCTTTGGGAAGGGCACAGTTGGGTGTGCCCTATTCTTTGCATTTTCTACATGGTATTCCCTTTGTATGGACATGCCATATTTTATTTAACTGGTATCTGTTTCATGTACGTTTGGGTTGTATGTAGTGTTTTGCTGTTAAATCTTCATATAGTTGTCGAACTTTTTGGAGTATTATATATGTGATAAATTACTAGGGCTGCAATTTGAAGGTCAAAGAACATGTGCTAATTGTTCACCCAAAAGTTGGATCATTTAAAACTTCCAAAAACTATGCTGGGTGGAAGAGGGTTAAGTGGGGAAAATTGGGACAACTCTAATAATAGCATAAACAATAAAATATAATTTTTTTTAAAAACTTCCAAAAATTGTTGGAGTGATCCTTCATACCCATACTAACTGTGGGATATTATCATAGTTCTTAACAATATAATAAGTAAAAAATGGTGTCTCGTTTTTGTTTTGGATTTTTTTATAAAGAATTATTTATTGATTTTCGAGAGAGATTTATTGCTCCACTTATTTATGTATTTATTGGTTGCTTCTTGTGTGTGCCCTGACCAGGGATTGAACCCACAACCTTGGTGCCTGGGAACAAGGCTCTAACCAACTGAGCTACCCAGCCAAGGCTCATTTTATAATTTATATTTCTTTGAGTGATTGATGACATTTGTAATTTTTCTCCTTAACTGCCAGTTCCTTTGTTAATCATCATTTTCTTAATAATTTATATTCTTTCTATAAGAAGTTAGCTCTTCCCTGTATTGAAAATTACTTTTTCTGATTTTTTATTTGCTTTTCAACTTTATGCGATTTTTGCTATATAAAAGTTTTAAAATTTTTACAAATTCTAACTCATTAACCTTTTATGACTTCTAGGTTTTGTATTCTACTTACAAAACCCTTGTGTATTTTAGGTTATAAATCAGTTCACATATGCTTTCTTCTAGAGCTTTTTCCCTCATCAAATTATATTTTTCTATAAGTGCATATACATATTTTAATGCCTCTAAAGCTCCTAGAAGGATGTATTCCAACTCACTTGTGGTTGTCTCTGAGCAGTGGGAGGAATGGATGTTTGGTTTTTACTAGGATAAAATATACATCTATTGGTTGTAAAATTAAAAATTAATTTAAAAATTATAAATGAATTAAAGATGGATCCAGCTATATGTTTCACCAGACCAATTTGCCAGTTATTCCAATACCATTAAACTATTTAATAATTATTATCTGTTCTCCCAACCCCCACTTTGAAATATCATCATTATTATAAACCAGTGGTTCTCAACCAGGAGCAGTTTTGCCCTCTAGAGGACATTGGCAATGTCTGGAGACATTTTTGGTTGTCAGAAATGGTCATCAGTAGCAGTGAGGTTGAGAAACCTATCATAAACCAAAGTTCCTTTTTTGTGGGCCTTTTTCTGTGGTTGTCTTTACTCCTGAGTCCATTTTCTTCTCTTACAATAAACTCTTAATTATTGAAGCTTCGTAGTGTGTTTTCAAGTGCTGATTGTGCTCTGCATCACATTCCTCCCTCTCCATTTTCTGCCTCCCATTATAAACACCATTTGCACAGAAGAAATTCTTCGGCTCTTGTGTATTTGTTCTTCCAAATGAACTTGACTACCATTTTGTTCATTTTCTCCAAAGTTCTAGTAATGTTTTCTAAGTAGAACTGCATTGAATTAATAAGTTAATTTGGTGAATATCATCACTTTTATAATATTAGCTCATCCAAGAGTATGGGATATCCTACTTACAGAAATTAATTTTATGTACCTATTTAGATTTGAATAGAATGTACATGTTATTTGTGGGGGGGAGGGTTGTACCTGATTATTTCAGAGTTTTTTTCCTCACATTGTATTTTCTGGTTATTGTTTATGTATATAAAAGCTATTAGCTTTGGATATTAATTTTGTAACCCACCACCTGACTCATTCCTTTCTTTGTAATAGTTTTTTTTTCATGTGATTCTTTTGGGTTTTCTAGTCTTAGAATCATATCTAAAAGTGGTATTTTGCCTTCTCAATATTTTCCTTTTTCTCATTTAATCAATACAATATTTCTAAAACAAATATGGAATAAAAGAAATAATGTTATTGTATGTTATGTTCCTCATTGTATTGAAAATGCTTCTAGTGTGTTAACTGTGATGTAGCTTTTTGAGATACTTACTTTATCATATGAGAAGTATCAATATTTTCCCAATTTGCTAAGTAATTTTGAATTAGGAATGGAAATTGAATTTTATCAGATTTTCAAGGTTTATTGATATGAATACATAGCCGTTTTTCCTTTTATCTGTTAATATACAAATAAGTGTTTTCATATTTAGTTACATTTGCATTCCAGAGTTGAGTCACATACACTATTGACCGATCTTAATGAACTGTTCAGTTCTGTTTGCTGATAGAAATTTGCAAAATTTTGGAATTTTGAAGTGGTAGACAATTTTTTGTAGTTTTCTGTGTGTCCCCTTGGTCAGACTTTGAAACAATAATGAACTAACTATAAAAACAGTTTGGAAGCCCTGGCTGGTGTGGCTCGGTGGATTGAGTGCTGGACTGCGAACCAATGGGTCGCCGGTTTGATTCCCAATCAGGGCGTGCGCCCGGGTTGTGGGCCAGGTCCCCAGTCGGGAGGCAAGTACATATTGATGCTTCTCTCCCTCCCTTTCCCTCTCTGGAAATAAATAAATAAAATCTTCAAAAAGTAAATAAAAGTTGAAAAAAAAACCAGTTTGGAAGCTTTGGTCTTTCTTTAGACTCTGAAACTGTTTTAGTGGTATCAAAACCATCTGTTCATTTATAATTTATAAAATTCGCATGACATCATTAGTTCCCAATTTTTTTAAGGTGTAGTGTTTTTTAATTTTTTAATTTTTAAAAAATTATTGTTGTTCAAGTACAGTTGTCTGCTTTTACCTCCCACCACTCCCCCCCATAAATCCTTTCTATTGTGATTAATACAATTTTTCTCTCTTCTGGGGTTAATGTCCATAACTTTTATCTTCCTAGAAAACCAGTTCAGCCAGATATCGCAGATTTTACTAACTTAGGGTTTTGTTAATATATTGCAGCATATTTATTACTACTTTTTCTGTTTTAATTATTCCTTGATTAATTTGACAAACCAGTAATAGCAGTTGCCTTATAGGAGCAAAATGACGAATGGATATTTCAGTATTTATTTGTGATCAGAATTCACTAAATTCTTACTAGTTTTTTTTTTTAGCTGTCAAGGCAGTATGTTATTTTATTTTTAATTATATCAGTTATGCTGTTATAGTTGTCCTGATTTTTCCCCCCTCTGCCCCCTGCTCCACAGAGCATCCCCCACTACCTCAGGCAGTACCCCCCACCATTATTCATGGCCATGGCTCATGTGTGTAAGTTCTTTGGCTACCCATTTCCTATACTATACTTCTATATCCCCATGGCTATTCTGAAACTACCTAGTTGTACTTCTTACTCCCCTCTCCTCTTCACCTATTCCCCCACACCCAGCTCCCATCTGGCAACCAACAAAATGCTCTTTGTATCCATGAGTCTGTTCCTGTTCTTGTTTGCTTAAATTTGCTTTTTAGATTTGATTGTTGATAGATCTGTATTTATGCCATTTTATTGTTCATAGTTTTGATCTTCTTTTCCTTAAATAAATCCTTTTAACATTTCGTATAATAATGGTTTGGTGATGATGAACTCCTTTATTTTTTTCTGGTAGGGGGAGCACTTTTATCTTCCTTTCAGTTCTCAGTGATAGCTTTGCTGGGTAGAGCTATCTTGGCTATAGGTCCCTGCTTTTCATAACTTGGAATATTTTTTGCCAGTCCTTCTAGCCTGCAGTTTCTTTTGAGGAATCAGCTGACAGTTTTATGGGAACTCCCCTGCGGGTAACTTAATTGTTTTTCTCTTGCTGCTTTTAAGATTCTCTCTCTCTTTCTTTGGCATTTGTATTATGAACATGACTTGGAGTGGGCCTCTTTGCATCCATCGTGTTTGGGACTCTGTGCTTTCTGGACTTGCGTGTCTACTTCCGTCACCAAATTAGGGAAGTTTTCATTACTTTTTCAAGTAGATTCCCAATTTCTTGCTCTTTCTTTTCTCCTTCTGGCACCCCTATGATGTGAGTGTTGGACCTCTTGAAGTTGTCCCAAAGGCTGCTTATACTATCCTTTTTTTTGGATTCTTTCTTCGTGTTCTGATTGGTTGTTTCTTGCTTGCTTCTGTTCCAAATTGCTGATTTGATTCTCGGCTTCATCCACTCTACTGTTGTTTCCCTGTAAATCATTCATTTCAATTAGTGTATCCCTTGTTTCTGACTGTCGTTTTTATGCTGCTGAGGTGCTCGCTAAGTTCCTTGAGCATCCTTATAACCAGTGTTTTGAACTCTGCATCTGATAGACTGATAATCTCCATTTTGTTTAGCTCTTTTCCTGGAGTTTTGACCTGTTCTTTCATTTGGGCCATGTTTCTCTGTCTCCTCATTTTGGCAGCCTCCCTGTGAGTTCCTATGTATTAGGTAGAGCTACTTTGACTCCATGTCTTGGTAGAGTGGCCTAATGTAGCAGGTGTCCTATAGGATCCAGTGGCACAGGCTCCCCTACCACCCAAGCTGGGTACTTGAGGTGCGCCCTTTGTGTGTGCTGAGTAAACCCTCCTCTTGTAGTTGAGCCTTGATTGCTGTTGGCAGGTCAATGGAAGGGATTTCCTCAGGCCGGTCAGTTGCAAGGAATGGCTGTGACCACTGACCAGCACCCTCTGCCCTCTGTGGAGGATCAGCTGTGTGAGGGCAGAGTGCTGGAGCTCCAGTGTGGTCTGTAACCGTCCACTGGGCATGCTGGCCCTGGGGTTTCCGGGGTTGTGCAGGGCAAGGCCAGCCCCTATGTGTGTTTTGCCTGGGGCCAGCCTGCCTGGGCTATAAAGCAATCTGAGATGGCTGCTGCTTGTGCTGGGTTTGGAGATTGCCAGGGGAAGACAAGCAGTGAATCTAGACTGGCTGCTGCTAGTGCCAAGCCTGGGGCTCACTGAGGCCAGCTGTTGCTTGTTTGAGAGGAGTTAGAAAGTTGTGAAGCATGAGCCAAGACCAGCCATTCATATGAAAAAGCAGCCTGGGTGGGTCTGTAAGTTGGGGTGGGGTGGAATGGAGTCTCAGGGGATCTCTAGGGCTGGGCAGTGTTAGCCAGGTTGGTGGATGTGGCACCAGCTTGCTGGCTCTGTGGGGGGAAGGTTCAGAAAAGGGACAACAATAGCCTCTGCTCTCCTTGCTGCCAGGCACTTCAGTTTCCTCCCTGTATACCACGGGTACCTCTCAAGAGGCTACTGTGGTGCTGGAGCTCAGAGGGAGTGAGACTGAGTAGGTGAGTCCTTGTGTGGGTGTGGGTTCTTTAAGAGGAACTGCTTGGTGCTCCAATGGCTTCTTCCACCAACTCAATTCCCAGTGAATTTTGCAGCCAGAAGTTATGGGGACTTTTCTTCCTGGCACTGGAACCCTCAGCTGGGGTCCCTGGTGTGAGGCTGGGACTCCTCACTCCCAAGATACCCCTCCTGAGTTTTTATCCACCACATGTGGGTATTGGACCTGCCTGTTCAGTGGCTATGCCCCTCGTTCTAGCCTGGATGGATATGGTTTCTCTAATTCCTAGTTGTCAGACTTCCATTCAACTCGATTTCTGATGGTTCTGAGTGATGGTGGTTCTATATTTTAGTTGTAATTTCTACGTCGATGTGTGAAGGTGTGAGCCATGTCTGCCTACTCCTCCATCTTGAGTAGTAGTTCTCTTAATAGATTTTAAATATAAAAGTTATGAGCATGGCCCTGGTTGGTATAGCTCAATGGGTTGAGCAAGGGCCTGTGAACCAAAGGGTCACCAGTTCAATTCCCAGTCAGGGCACATGCCTGGATTGCAGGCCTGGTCCCCAGTGAGGGATGCATGAGAGGCAACCACACATTAATGTTTCTTTTTCTTTCTCCCTCTCTTCTCTTCTCTCTGAAAATGAATAAATTAATTCTTTTAAAAGAATAGTTATAAGCATAATAACTTTAAATGTTAAAATTTTATAAAAATATAAGCATTATAATTTTCATTCTACTTCCTGCTTCTTTCAGTTTCAGTCCTCTCATTCCAGGTGCCTTTGAGGCCATTTCTGTTGTAGTAAGTCCAGGCTTCAGTACTTGTGAGGATGGTCTGCTAGGCCACTCTTTCTGAGCCACTTGTGGAGTCTGGAAGTCTAATATGTGCCGATGGCCCTTGCTGTCCTACACCATATTTTTCCTATTTACGAGAGATAGCCACAGGGCACTCTCTGCTTCAGGGGTGTGCAGGGTTATAAGAAATACATGGGAAAGGGGGGGTACACAGGTGAAAGGAATTATGGGGGCATGGGCCATGGCAGGGTGATGCTGGGGGAGTCAGAAGATAAGCGAAGCTCCTGGCTGATCTTTGAAATCATGTATTATATTAGTATATTTATAACATGATGGAAACACACCAAAGTAATCAGTATTTTGACATTTTTAATTATTCCTAGTATTATATATTTTTTAGGCAGTGATTTATCTTATTTTATTTCTTCTCCCCCAAGAGTCAGCTCTTTGGATTTATCTGTAAGAGCTAACCATTTTCCTCTTTAATAAGTCAATGATTTCTAATTTCTGTTTATTTTACATTTATTGTTATTATTCTTTTACAAACTTTTTGAGTTGGATACTTGTTTTATTCACTCACACTTTAATTATGTAGAGGTTTTAAAGCCCAACACGGATTTTTGGCTGTATATATAATGTTTTTCTCTTTATTTTCTATGCCATCTGAAATGTTTTAATATTGTCTTTAAGCTAAGAATGGTTTGGAGGGAATTTTTAAATTCTGCGTGATTGAAGGAAGGTAGATTTTGTTTTTGTAATTAACTTTTGGGTTTTTATAGCAGTGTGATCTAATAAATGTATTCTGCTGTTTGCAGTTTTTTAAATTTAAAATTTTTTCTTTGTTGTCTAATGATATGTATGGTTTTTATAAACTGGGCACTTAGAAGATGTATTCTCAACAGCATACAGTGTATAAATATATACCTCTTAGTGGAACTTCATTAGTCATTTTGTTTGTACCTTCTATATTCTTTCCTTACATCTTTTTTTGTTTACTTCATCTGTTCATAGACTGAATAAAGTGAATTAAAATCTACTTCTGTTGTATTTCCTACAGTTTCTGCTTTATTATTTTGTTGCAGTAATTTTTTTTTAAAGAAATAAACACTTAGGATAGTTATGTTGTGATTGAACACCTTGCCATTATAAAGGGCCTGTCATTTAACACGTTCTTCCATGAATTAATAAGAATTATTCATGCATTAATATCAAAACACTAGCTTTCCTTTTGTCAGCATTTGTTGGGTATAATTTTGTTCATTTTTTTGTATTCTTCTGTCCTTTGCCATAATTCTTATCTTTTTCTTTTTTTGTGAATGGGTTTTCTGGTTATTTAGACATGTAGTTGTTGCCCTTCTGTTTTCATTTGGTGTTCTCATTCATCTGTTTAACAATTTTAATTAATGCCTATCAACCTCTTGTCTATAAAAACTAAGAGAATTATCATACTTCTTTTATCTCTTTGTCCTTTGGGGTTTTTGTTTTTTCTTTCATTTGTTTCATTTCTTTAAGTAAAGTATCTAAACTTATTTCTTCATTTATATATCTTAATATGTGCTGATTCCACACTATTTTTAAACCTTAAAAGTGTAGAAATAACTATATATTCACCTTCTGTAGTCTTATTCTTTATGATTATTTAATGTTCTATATTTAAATTGTTCAGTGCCAACCACTAAGTTTTTTTCCTGGGGTTTCTCCTTTTCATTTCTTGACTGATTACATTTTATCATCAAATAGTTATCAAAGAATGTTTACATTTTTTTAATTTCATGTTTGAGAATCTGCCAGTTGACCATTATATTGTTAGGTCATTTTTCCCTCTCCATTTCTAGTGTCACTCCATTACCTTCCAGCATTGAGCATTGCTAAGTCCAAGTTCAGCCTAATTATTTTGCCCTTTTTCTACAGACTTCTGAAAGAATTCCTTGTTTATCCTGAATTTCAGTAATTTAGCCAAATTATGTCTTGGAATCTGTTGTTCACTGGTTTTTGTCCTGCAGATTTGATTTTTCTTTGTTTGCAGGGAAAAACAATTTTCTTATATCTGATCAATATGACTCTCTATTTTAGGGACATCTTATCCTTATGGTAGATTGCCTTTGTCTGGCATATCTGTTGTCTTCTCTGTGATTGTTTAATCTTTGTTTTCTTTTTTCTTGTGATTGTATTTTCAGCAGTAACTTGATTTTCAGCTATGTCCTAATATGCTGTGATAATTATAATTCATTAGTCTTGTAATAATGTTATTTTGTATTTCAGTTTTCTTTATTAGCTCTGTAATCTTTTCATCTCAATTTTGAGCTCTTAATTATATTGACTTTCATAGTCATCAAGTTTTTTTTAAGTATATTTTATTGATTATGCTATTATAATTTTCCCAGTTTTCCCCACTTTATCCCCCATCCACCATGTACTCCTCAATCCTCCCGCCTTCCCCCCTCCTTAATTCATGTCCATGGGTGGTACATGTAAGTTCTTTGAATTCTCTGTTTCCTATACCATTCTTAACCTCTCCCCATCTATTTTATGCCTGTCAATTATGCTGCTTATTCCATGTACCCTATCCCCCACCCCATTCTGTCCCTCCTTCCCACTGAAAACCCTCCATGTGATGTCCATTTCTCAGATTCCGTTCCTGTTCTAGTTGTTTGCTTCGTTTTTGTTGTTCTTCTGTTTTTTAGGTTCAGTTGTTGGTAAGTTGTGAGTTTGTTGTCATTTTACTGTTCATAGTGTTTGATCATCTTTAATTTCTTAGATAAGTCCCTTTAACATTTCATATAATAAGGGCTTAGTGATGATGAACTCCTTGAACTTGACCTTATCTGAGAAGCACTTTATCTTCCCTTTCATTCTAAATGATAGCTTTGCTGGATAGTCATCTTGAATGTAGGTCCTTGCCTTTCATGACTTGGAATACTTCTTTCCAGCCCCTTCTTGCCTGCAAGGTTTCTTTTGGGAAATCAGCTGACAGTCTTAGGGGCACTCCTTTGTAGGTAACTGTCTCCTTTTCTCTTGCTGCTTCTAAGATTCTCTCCTTGCTTTTAATCTTGGGTAACTTAATGATCATGTGCCTTGGTGTGTTCCTCTTTGGGTCCAACTTCCTTGGGACTCTGAGCTTCCTGGACTTCCTGGAAGTCTGTTTCCTTTGCCAGATTGGGGAAGTTTTCCTTCATTATTTGTTCAAATAAGTTTTTGACTTCTTGCTGTTCTTCTACTTTTGGCACCCCAATGATTCAGATATTAGAACGTTTAAAGTTCTTCCAGATGTTCCTAAGCCTCTCCTCATTTTTTTGAATTCTTGTTTCTTCATTCTGTTCTGGTTGGATGTTTGTTTCTTCTTTTTGTTCCAAATTGTTGATTTGAGTCCTGGTTTCCTTCCTGTCACTGCTGCTTCCCTGAATATTTTCCTTTATTTCACTTTGAGTAGCCTTCATTTGTTCCTTCATTTTGCGACCATACTCAGTCAGTTCTGTGAGCATCCTGATTACCAGTGTTTTGAACCCTCCATAAGATAGATTGACTGTCTCCTCACCGCTTAGCTCTTTTTCTGGAGTTTTGATCTGTTCTTTCATTTGGGCCATATTTCTTTGTCTCTGCGCACTGATTATGTTGTAAGGGGGCGGGGCCTTAGGTATTCTCCAGTGCAGGGCAACCCTCTTTGCTGAGTTGTGGCACTGTCTGTGGGGGAGGGGCCAGAGAGGGAACAATGCACCTCTCTTGCTCAGCTCTAACCCCTCTTTCCAACAAATTCTGGGTTGAGACTGGGAGTTTCTTCCACAGTGGCATCCCCCACCATAGTTTACAGTTAGCTTTGAGGCGTAGTTTCCCATTCAGCCAGCCCCACCCACATGGTCCTCCACCTTGCCCATCTTCTTCCCACCAGTTTGGGTGAATATTTCTTTAATTCCTTTGTTGTCAGAATTTCATGCAGTTTGATTTTCTGGCACTTCGGTTCTTTACTGTTTTTAGATTGGTTGTTATCCTCCTTTTGGTTGTGCATGGAAGCAAAGGGTTTCTACCTTCGCCTCCATCTTGGCTGGAACTCTTCGTCAAGTTTTTTTTATAACTCAAAACATTAGCTGATTATATCTTTATTCCCTTAAATTCAAATTCTCCAGAGTGAGTTTTTTTTTTTTTAAGAGGCGTTGATTTGTTGTTCCACCCATTTATGTATCTTCTGGCATGTGTCCTGACCAGAGATCAGACCTGCAACCTTGATATGTCAGGATGATGCTCTAACCAACTGAGCTACCCAGCCAGGACCCGAGTGGATTTTTTTTTAATTGACATTAGCTTTTAGACAAGTTTTGGTTCATAGCAAAATTGAGTGAAGTACAAGACAAGAGTTCCCACATACTCTAGGCCACATACAGTCTCCCCCATCAACATTTCGCAGTAGAGCAGTACATTTGTTAACAAGTGATGAACTTATATTAACCCATCACTATCACCCAGAGTTAATAGAAAATAGATTTTTCATCTGTTTTTCATGCTGTGTTTCACCCAAATACAAAGATACCATGCCTGGTTTGTTTTTGTTTTTCATCTCATTAGTGTTTAGCATCATCAGTTCCATTTTAAAATCAGCTTTTTGTGCTGAGACATTCCAGTAAGAATTGCTTTGAATATATGCACACGTTTTTAAATACATCTCCTTTTTCTCACTTGTGAGCTCTCCTTGGAGGGTTGCTCATGGAAAGAAGTAGGGTTTGGTTGCATGCAGCCTTGTTAGAAGCGTGCGTTGTGCTTTCTCCTCTGTCTTGATCAAATGCTCTGTAGTACTCTACGAGGTGGGTTCCACTGGCACATCTTTAGGCTTCAGGTTTCAAACCCAGGATGGGCTAGTGGAGCCTTCACCTATGCAGAAATCTCTGTGTTTGTATTTGTTTTCATCTCAGCAACAACTTATACTTCCCTAAGCCAAGAGGGGTTTGAGGGTATGTTAAGTAACTTTGGCAGACTTCTGTTGAGAGTTCACAGCCATCTTTGATAATACCACTTTTTCCCTAACCCTTACTCCTGTGGAAGATATTACCTTATTTATTTTTTTACCTGCATGTTAGGCAAATGTCTGTTGTTAGAGATAATTAGATGTGGATAGTATAGGATTCTTCTACTCTTCCTCACTTCCACAAAGGTTCTTTAAAAAAATTTTTTTTGTATTTACTTATTCCTAGAGAGAGGGGGACACGAGAGAGAAAGAGAAGGAGAAAAACATCAATGTGTGGTTGCCTCTTGCAAACCTACGACTGGTGACCTGGCCCACAGCCCAGGCATGTGCCGTGACTGGGAATTGAACCGGTGACCCTTTGTTCCACAGTCTGGCACTCAATCCACTGAGCCACACTAGCCAGGGCAAGATTCTTTAGGATGATAAATTCTATTACTTTACCTTTCCCAGATGAGATAGAAGTGGTCAGAAGGGGTTTTTACGTTTAGGAAAATTCTCTTGGGACCACCCGCAACATGATTTGTTACATGTCTCTCAGTAGTTGGGAAGTCCTTGGTAAAATGTTTTTGAATTTTTTTCACTCAACTGGCAACACCCACATCTTCTCTCTCTAGAAAGTCAAGTTAGGAGCTATGTGGAGAGTTGGCCAAGCTATTCAGTTTCTTGGGAATTTTCTTTTACTGGCCTTTTGTTTTGTTGACGCTATTACAGTTTTGCTTGGGGGGCTTTTTACCATCACCTTAACCAGAGAGTGACTTTAGTTCTTGGTCTTCATAAAGGAAATTTGAAATTCTTATGGTCTTTATTGTCAATATTATTTTAGTATTCAGATTACTTAATTTGATTAAACTTTAAATAACAATGCCTGCTTTTAGACTCTTCCTTTACCACTACAGTGAGTACTGAAAATGGTACTCTGCCTTCTAATTAGTTCTTCCTTTGTCCTGAATCCTTGGTGATGAAGTAAAGAAAATACAGGTAGTGTTTCTCTTGTCACGTTGGTCTGACATCAGAATTGTCATGTAGCATGTAAACCTCCTTTGGGGTGGTACACCTGCTGTAATTTGCAAAAGGCATATAGTTAATTTTCTAATGCTTACTGTATATTTCTAAACAGTGCATGTTAGGGTGAAGACTATTTTACCAAAAAATGATCTGTCACAACATGGCTGAACCTCAAAAATGTGAATGAAGCTAGACACAAAAGATCACACATTATTTGATTGCATTTGTATGAAATGTCCAGACTAGACAAATCCGTGGAGACAGAATACAAATTGGTGGTTGTCCTAGGCTAGGGGGAGGAAGGAGTGGGGAGAAACTGCTTAATAGTAACGAGCTTTACTTTGAAGTGATGGGAACGTTTTGAACTAGAGAGTGGTGGTGGTTGTAAAACATAGATGTACTAAATGCCGCAGAATTATTCACTTTAAAATAGTTCATTATATGTTATGTGAATTTTACCTCACTTTTTAAAAAAATGATCTGTCAAATGTAAATGAACAGTTCCCAAAGAAGGGTCTGAGAGAAATATAACTATACTTTCTGCTCAAATAACAGTTGAAATATGTGATTTAACACTTCTTCTTTTCACATGTTTTGTAGGTTTTTCAAGAATATTTTATTAGTTTTTAAATAATTATTTAATATTTTTTCCGTAATCTTTTATTCCCCTATACCCTCTTCTACTCGAGTATTTTACATAGACACAAATATTTACATTTTAGTGGTGGTGGCTCATAGTAAGAGAGTTCCTGTCTGTCACTTTTAGAACCAATGATGAGTTTTAAGTGATGGCACCACTGACATCTCACGACAACTAACGTTCCCTTAGATTGCAAAAGAACAGCAAATTATACTTGGACTTTATCATCTTATTCACTTTATTTTTCTATTTTTTATTTTTTTTCACAGTAAAGTCAACTTAAATAGTCAAACACTACAAGTAATTTAGACATTCACCAATAATAACATGGATACAAAAGTTGTACGTAGTCATACAATGTAATAATACTCAGCAAGAAAATTAGTGCATTGCCTCAACAACAAAACCAAGCAAAAGTAATCTCAAAAGTATAGTATCTAGCTAAAGAAACCAGATACTTCTCTGCATGATACCATTTATATAAAGTCCAAACAATATTAACTTATGCTATTTAAAATGATGTTGACAGTATATGATATTTTAATATTTCATGTATTTTCTTGGGATATACTTAGATAGATGTATCCTTTTGTGGTAATTCATTGAGCTGCACATTATAATTTTGTGCATTTTTATATATAAATGTTACTCAAGTAAAATATTTTATTTTAAAACATGACAGCCTCATGACTGGTTTACTTCTCTTACTTGATTTTGACTGATAAAATTTTTTTATCAGTTTAACTCCTGGGTTTTTTTTAAAGTATATTTTACTGATTATGCTATTACAGCTGTCCCATTTTCCCCCTTTTAGTCCCCTCCACCCTGCACACTGCCTGCCACCCACATTCCCCACCTTTCGTTCATGTCCATGGGTCATTCATATAAGTTCTTTGGCTTCTACATATCCTATACTATTCTTAACTTCTCTCGGTCTATTTTCTACCTACCATTTATGCTATTTATTCCCTGTACCTTCATTCACTTTAGCTTAATAACAACTTAGCACTTAGCTACTCCTCAATTAAAACCATCTACTTAAATGCCCATGTACTCTCCCAAATTATCAATAGCTGTGAGTAAACTTTTTTTTTCCCCCCACAAGACTTGACAGTTTTTAGCCCTGGCTGGTGTAGCTCAGTGGATTGAGCGCGGGCCTGTGAACCTTGGTGGTACTGAACCTTGGTGGTGAACCTTGTTGCTGGTTTAATTCCCAGTTGGGGCACATGCCTGGGTTGCGGGCCAAGGTTCCCAGTGGGGGATGCATGGGAGGCCACCACACATTAATGTTTCTCTCCCTCTATTTCTCCCTTATCTTCTCTCTAAAAATAAATAAATAAAATCTTAAAAAAAAAAGACGTGACAATTTTTAATAAGAATTGTTGACTATAAAATAAGATACTATGTTTAAATATAATACACAAAACATCTGGCAAATAGATTTAAGAATGGAAGTCTCATGCACAGAGCAATATTACCTATGTCAGCTGGAATACAGAAATGGCTTCTGTATATACAGTTGCTTGTTGAAATGGTATTCGTAAAGTCCTATTTTAATTACATAAACTCTTTATTTGTAAGATGGGGATAGTAGTCATATCTGTCTTCTCACAGTGATTGTGATGATCAAAATTGAATAATGTATGTAAAGATTCGGAACAGTGCTTTAGTGTATAATGATGAAGAGGATAACTGCTACTATTACTATTATTTAACCAGAATTCCTAGTGTGAGATATTTCAGTTGTTCCCAGTCATTATAGACAAACAGCTGCACTAAATATTTCTTTGTGCTTTCATTTAAGTATAATAGCCCTATTTAAATCTTTAGTAACAAAAACAGGATTAGAGTCTGACAGACCTGGGTTAAAAATCCTAGTCTCTACCTTGTAATTGTGTGATGTTAGACAAGCTACTTAACCTATGTAAGTTTTCTTTTTTTAATCTTTAAAATGTGGTTTTAGCATCTAGTTGTGATAATTAAATAAAACCATTCGTTTAAAGTGCTTAGCATGGTGCCTGCCACTTAGTAAGTGCTGCTGTTACCAGTACTGCAGGAGACAGGCCCTGGCTGGATTGCCCAGTTGATTAGAGCGTCATCCTGATAGGCCCAGGTTGCAGGTTTGGTCCCTGGTCAGGGCACATACAAGAGTGTCATAACAAATCGATGTTTCTTTCTCTCTTCTCCCCAATCTCTAAAATCAGTAAATGAAGAACAATTGAAAAATATGCTACTAGACTTGGTAGGGAAAATATGCTACTAGATTGGAAGGAAAACTATGCTCCATGACTTTTTTTAAACAAATATTGCAATCATTTCTTTCAAATCATTTGTTTCAAATCATTTAATGTAGAGAGCTTTTCTTCTTAAATAACTTAAGTCCCTAAGATCCTTTACATTACAGCCTAAATATCATTTCTCTAATTTGATTCTTCATCTTTGATAATTGTCCTTTTACTTTTGAATGCATGTATGCATATTTCAGAGTTTATAAACTACATGTATTCTACTTTTGTTGCTTTCCTAACTGTAGATACCTGCTTAGAGAATAACCATGTTCTGTAGAAAATTAATATTTTTAATTGCTTGCTTCACAGCAAATGATCTTAGAAGTTCGGATAATTGACTTAGTTTCATTGTGTGTTTAAATATATTAACTTACTGTTTTCCATAAATAATCCATTTCTTTCTTGGTTTTTAATTAATTTTAATCTACCTTTATATACAAGTATAAATCACAAATTCCCACTTCATAATGTCAGTCAGCAGATTTTGAAAAAGCTTTGAATTACTTGAAACACATTTTTTTCCTTGACATAAAGATTATAGGTGATTATTTAATACTTTTTTCTTAACATTCTCTAAAGGAACTTAGTAAAAGTTTGAGGTATTTATAGCAAGTTGAATATTTTATAATTTCAATTTTACATTTTTAGCACAAAATCAGTAAGTAATTTGCTTATTACCTTGGTTCTTTTTGTAAGCAGGATTGTTTTCACATTCTTTCCTGGAGTATTCTGTTTCACAAATATTTACTGAGTATTTTCTGTATGCTGAGTATTTTCATTTATGCTAGGCCTAGCATTCAAAATATATGACATTGACCTTATCCTTCAGAATTTCAGTCCATTGGACATCTTAAAATAATACTTGATTTGTTCAGCAAGGAGAGATTTTTATTACACATTCATAGATTTGTCTGGAAAACTGAAGCTAATTCCTTATTAACATACTAAAATTTTTTTAATGAAAATCCTTTTAAAATGTGTTGAACGATGTCTGAGTTCTTCAAACTGCGTAAACTAAACCATCTGGAATTTTTTAGTTTTGATTTACATTTATCATTATAAACATTTAATTTTTTTTCCAATCTCTCATGCTGCTGTCATTTTTTTTTAAATTGCTTTTAGAGGGATGGGGCAGAGAAAAACATCAATTTGTTTCACCCATTTATGCATTAATTGGTTGATTCCTGTATGTGCCCTGACCAGAGATCAAACCCACAACCTTGTTGTATGGGGACAATGGTCCAAACATACCCAGCAAGGGCCTATTCATTTTACTTGAATGACCAGTAAAAGCTGTCATTTTTTACTGCCGTTAATGTGCACTGTCTTTTTTTAATTCCCATCTCTCTTACAATCTCATTTTTCACATGTCCAAACATCTTAGAATTCTTATTTTAAAAATCTGAGTAATGGCTTTTGGAGTGAATAGCTTGACATAGTTGTTACCTCTGATTAAATCTGAGCATTTTGAGCAGGCAACTAAAAATGGATTCTCACTAAGGTATTTTCAGCTTCAGTATTATTTTAAGGATTTTGTTATATTTCTAGTCTATTTAATTTCTTTGAATTGTTATTGGTGGTATTTTTTAAAATTTAAGTTACTGGTAAAAGCTACAACATGGGTGAACCTTAAACATTATGCTAAGTGAAGGAAACCAGACACAAAAAGCCACTTTTTACATGGTTTCATGTGTATGAAATGTCCAGAATAGACAAATCTATAGAAGTAGAAAGTTATTTAGTCATTGCCAGGGGAATGGAGGAAACGGAGAATGGAGAATGACTACTAATGGGCATGGAGTTTCTTTTAGGGATGATGAATGTGTTCTGGAATTAGATAGTGGTTATGGTTGAACAACTTTGTAAGTACACTGGAAACCACTGCATTGTAGCCCTGACAGTTACGGCCCATTTGGTTGGGCATCGAACTGCAAAGCAAAAGGTCATTGGTTTGATTCCCAGTCAGGGTGCATACAAGAGACAGCTGATTGATGTTTCTCTTCTTCTCTTCCTCCCTCCCTTCCCCTTTCTCTAAAAATAAATAAAATCTTTAAAAAAAAACCCCACTGAATTGTAAACTTTAAACTTGAGAATGGTCCTGGCTGGTGTGTAGCTCAGTGGATTGAGTGCCGGCCTGCAAACCAGAGGGGTCGTTGGTTTGATTCCCAGTTGGGGTACATGCCTGGGTTGCCAGCTAGATCCCCATTAGGGGATATGTGAGCGGCAACCATACATTGATGTTTCTCTTCCTCTCCCCCTCACTTCCCCTCTCTAAAACTAAATAAATAAAATCTTTCCAAAAAAAAATAAACTTTAGAATGAATGTTATGGGAATAATATGTCAATTTTTAGAATCTAAATGAAATCAAGTTTTTTAATAGGCCCCTAAAAATACTTCATTGGGTTAACTGCTTTCTAAATCTGTACTTTTGTATTATATCCATTGGTTTAGATTTTGAGTCTCTCAAAAGTAATTTACAGTCAAAGCATAATTTATATTTTCCTTAGGAATGATAGAGGTTCAGTTATGCATTAAATGAAAATTTAGATAATATACATTGTTTGTAAAGGGAAAACCAAAAGTCTTCTCTACTTAGAAGACTGGCCTCCTGCTCTGGCTGGTGTGGTTCAGTGGATTGAGTGCCAGCCTGAAAACCAAAGGGTGTAACTGGTTCGATTCCCAGACTGGGGCACATGCCTGGGTTGTGGGCCAGGTCCCCAGTAGGGGTCTCCCGAAAGGCAACCACAAACTGACATTTCTCTTTTTGTGATGCCTTCCCTTCTCTAAAAACACTTAAGTAAAATCTTAAAAAAAAAAAAAAGATGATGATTGGCCTTATGTAAGTCCCTAGTACACATCATCAGTCTGTAGGTATTAAAAAGCAAATGTATGTGAGCTTCTAAATATCTAAAGAATTTTAAGGACTCTCCTATTTTAGTAGGAAAGGATAGCAATAATTTAAACAATTAAAAAACCTCTACTCTGTTTTTCTTCATTGAGAATAAATTATAAAATCTTTTTAAAATGAGGTTTTATATTGTCTTACGAGTTTTTTCATTATTTTATAGTTAACTTTTTCTATTACATGCAATCTTATATTCTGTTTTTGTGATTTGTTCTATGTAACTTTTTCAATCTTTAAAGTGTTTAATTTTCATTAAGTAGTTTGTCATTTTCTTGATGGGTCTGTAAGCTGTTAAACACGTTTATGTTTTTATCTTTAGGCTATGGAGTTACTAGTAGAGAAAGCAATCAGCAGTGCTTCTAGTCCTCAGAGCCCTGGAGACGCACTGAGAAGGGTTTTTGAGTGCATTTCTTCAGGGATTATTCTTAAAGGTAAGTTTTACTTCATTTTCAATGTTTGTGTTTGATAATTAAATAAGAACTCTTTTTTCTTTTACAAAAGCTAATGTCTTTTTCTCACAATTGTGATGGCTGTAGGTAGTCCTGGACTTTTGGATCCTTGTGAGAAGGATCCCTTTGATACCTTGGCAACAATGACTGACCAGCAGCGTGAGGACATCACATCCAGTGCACAGGTGAGTGTGTTCCTGTGTAATCCCAAAGCTTTGTTGGGTCACTGCCCTAGGGTTTTATTTTTGTATGGTTGTCCTTTAGAAGAAATAATGTATAGTATTCATTTTTCTGCTGCTTTAATAAGTAAGTCCTTAAAGGGAATTGTAATTTAAACTAGATTTCACTAATATGGTCTGAAATTGTATTATTTTAAGTATGTATGTATCTAGTTAAGTATATTATATAAATGTAAAAGTCAAGCGGTATTTTCAGTGTCTCATCAAATCTGAGTATTAAATTATATGTCAATATCAGTAGAGAAACTTACGTCATCTGGTTGTGCAGAAGTGATATACTGTGTGGTTTATGGTAATTATTGTTATAATTTAGCCTCTCCTGCCTCTAGGTGTGTAATGTAGTGATTAAAGGTGTGCACTCAGGAGTCATGACTCCCTGGTTTGAATACTAGTTCTGCCATCTCATCTATAAAACGGGAATAAAAGCATTATCTGGCTCAAGTTGGAAGGATTAAATGAATTAATATGTATAACTATAAAGTGTATGTTATGTGGCATTGTGTCAGCTCTGGTACCTGGTGACTGAATGAATGAGTCATGTACATAAGGTCCTGTCCTCAACAGTCCTCCTCAGCTCCTGTAGACTCATGCCTGTGACTGGCTTCCTTTGTAGAATCAGTCCATCTCTTATTTGGTCTTTCTCTTTTCCTACTGCCTTCTCATAGTATGCCCAAAGTAGGACAGCTTCAGTTTTGTCATTTTTGATTACAACGAAGCTTCAGGCTTAATTTGCTCTGGGAACCACTTATTTGTTTTTCTGGTGGTCTGAGATATCTGGAGAGCTTTCCTCCAATACCATATTTCCAATGACTCAATTTTTTTTCCTATTAGCCTTCCCTGTCCAGCTTTTATATTGGCTATCATTATCAGTTATCAATCCTATTAGAAGACTAATTATGGAAAAGGAAAAAATATGTGAACCTAAAGAATGAATGAAAAAAATTGATCAATTTAACAACTGCTATATAGTTTTCCATGTTTTTGATTCCAGAAATGTACTATATCAGCTGAAGAAAAGGATTAAAAATAGTCTAAACAGCAGCCATTTTGAAAAAATAGTTTGATTCCTAGGTATATACCCAATAGAACTGAAAATATGTCTACACAAAAACTTGTACATCAGTGTACATAATGGCATTATGCATAATTGGTATGAAGTGGAAATGTCCCAATGTTCAGTTGATGAATGGGTGGATAAACAAATATACCATATTTTTCAGACTATAAGACGCACTTACCCCCCCAAATTTGGAAGGAAAATGGGGGTGCGTCTTACAGTCCAAATGTAGCTTACCTGGCTGGCGGGGGGCAGTGGAGTGGGATCACAGGAGGCAGGAACAGGACCACCGTTTTTGCTTCAGAAATTTTTTTCCTATTTTCCTCCTCTAAAACCTAGGTGCATCTTATGGTCCAGTGCGTCATATAGTCCGAAAAATACAATAGTATATCCATACTCTAGAATATTATTCAGTCATTGAAAGGAATGTACTGATACACACTGCAATATGGATGAGCCTTGAAAATCTTATGCTGAATGAAAGAAGCGAAGCACAAAGTGCCATACGACTCTCTATGTAAAATGGCTATAATAGGCAAATCTGTAGAGACAGAAAGGTAGATTAGTGGTTGTCAGGGAAGTTGAATCTTATGTGACCTATGTCTCAAAAAATAGTAGAAACAATTACTCGAGGCTCATAACCATATAGTTAAAGTTGCCATTTAATCAAATGATTGTACAGTCTCCTTAAGTTAGTTTAAGGGATATGTTTTTCAGAAATTTGAGGACTAGATTAAATTGTCTCAGAAGTCCCTCTAGTTCCAAGATTTCATGGTATCTTGTGCCATCGGTGCCTAGCATATTCCTGTGTTTCCATAGCCATGTACTGAAAATCGTTTTCATTTGTGAAGTAACAAGCTGAAGAAGTGTGGTCCTCTTTTTGTAAACCTGGGGAAGTGTATGTATGTACACGTGTGTGTGCGTGTTCTGCTGGTGCTGAGCCTGCGCCCACGGGTATCACGGTGCGAAAATAGGTGACTGTGACCCAAAGAGGGGTTCACTCCGTGAATGAGACACTTGTCTTTTGCTCTGTGTTGTTTTGGGGTGTATTTTTAAATGAACATAATACTAAACTGTTTATAAAGATTTATTTTTTAATTTAGGTTAAAAAAATAAAACAAATTAGCATGCACACTGAAAAGCCTGAAAATAAAAACAACAGAACAGAGGGAGTATTTCAGTTATGACACTAATATTGTTCAAGGTATTTCTTTCATTAAACAGACACAGACTTCTTTGTATATGGGGGTATACATGTAATAATTATTATTTTGGTTTTTTTAAGTTAACTCTAAATTCCGATCTCTTTGTTGCAGTTTGCATTGAGACTCCTTGCATTCCGCCAGATACACAAAGTTCTAGGCATGGATCCACTACCCCAAATGAGCCAGCGTTTTAACATCCACAACAACAGGAAACGAAGAAGGGATAGCGATGGAGTTGATGGATTTGAAGCTGAAGGGAAAAAAGACAAAAAAGATTATGATAACTTTTAAAAAGTTTCTGTGAATCTGCAGTGTTAAAATAATAGGTGCCCATCTGTTGGCTGTTTTTCATTCATAATAATGTGTACTTCAAAAAATGTATCAAGAATTTCATAGAAGAACCAAGTTTTTCTGTGACATTAAAATCTTCATGTACAGTGTTAGGTATTATATGAATGGAAAGACACCCCCCAAAAATTGTGTTCCAGCTAGGGGGAAAACAGTGATTCAGATTTTTTTTTCCATTTTTTGGTTTTATTTACTGGTTGCCCTAGTTCCCCCTATTTTTGTGTCTTTTATTAAGTAGTCTTATTAAATCTTCACTGTATTTAATGCAGTATTTGTGCTTCAGTTGCTATGTGTATTTGAGATTTTTATTTAGAGGTTTTGTTTTTTGACACTAGTTCTTTGTGTTATAGATGATATCCTTTACTCTTTAATATTTTACAGCAGTACATTATTTTTTGTAACGTGAGACTGCAGATTTTTTTTGTTGTTTTATTCTATGTGTGATGGATTACAACACAAAAAGTTATCCTGCCATTTAAGTGCTCAGATTGAATATTTCTGCAGATCTTGTGACATTTGTCTCTTTAGTGTGATATATAAAGGTGTAATTAAGACAGATTTCTGTTAATCTAATCAAGTTTGCTGTTAGTTGTGCTTAGCAGTATAAAAGCTAATATATACTATATGGTCTTGCAACAGTTTTAAAGCCTCTGCATAATTGATAAAAATGCATGACATTTTTGTTTTTATAGACTTTTAAAATTATAATTTTAGGTTTGACAGGTAGATCTTTGTACAGTACACTTTTTGACATAGCAAGGCCAAAAATAACTTTCTGAATATTTTTTCTTCTGCATATGTGGAGAGGGCATTTTTCATACTATAAGTGGGCTCACCAATATTTTGGAAAGAACTTTATCATTGTGCAACTAACATCAGTAACTAGCCCTTAATTATGACAGTTCCGTACTGGTGTGTGTGAGATACTCTTAATGACTACTGCAGTGTAACACAATCGAGTGATTTCTCCCCACCCCATACCCTATCCCCCAGATAATTCACAGTTCTATTAACAGGTCGATAAAGTATTACTGATAAAAAAAATTAAGATTATCTAAGGGGAAAAAAACCAGAAAATTATTTGGTGTGGCCATCTTACATGCTTATATGTCCTACAAAAAGCTAAATATTCTAGCAGTGGTGTAATAAAAAGTTACATCTTACTGTTGATGTGTATATGCTCTGGTACACAGATGTCATTTTGTTGTCACAGCACTACAGTGAAATACACAAATAAAAACTTAAATTCATATAATGACTTAAATGTATTATATGTCAGAATTGACATCATAAACTACTTTTGCTTTGAAATGACTTATGCTTTAGTAAAACCATATTCAAATGTATTTAGTACTTAAATCTTGTTATTCCTGACAAGTGTTTGTTGCCTGAGCACATAATTTCCAGAAATTTTCAATAACATGCTGGTTCAATTTCTTTCTCGGGTTAGAATCTTCCCCTGGACTCTTGGAGGGCCAGGAGACTGTGGGAGATGACCATCGGGGAACTAGTACAGGAAACTCAGGCTTTTGTCCCATGTTTGTCACATACTGTCTGTGTCTGTTGGGCAAGCCTTTTTCTTTTTCTAATTCTAATATTTCTGGGTCTTATTTTATTCTTTTGGGTAATAAGTCACCCAGTAAAATTTTGGAAACTTGTTTTTCACAGTTGTGCCTAACAAAGAAGAAAGAACTGAAATTTATCACACTAATGACAGGTGTCATGTTTAGTGGTTTTGCACATTTTCCTTTTTAAAACTATCATAACAGTAAGAATAAGTGAAGGTGTTAATATTTCATATTTTTCAGATGAGGACATTGAAGTCCATAGTGGTTAACTTAAAGATCAGACATCAATTTAAGTGACATAGTTGAAATTGAGAGGTTTTAGCATTTATGCTCAGCATTTTGGCAGGCTGCTCCCTTTATCTTGCAGTTAGATTTCAAAAATGTTTTCGTCTTGTTTCAAAATTTTGCATTTGGTTTAGGTGTCTTCATCCATTTATACAAGTGGCACCATTTAAGTTTTTTACCAAAATAATTATTTCAGTATTTTTTTTCATGGCTAAATTGTTTTCATAGCCGGTGGATAGACCCACATTAACCATCTTGTATGAAATAACATGAACATATTTTAGTATCTTCTTCTTTGACAATTAAAAAAAATTTTTTTAATCCTCACCTGGGGATATATTTTTATTGATTTTAGAGAGGAAGGGGGAGAGAGAGAAAGGAAACATCTATTGGTTGCCACCCATACATACTCCACTGGGGATCGAACCCATAACCTACATATATCACCTGACTGGAGATGAAACTCACAATCTTGTGTACAGGACTAGGTTCCAACCAACTGAGTCACCCAGCCAGATCTGCTTTGACAACTTTTAAATTAAACTAAACTCTCTAGTCAAAAGCATCATTGGTTATCACCCTGCTGATGCATTCTTGAACCAATTGTTTTGGCAACTAATTTACTTAGCTGTTATTCTCTGCATCTCAGGCTGGTTCCTGTGCTATTAGTGCATACTCATGTTACAGTAAATTTAATGACACCAAAGAAAAAGTTGAGCCCTGGCTGGTGTGGCTCAACTGATTGAGTGCTGGCCTGCAAACCAAAATGTCACCTGTTCGATTCCCAATCGGGGCATATGCCTGGGTTGTGGGCCAGGTCCCACGTAGGGGGTGTGGGAGAGGTAACCAATCAATGTATCTCACAAATCAGTGTTTCCCTCTCTCCCTTCCCCTCTCTAAAGATAAAATCTTTAAAAAAACTTGATTTCTCTCACCCATCCCCAATTATATAATGCATTACAAATTAGTTTTGTCTTCACCGCTTGTTTTTTCGATCTCTTTGAAAGCTAGAATTAAAAATGCAAAATTAACAGCACGGCAAACCATCCTTGATTTTTTAAGCCAACAGTATTTTAAATCATTTCTCTGCTTAATGACAAAAAGCGTAAACTTTTTAAAAATATATATTTTTTAAATATATATTGATTATGCTCTTAAAGTTGTCCTGATTTTTTCCCCTTTGCCCCCATTTCCCCAGCATTCCCTGCACCCTCAGGCAATCCCCACACCATTGTTTATGTGCAAGTTCTTCAGCTACTATGTTTCCTATACTGTATGTTATATCCTCATGGCTATTCTGTGACAACCTATTTGTGCTGCTTAACCCCTTCACCCATTCCCCTGTCACTTCTGGCAACCATCAATTTTCTTAAATAAGTCCCTTTAACATTTCATATATTAATGGTTTGGTGGTGATGTACTTTAGGTTTTTTCATGTCTAGGAAGCTCTTTTATTGGTCCTTCGGTTCTCAATGATAGCTTTGCTGGGTAGAGAGCTATCTTAGCTATAGGTCCCTGCTTTTCATGACTTAGAATATTTCTTGCCAGTCCCTTCTAGCCTGCAGTTTCTTTTGAGGAATCAGCTGACAGTTTTATGGGAACTCCCCTGCGGGTAACTTAACTGCTTTTCTCTCGCTGCTTTTGAGATTCTATCTTTAACCTTTGGCATTTGTATTATGAACATGACTTGGAGTGGGCCTCTTTGTATCCATCGTGTTTGGGACTCTGTGCTTTCTGGACTTGCGTGTCTACTTCCGTCACCAAATTAGGGAAGTTTTCATTACTTTTTCAAGTAGATTCCCAATTTCTTGCTCTTTCTTTTCTCCTTCTGGCACCCCTATGATGTGAGTGTTGGACCTCTTGAAGTTGTCCCAAAGGCTGCTTATACTATCCTTTTTTTTGGATTCTTTCTTCGTGTTCTGATTGGTTGTTTCTTGCTTGCTTCTGTTCCAAATTGCTGATTTGATTCTCGGCTTCATCCACTCTACTGTTGTTTCCCTGTAAATCATTCATTTCAATTAGTGTATCCCTTGTTTCTGACTGTCGTTTTTATGCTGCTGAGGTGCTCGCTAAGTTCCTTGAGCATCCTTATAACCAGTGTTTTGAACTCTGCATCTGATAGACTGATAATCTCCATTTTGTTTAGCTCTTTTCCTGGAGTTTTGACCTGTTCTTTCATTTGGGCCATGTTTCTCTGTCTCCTCATTTTGGCAGCCTCCCTGTGAGTTCCTATGTATTAGGTAGAGCTACTTTGACTCCATGTCTTGGTAGAGTGGCCTAATGTAGCAGGTGTCCTATAGGATCCAGTGGCACAGGCTCCCCTACCACCCAAGCTGGGTACTTGAGGTGCGCCCTTTGTGTGTGCTGAGTAAACCCTCCTCTTGTAGTTGAGCCTTGATTGCTGTTGGCAGGTCAATGGAAGGGATTTCCTCAGGCCGGTCAGTTGCAAGGAATGGCTGTGACCACTGACCAGCACCCTCTGCCCTCTGTGGAGGATCAGCTGTGTGAGGGCAGAGTGCTGGAGCTCCAGTGTGGTCTGTAACCGTCCACTGGGCATGCTGGCCCTGGGGTTTCCGGGGTTGTGCAGGGCAAGGCCAGCCCCTATGTGTGTTTTGCCTGGGGCCAGCCTGCCTGGGCTATAAAGCAATCTGAGATGGCTGCTGCTTGTGCTGGGTTTGGAGATTGCCAGGGGAAGACAAGCAGTGAATCTAGACTGGCTGCTGCTAGTGCCAAGCCTGGGGCTCACTGAGGCCAGCTGTTGCTTGTTTGAGAGGAGTTAGAAAGTTGTGAAGCATGAGCCAAGACCAGCCATTCATATGAAAAAGCAGCCTGGGTGGGTCTGTAAGTTGGGGTGGGGTGGAATGGAGTCTCAGGGGATCTCTAGGGCTGGGCAGTGTTAGCCAGGTTGGTGGATGTGGCACCAGCTTGCTGGCTCTGTGGGGGGAAGGTTCAGAAAAGGGACAACAATAGCCTCTGCTCTCCTTGCTGCCAGGCACTTCAGTTTCCTCCCTGTATACCACGGGTACCTCTCAAGAGGCTACTGTGGTGCTGGAGCTCAGAGGGAGTGAGACTGAGTAGGTGAGTCCTTGTGTGGGTGTGGGTTCTTTAAGAGGAACTGCTTGGTGCTCCAATGGCTTCTTCCACCAACTCAATTCCCAGTGAATTTTGCAGCCAGAAGTTATGGGGACTTTTCTTCCTGGCACTGGAACCCTCAGCTGGGGTCCCTGGTGTGAGGCTGGGACTCCTCACTCCCAAGATACCCCTCCTGAGTTTTTATCCACCACATGTGGGTATTGGACCTGCCTGTTCAGTGGCTATGCCCCTCGTTCTAGCCTGGACGGGTATGGTTTCTCTAATTCCTAGTTGTCAGACTTCCATTCAACTCAATTTCTGATGTTTCTGATGGATGTTTCTGCATTTTAGTTGTTATTTTGATGTGGTTGTGGGGCGTGGCGATTGACGCCTGCCTAGGCCACTATACTGGTCTGCAGTCTACATAAACTTCTGTTTTGCACGGTCATGTTATTATGGTCTCAATATATATATTGGATCGGCCAAAAAGTTCATTCTGTTTTTTTCATAAGATGGTTATGGTAGTGCTTGGTTGTCTAACTTCATTTGAAACAATTTTGTTAGATTGTATTTTGTGACATCTGTCATATCTGTGCATTTAAAAAAACATTAAAATTGGTGAATTTTTTTGTGTAGCCACTTTAATATTGAAGATTGAAGAAAATATGCAACAGTTTGGGCATAGTATGCTTTATTTCAAAAAGGTAAAAACATTGAAATGGAAAACATTTGTGCAGTGTGTGGAGAAGGTGCTGTGACTGATGGAATGTGTCAAAAGTTGTGAAAGTCTCATGCTGGAGATTTCTTGCTGGATGATGCTTCGTGGTCAGGTAGACTAGTTGACAGCGATCAAATCAAGACATTAATTGAGAACAATCAGCGTTCTACCATGCAGAAGATTGCCGACATGCTCAGAATACCCAAATCAATAGTTACATGATTTTTGAAAATCAAAATTGTCTTTAATGGAAAAAATAAATGAACCAATTGTCCAACCCAATATTATGAATTTATGTTATGAACAGATCATTTAATAGTGTTCATTTTTATACTGAATTTGACAGACCCAATTTTTTAAAATGTTCCCAAGAAAGGGAAAACTTCTTAGTCTCATAGAAAGGTAATGTTCATAGCAGAGGTCTCCAATTTGATTGTTTATAAGAGTTCTCTGGAAAACATTCTAAAAATTAAGATTTCTAACCTCTAATTCCAAAGATTCTGACTGAGGAGGGCCAGAATAATCCTGAGAATGGGCATTTTAAGATGGCTTTCTCTTAGGTATGTGTTTGAGTGGTTGGTTTATACACACGTTGTAAAACTCAAAAGGTATAAAGGAGTATATGGCACAAAACATCTCCTGCCTCCCCTTGCTGCTTCCCAGAGGCAGTCCCTGTTACCCATTTGTGTCTTCTCTCCTACCTGGTCTGTGCGTGTTGCTCTGCACTGTGCCTTCTTTCCTTGTGTTACCGTGTATCTTGGAATCTTGTAGCTCGTTCCATGTGGGTACACATAGGGAAACCGTGACTAACGAGCACTATAGGATCATTCCGAGTTAGGTTCTTTCTCCAGTTATAGAGGTTCTGATACAAGTGGTACATGGATCATGCTTTAATAAACATGCTTTATAGCAGTGACCATAATATATAGTCCAAAACCAGTATTTTTAATTTAATATTAAAGGTGTTTTGTTATTGGCCATATATGTAGCAATAAGTTACTGAAATATTCAGCAAATCATAAAATTCCCATTCTCTGAGCAATTTCAGTCTTCCTTTATTGTGTGCTTAGTGTAATATTTGATGTAAAATAAAATCTGAAAATAGGAAACAATTCTAGAACTTAATGCGTGAATATTTTTGAACAGTACTTAAACTGGTTTCATGTTAAATACAAAGTTGTTATATTCACCTTCTATTCACCTTATTCTAATAAACTCCCAAGTAAGACTAGATAATTAAATTGATCTCAATTGATTAATAGTGTTCAAATACATGGATACATGTATTTGATAAAATACATGGATATTTAAGAGTTCAGAAGTAGAAAGGGAAAGTAGCAGAGAACATACTGTTGGCTGGATCGATGTGGGCCCTGTATTTAAAGATACATGTGATAATGCAGTATGACAAATTCATGAGAAAAAGTTCAGGGCGTTGTAATTTATGTCGAGTTTTGCTCTGAGCTGTAGAGTGACTACTTCAGTGCAATGTAGGGGCAGTACAATGCAGATAAAAACAGATGGGCTGCCTTTTGTTAATGCACACGGTGGGGCGTTGGAGAGAAGGTAAGAACCTACGTTAGCAATCACACTAATCTTAGAAAACACTGGGACCCTTTTCACAGGACCTTCCCTGTGTCATTTATCTGAATGATACCCAAAATGAGAGAGAAAGTAGTCCCGCCACCCCCATATCCACGGTTTCATTTTCCACAGTTTGTTATCCACCGTCAACTATGGTCCAAAAATAGCAAATGGGAAATTCTAGAAATAATTCTTAAGTTTTAAGTTGTGTGCTGTTCTGAGCAGCATATCTCAAGCCATCCTACTCCGTTGTACCAAGGACATGAGTCACCCCTTTCTCTCGCATATCCACATTGTATCCACTACTTGGCTGTTAGTCACCTAGCTCTAGGTTACATTGGTTATCAGAGAGAGACTACATTCACATAGCTTTTATTCTACTATATTACTATAATTGTCCTATTTTATCCCTAATCTCTTACTGTGCCTAATTTATAAATTTGAATTTATCATAGGTATGTGTAGATAAGGTTTAGTAATATCCTCGTTTCAGGTATCCAGCAAGGGTTTGTGGAGCGTATTCCCCACGATTAAGGGGAAACTACCGCATCTAGTTTTACACTTGGCATTAGTCATGCCATATCTGGAGTATGGTGTTCAGTTCTGGGAATTCGTTTTTAAGTAATACAAGAGCATGACTAATGTAGTGGGTTTGTTTGAAACCATATCATGCACAGTTGGAACTACAGAGCAATAGGGACAAGAGATGATGTGGGAGAGGGAAAAGATTGTATCTTCTAATATGAGTGTGGGAAAAATATCAATTGAAGAAACAGCTTTTAAAATGTTAATTGCAACAGTAGACTTCCAGCCAAGATGGAGTCGTAGGTAGACACACTGCGCCTCCTCGCACAACCAAAAGAACAACAATTTAAAAACAAAAAACAACCGGAACTGACAAAATCGAACTATATGGGAGTCCAACAACCAAAGAGATAAAGAAGAAAGATTCGTCCAGACCGGTAGGAGGGGCAGAGACGGGCAGCGGGGGGGAGAGGACTTGTGGCAAGGCAGCAGCTGGCGGGCCCAGCAAGGTGGTGGTTGGTCCCACATCTGAGTGCAGATAAACCGGGAGGAGCAACTGGGGATAGACAGACCATGCAACCCAGGCTCCAGCACCGGGAAATAAAGCCTCAAACCTCTGATTGAAAACACCCATGGGGGCTGAGGCGGCAACGGGAGAAACTCCCAGCCTTACAGGAGAGTTCTTTGGAGAGACCCACAGGGGTCTAGAGTGTACACAAACCGCCCACCCGGGAATCAGCACCAGAGGGGCCCAATTTGATTGTGGGTAGCGGGGGAAGTGACTGAAAACTCGCAGAGAGCAGAGCAAGCGCCATTGTTCCCTCTTGGACCCCTGCACCCCATACAGAGTCACAGTGCAGGGACAGGGGCTGCCGAGCCTGGTGAACACCTAAGGCTCTGCCCCTAACAGGTGCTCCCAGACAAAAAAAAAAAAAAAAAAATGGCCCAAAAGAATAGATCAAGGCTCCAGAAAAAATACAAGTAAGCGACGAAGACAGCCAACCTATCACATACACAGTTCAAAGCACTGGTAATTAGGATGCTCACAGAATTGGTTGAATTTGGTTGCAAAGTAGATGAAAAAATGAAGGCTATGCTAAGTGACAATGTACAGGGAACCAACAGTGACAGGAAGGAAACCAGGACTCAAATCAACAGTGGACCAGAAGGAAGAAAGAAACATTCAACCAGAAAATGAAGAAACAAGAATTCAAAAAAAATGAGAGGCTTAGGAACCTCCAGGACATCTTTAAACATTCCAACATCCAAATTATAGGGGTTCCAGAAGGAAAAGAGGAAGAACAAAAAACTGAAAACTTATTTGAACAAATAATGAAGGAGAACTTACCCAGTCTGGAAAAAGAAATAGACTTCCAGGAAGTCCAGGAAGCTCAGGGAGTCCCAAAGAAGTTCCTCCCAAGGAGGAACACACCAAGGCACATCATAATTACATTACCCAAGATTAATGATAAGGAGCAGTAAGAGAAATGGAGACAGTTACCTACAAAGGAGTTCCCATAAGACTGTCAGCTGATTTCTCAAAAGATACCTTACAGGCAAGAAGGGGCTGGAAAGAAGTATTCCAAGTCATGAAAGGCAAGAACCTACATCTAAGATTACTCTATCCAGCAAAGCTTTCATTTAGAATGGAAAGGCAGATAAAGTGCTTCCCAGATAAGGTCAAGTTTAAGGAGTTCTTCATCACCAAGCCCTTATTATATGAAACGTTAAAGGGATTTATCTAAGGAAAAGAAAATAAAAAATATGAACAGTAAAATGAGAACAAACTCACAGTTATTAACAACCACACCTAAAACAACAACAAAAAAAAATTAAGCAAACAACTAGAACAGGAACAGAATCAAAAAGAAACGGAGATCACATGGAGGGTATCAGCAGGGGAGTGGGAGGGGGAGAGAGGGGGAAAAGGTACAGAGAATAAGTAGCATAAATGGTAGGTAGAACATAGACAGGGGGAGGTTAAGAATAGTATAGAAAATGTAGAAGCCAAAGAACTTACATGTATGACCCATGAATATGAACTAAAGGGGGGGAATGCAGGGTGGAGGGGAATAAAGGGGGGGAAATGGGACAACTGTAATAGCATAATCAATAAAATATATTTAAAAAGTTTTTTAAAAGTCCACAACAAAGTAAAAAAAAATGTTTACTGCAACAATAAAATGGAGGTAACTTGCAAAGAAGTTGTTGCCCATGTTCATAATTACAACCAACCACCTGTGTTAAGATTTTGGTTAAGGTCCTGCCTGGCATTTGGTATGAAAGAATATAAGATGAGCAATCTTTTCTAAGTTTAAAATGCTATTATACTATTAGTTCATGTACATATTAAAGGTCATTTGAACAGGATTCAAATGGCCAATTGCCTCAACATTGATAAGAATTATTTCATGGCATCCAAAATAAGATTTGGGAAAAATAGGTGCTGGTTTTGCCATACCTTCTTAACTGTTTCCTGGTTTTCCATAGCACTGAAGTTTCTAAGCATTTTTTCTCTTACCTCTCAACAATTTTCTGCTTCTGCTGCTTCTGAATAGCACTTTTCCTGCGTTGTCGTCAGCATCTTCTGTGTATGTACACGCTATAGATTATCTCATTCATCTTCCAAGTTAGATACTCCCTGTGTTAAAATTATTTCCAAATCCTGTCTTCCAAACTGCAGTCTTGCTGTTTTTCTTCCAGCCTCTAGTATCTACACTGTTTATTCAGCCTACAACCCCAGGTTACACCGCCACAGCGTCCGTTTGATCATGTTACTGCCGCTCAGAAGACCTTCAAGCAGCTCCACATCACTGTGTTAAACAGTGTGTAGCCCTGGCGGGGTAGTTCCGTTAGAGCGTCCTTCCCGTACACCAAGGTCACGGGGTTAATCCCCAGTCAGGGCACATACAAGAATCAACCAGTGAATGCATAAAGAAGTGGAACAACAAATTGATGTTTCTCTCCCCCTTTCTCTCAACCTAAAATAATAATAATAATTTTTTTAAAACAGTACATACTATTTCAACCTCACAACATTACTACATGGCAGGTGTTTATCACACATGAGCAAACCAGGGTTTGAGGATAAGTAACTTGCTGTAATAAAAGATCATTAGAATGACACAGCCTTTTGAATTGGGTCAGACCATCAGAAAGCTACGTACTTGGAGAGTTCTTTTGACTTGAAAACCTGAGTGTTTGATCTTATGCCATCTACCTCCTATAGATGTGTTTTTAGCCAACTGTCTTTCTGTAGAACTTAAATGCTGAAGATACGGTGTGCAAATGGATTTTAATTGCCCCAATTTTGCTCTACTCCAAAGGCTTGCACATCAGCCTTTTCCGCCCCCTTTATCTTGAAGAACTTACAAAGCTATATCTCTTTCTAAGGGCAATGGTTAACTACGGATGGGAAAATAAAGGGAATCCCATTTCCTTTGCTCGGCATTTTAACCTTTACCTGAGCCAGAAGTCAAAACGGGTGTCTTATGTACCATATCCAGGATAAGCTATAGCTATGCGTTATTTGGCCCAGACACTTAGAAACCCTGAGCAAAGGTTCATATTAAAGATTTCACACAGAAATCCTCACTTGACTTCTCTTAAAAGATTGGAAGATCTGATGACACGGCATGTGTTCCTCCGTGGTAATAATTAGTTAACGCTGAGCATAATGGCCACTTCCTGCAGAGGGTAAATTTGAGACAAAGCCTCTTCTGGACGGTTTACCACAGCCTTCTCTGTTCCCTGTTCAGCCTCCCAGGCTGGTCCTGTGGGCGTTCCGTTACTATATTACGTCAGAGATGCTAGCCGTTTTGCCTGTAGCCTCTCCCCGTTTTGGGGTGCGACTGCATCTGTTACACCGAGGCACGGAGAATCTCTAGAATTACTTTCAGCGCCAAAGGTCTTCAGTTCTGTGATCACGTGTTTCCTACACAGGCGCACTTGAAGTCGTCCACATTCAATGTAAAGGACAGTCATGCAGAAACACTTGAACTTCCTTCATTGATTATTTCCAGAAAAATGCCAGAAAGGAGGCCTGAAATTTAAGCAAGTTACAACCTTAAGGGAATCTTTTTTTTTTTTTTTTTTGGAGCAGAGACTAAAGCCTAGTGCCTGACAATCTCACGGTAACATTGGAGCAGCCTGCCTGTCTTCCTGTCGTTTCTTTGGTGGGGCCAGGAGAAAGATGTAGAAGAAAAGGCTATGGGAGTTGAAAAGAACAAAGACGGGCTAAAAGAAGACTTTCTAGATGGCAAAGTTCTTAATTATATAAGTTTTTACGTTCTTTATTTTTATGAAATCTTAGTGTACATCAAAGGAGATGGAGAGGAGAGGGCTTAGTAAAGTGGAAAGGGAGCTGCAGTTAAAGTATTAACTGAAATCCAATTTATGCGTTTCATCTCTGGATGAGATGAAGCAAACACACTTCCCTTTCTTGCCCACGGAATGCAACTATAAAATCTGGACAAAATGCGGAGAGCGCCAATTTGAGGACTCTGACACATAACCAGTGGCAGACAGATTGGAGAAGATCACACATGAAGTATCATGAAACTGACATGACAGCTTGCATGGTTCCCCTTCCGGAAGTAAACTCACTGCTTACCCTTGGCCCTGAGTACAGCCAGAGAAGAGCATGGCAGGGTGTGGTAATCAAAGCCCCAGATTTCTTGTCAGGGAATGAAAAAGGAGAGTCCTGGGGACCTGGAACATGCTGGGCAGGTTGGGAAGAGGGAGGAGCTAGGGTAAGTGATCTCATAATGTTATTTATGAATAATTTTATACTAATTTTTCCAGGGCTCAACCGCAAGTTATTTTGTGAGGCCAACATTATCCTGATACGGAAACCAGATGAAAACACACTACAACCCCCCGGGCAAGGTGACTTTGGTTGGTTGGATTGTCGTCCTGACACACCAAGGTTGTGGGTTCAATCCCCAGTCAGGGCACATGTGAGAATTAACCAATGAACGCATAAATAAGTGGAACAACAAATTGATGTTTCTCTCTCTCTCTCTCTGTCTCAAAATCAGTACCTTTTTAAAAATTACATAAAAACATACCACAACATCCAGGTCTCCAGCTGGGCGTGTGCTAGAGGCAACAGAGCAGTGTTTCTCTCCCTCTCTTTCTCCCTCCCTCTCCCTCTCTCTAAAAATGAACAAATAAAATCTTTGAAAAACATACCACAACCAAGTGGACTTTACCTTTGGAATGCAAGGCTGGTTCAATATGTAAAAATTAATCCAAATATGAATTTTACTACTAAAAATATAAAATGAATTGTATCCTAGAATAAATAAAATTTAAAGAGATAACTGGGGAAGCCAATGCAGCATAATATACCAAAGAGTTGATATTGATAAAGACATTCAAATCATTTGCATGTGATTCCACTAAGAAAAGAACTGGACACAGCCATAAAGAATTACTACCTAAATGGTCAAGAATTGGAAAAATGGGACATCCATATAGTGAGTCACCATAAATAGTGATGTAGCTATGTATTTTCAGCAAGCTGAGCTGCTCACAAATATCATGTGTAAAACCAGCATCTGTGTAAGAGCCCACTTTTGCAATACATGCCTCTACTTTTTGCGCACACATACACAGAAAAAGTCCTACCTCCAAACTACTAACATTGGTTGTCTCTGGGTTATGAGATCCTGGATGACTTATTGAACTGGTTTGGATGTTTTAGTAATGAACATGGAATGCTTTGTTAATAATAAGAAGATAAAAGCTTTTTTTTGTACTTTTATTAGCATTTATCTTATGCTGAATTTACTCCCGGGCCATAAGTTTTTGTTTCTTCAGTTTCTTCTGGGATATCTCTTTCTTCTGTGCAGCCTCCTCTTCTGGGGTAGGAACAGTCTGCTGTTTTCAGTAGGGTCATCTCAGCGTGGGAGGGAGAGCATGCGTGTGGGTTAACCTGCCCACGAGCTCTAAATTCTGTGCCGTGTCTTGGCAGGTTTGTTCACTTGGATGTGCTCAATGTCCAGAGAATCTACATCTAAACTCTTAATTTCAGTTTTACTCTCAGCATTTTTAAACTTGTGCAGCACAAATTCAGCCCTCTGGGGACCACTGACCCGGCATCGAGCCCCACTGTTTGGCCTGCGCTAACCTACAGACTTTACCATTGTAGCGGGAATGACGCACTAGGCTTCTGTAAAGCGACATCCTTCGGATACTTGGTGGCTTTCGGATATGCATACCCTTGGTGGCCTGGGCAGTTTCTCAAGTGACCTCAAAGTGAACACGAAGGTTTGAACCTCTTGATTCGCATGATTTTGTGGGTTTTCTCTGGATCAAGTGGGTAGTGAGCCATTTTCAGAGATCATCTCTAGCTGCATACAGGAAGAGGAAGAAAAACTTCTTCCTTTAAAAGGGTAAATGAGCAATGTGCTGGGGGGACAATTCTCAAAAGAAGTATATATTCTCAGAAGAAATATAAAATTTTCATATAGCCATATGAAAAATTTTCAGCCTTACTAGTAAGTAAATACACACAAATTTAAAAAAACAATAAAGGTAATAGACTTTTTGTCAACCAGACTGACAAAGGTTATCAAGAATGAAAATAATCTGGTCTGGTCTGAGCTAGTAAGATCGCAAAGGCAAAAGGCAAGGGGCACTAGCTCGGTCCACATCGGAATGATCTTTCTTTCCTTTTTGTTTTTTAAATATAAAAAAATATATATGTACAGATAAAGAGGGAGAATCTTTGACCCAGCAACTGAACCTCAAAGACTTTACTTTAAAGAATTAAATCTAATCAGATAAGTACACAGAACTATAAATTCGAATACTTTTACGGAAGCACTATTGTGTAAGAGTAGAAACTATGGAAATGTCCAGTAAGTACTTTATGGAAATAGAGCTCAACCATCTAAATGATAATATAGACCGGTCATTCTAAAGGGAAGTGTCGCCTTCTTAAAACCCTCATTATTCAACTCCTGTGACTCATGAGAGGGTGTCAGCTCCCTCAGGAATGTTAGGTTGGAAAAAAGTTGAAAATAACTATGTGGGCCCTGGCCAGATATCTCAGTGGGTTAGAGTATCATCCTGATACGCCAAGGTTGCAGGTTCAATCCCCAGTCAGGGCACATACAAGAAGCAACCAAGGAATGCATAAATAAGTGGAACAACAAATTGATGTTTCTCTCTCTCCCTTCCTCTCTCTCTAAAATCAGTAATAAATAGAAAAGGAAAAGAACTATATAGTAGATTAACACATGAAGACATTTACTTTATAATGTTTAGTGAAAAACTCAGATTATAAAACCATGTGTAAAGTATTGTCCCTTTTGGTCTTAATAGGCATGTGTACCATTCTCCAAAATGTTTCCAGTGGTTACCTCTGCACATTATGATTACGGCTTGTTCAGTTTGGGGCTTTTATTTCTATCTCATTAGGAGGTTTGCTAATATCTGTTTGTATAATAACTTTTACCATAAATTAATAACTACCTACTAATTCTTAAATAATTACTACATAATAACTCTTTAAAAAGAAACATGGTGTGAAAACAGTCCAATATGTCCACATGCCTTAAGGATAAATTCCCAAATACTTAGCATGGAAGCCAGGGCCCCATAAACTGTGGTTCTAACCTGTTCTTCCGGCCTCTCTTCCTGACACTCCCTGTTCTAGAACCGGCAGTGTCAGCCCCAGAGCAGAGGGCTTGCTCTCACCTCTCCACCTGGCGCGTGTCCCACTCCCTCTGAGGTCAGCCTCAGAGGCCTGTGCGGAATGCATCTTTATTGACCAAGAGAGACAGACAGAGCCTTTCCTTTGGATGGGGGGAAGGTGTTGCCCTACTCTACCTTGGAGACTAGGAAAAAAGTAAATCAAGAGACTTTTTTTCTAAAAACTAATCAATTACTTCTCTGACCTTATGTTGTGGTTCCAAAGGAAGATTCTCTTAGTATTTTCCCTTCAGTTGATCCTGTCTCATAGGGGGTGAGAGAGTGAATAGATTTTTTTCCCCCTCTCTTTCTGGGCCCCCGGTGGAGCTGAGCTGTAAAACTTCTTTTCAGACTTCTTAAACCTGCATAAGATATTTGCAGCGTCTGAGATGGACTTACTTGGTGCTTTACTTGGCTGCCCTCAGAATCCGTTCCAGAGACCAGGTGAATGAATGGTGAATAGACACCAGTGTTCTGGAGGGAAATGGGGAAATGGCTGGTTGGTAATGGGGCTCCAGGAAAGTTACTCTGTGAAAAATACTGAGATGTTTCTGTGCCGCTCAGCCCTTTCCATTCCTTGCATTCTCTTTTTGCCTTTGGACAAAAAGGATTTGTAAAAAAACAATTTTGAATACATTGTAACCTGGGGGCAGAGGACTATTTCAAACATGAAAGGGTGGGCCTTTCACAGCCTCTGTGTTTGCTCTTTTACAGCCACCTGAACAATAAGCCTTTCAGGTTTTCAGTGAGCAGAACGGGTTAGCCAAGCTCAGAACAGGCGTGACCGCACTGAGCAATCATCCAGTATCCCGGGGCGGGGACAGCGTGGGGGGCATGCTCAGCCTGATTTTATTTGAGAAGGTTCTCCCAGTCCTCATGACAGCAACTGCTTCCCTCCTCCCCCTCTAAGATCCTCATTAGGCTGCAGACACCGTGGAAAAGAGGTGTACTCCTGCTGTTGTGCCAGATTTTCTAACCAGACTCAGCCCCAAGCAAAACTCGAAGGAAGAGAAGATTCTTTCAGTGCCATTTTCCTTCAAATCAGAGAATAAACAGCCTGGATGCCAGGTCCCTAACTTTTCCCCAGCCAGCTCGGTGGCACCAGAAATTCTAAGATTTAAACTGAATGCTTTGATGTCAGTAAATATTCAGAAGGAATAACACATTGTTTTTATTTTGCGATACGCAGCCTTCAGATGATTGAAGGACATGTAAAGTGTTAAGTTACAGCAGTCTTAACAATTTGAGACATCAAACAGCCTCTTTCATTCCTCTCTCCTGGAGACCATCTCTGAATCAGATGCCAGATCTTGACTGCTGTTATCCTGGAATGAGTCAGGAGAAATGTGAAATGGAGAGCCAAGCAAAATAACAGGTTTTTCGGCTCACTGGTTGCTCCCTCCCACAGTCCCTCTCACACACACACACACACACACACACACACACACACACACACGTGTGCACGAGGCTCAGAACTGGCAGCGTGCAGAGCAGGCAGTGTCCCGGTACTGAGCCCCTGCCTCACAGCTACCCTATCACTTGCAGAACCTGGGATGCGTGGGCCTGAGTCCAACACCCTGTTTGGGGCTTTTGGAGGGTGGTAGCCCTGTGGACACTCTGCCCGCCCCTGCTCCTAGGCATAGAGTACTTGAAATGGCAGCATGGTCTTCCCAGGGATTGCAGAAGCCCCTTGATTCCTCTCTCTCGCAAGAGGTTGGGAAATGATTCGCAGTTTTCCAGGGCCCCTGAATGAGACCTAGAAAGTAACTAGGAGGGAGAGCCCAGGCGCTACTGGGAGGCTGCCCAGCAGAGGAAAATCACAGAGGAATCACCATGCCAGCCAGCTGCACAGGGGCAGGACGGAGTGACTGCAGGCCCCAAGTGGCACCCTCCCTACCCAGGAACACGCGGGACAAGCAGTGACACTGAGTCAGGGACACGGGCAACTGGCCCCACTCCCATGCCAGGCCTGGCCAGGGCTTTGTGCCAGCCCAGAGAGTAGGGCAGCAAACACAGAAGGGAGTTCTGAAATGGATTGTGACTGCCTTGGAAGACTCGAAGTGACAAAGAGAAAGCTCAGAAAT
Organism: Desmodus rotundus; assembly: GCF_022682495.2. Taxonomy (NCBI): domain Eukaryota; kingdom Metazoa; phylum Chordata; class Mammalia; order Chiroptera; family Phyllostomidae; genus Desmodus; species Desmodus rotundus. The sequence goes on along the minus strand of NC_071387.1, from coordinate 198,375,330 downwards.
AACCAGATTAGGTCAGACCACTGTGGATTAGAATTCACGTTCGGAAATCAGACTACATTACAGAAATAAGTCCCAGGGTTGCGCCAAGCAGCAGTGTGATCTTGGACGAGCTGTTTTACTTCTCTGGGCCTTGTGATGTCCCTACTTCCTGGCTCTTCAAAGTGAATTTGGGTCCAGCTCTGGAAGCAGTTCCAGGGCTTCCAGGGGTGGCCCAGCGCTGACTATAGCCAGGTTTCTGGAGCACGCTTCATGTAATTGTTGGCCTGGTCAGTGTGCCCAGAGGAGTCCTGGTGAAGGAGGACAGAAAGAATAGTCCCAGCCTCCTCTTTTATTATTTTTCTGTGTCCTGTATCCTGCCTGGCTGAAATAATTCCTTAAGCTGTTTGAGAATACCTTTCTGGCTCGCCACTTCCTAAAATGTCCTGTAGAGGGCGCAGTTTCCTTATCCCAGACGCTTCCAGGGTTCAGGAGGGTCAATGATTCAATCAAGTTTGAGGCTTATCCATCCATCGCATAATCTCTTCAAAGCGCCCACGATAATACTGCAGGGAATATCAAGAGGCACCGGAGGGCCTCCTGTGACCGTGGGAAGCTCTGGGCAGTGAGTAAGGTTGGACTTACGGCATTTCACATGTACGAATGGATTTGTAGGATACATGTTTAAAAGTGAAATTCCTGATACAATTTTGATGGTATTGCAAAATTGCCCACCCGCCTGCCCCATCAATTTACCCCTCTCCTCTGGTAATGATGAAAATCCTGGTTTCTCCCGTCCTCACTGAGGGCTCACTTAATATTGCAGCACTAATGTACGGGGAGGTCCTAGTCACGGAGGAGACCCACCATCCTTGCTTTGGAGAACTTGCAGTCTAGCTGAGAGTGGCGGAGAGGAGTCAAACAGATCATCCGTAAGCCTTTATTTAATAAATAAATCTATCAGGCCATGAAGTTGTGTTTTGAAGAAGACAGAATAGACATTACATAGAGTAGGCTCATTAAGCCCCCTACCATATGGCCAGCTTAGACTGTGTGTTTTGTTGGCGGGGGGGTGGGGGGGAATCACAGGAAGTCCTTGTTTCTAATTGGTGAGTCTCCCCAACAGGTCCTCATATTCTGGTACCACAAGACTGACACCAATCCAAACGCTTCTGAAGTCAGGTTTATTCCTCATCATCTTCAGAGGAGGGTTGAAAGACCCACGGATGCAGCAGGAGGCTAAGGAACTTTCTGTTTTTAGTGAGAGAGGAGGGCAAGCAAGCCTTCACATCCGGACCACTGGCTAAAATCGAAGTTTGGCAAGGGGCCATTAACAAACGTATGCACTTAAGTCCTTGACTATTTTATGTACGTATGTCATATGTACATAACATATGATATAGGTTTATATTGATATAGTATAGAATGTATTTATTTAGAATTATAACTGAGAATCTATCATATATCACATATAAATCTATTGTATATGTTATAGATAATAACATTTAATTTTATTTTTTTATTTATTTTAAAATCAAGTCCTAGTTTGTATCCAAGGGATTTAAAAGTGCAGGCTCTAATATGGACGCTAGAGTTGAACTCTTGCTTCCCTGTTTACTAATCAATCACTTCCCAGGCTGCTTTTCATCTAATAGCATTTCGCTCACTGAGGTGCAAATATTTATTGAATTTCTACCACACGCCTGGCACCTGTTAGACAAAGATGATTAACACATACCAGGAGGCTGCTTCACATGACTCCACATAGGAGGAAATGGGAATGGCTGGGCTTAATTATCTGTCAGAAGAATGTGTCTCCCCATCTGGGCGCATGCTATGGGAAGAAACACACTGCCTCCGGTCTGGCACTCCCTGTATGCTAGCTAAGAGTTGAGAGTTGACTGGTTCCTATTTATAGTTCTCCAAGAAAGCTTGGGGCAGCATTAGGAGGAAAGAGTGACCTCAAACTATTGCGCATAAATTAAAGCGTACCATCTGTGTTTATTAATAGATGGAGATATTTGACCTCAGCATGACAAGAATTTTTCAATCAGTTGGGAGAGACCCTCCCAAGGAGATTTGACCCACACCCTAAATATTAAGTGAAAATATGCTGGTAGCTGGAGAACTTAACAGCAAGATGGAGACAGATGTGAGCCTATTCTCTGTCCTCATTGCCGTCTTGCTTCTTAAAGAAGGTATGGATTTTCACGACTGACTCCAAACAGCCCCTGGAGGCAGCTGGCCTTTCAGTCTTTAAAAACTTTCCTCTGCCCTGGCTAGGTAGCTCAGTTGGTTAGAGACTCATCCCGATACACCAAGGTTGCAGGTTCGATCCCCAGTCAGGACACACACAAGAATCAACCAACGAATGCATAAATAAGTGGAACAACAAATCAGTGTTTCTCTCTGTCTCTCTCTCCCTTCCTTTCTCTCTTTCTCCCTCCCTCCCTCTCTCTCTAAAATCAATAAATAAAAATTAAAAAATCTTTCTTCACTTGTTCCAGACTCATCACAATGCAGAACAACTGGATGCTGAAGAGCAGGATAAAGTCATTATTACAAGGCAGATGGTTTGAAGGGAAGGAAAGTTGGTATGACGGATTAGAAATAAAAGCCATTATCTCTAGTCCAAGGATTGGGGCAGAAGTTAAAAACAAAGCAAGCAAACAAAACCTCTTTGCTTAACAAAGTCCCAAAGCTGATTATTGGGAGAAGTCATTTTGCTTCTCTTTCTACAGTCTGGGAGAAGGAGTAAATTATGTCCTGCTTGGTGGGATTGTACTAAAGGCAGCCAACACCTACTTAGTTCTTGCTGCCTACTAGGCATCACCTGGATACCTTGTTTAATCTTCAAAACAGTCCCCAACCACGAGGTAATTATCATCGTTGCTTCTATCATCCTAGATAGAAACGGAGGCAGAGAGAGGTGAAGTAACTTGTCCAAGAACACAGATAAAAGGAATGGGCAAGGCCTGCTGCATGATTTGCAGGACCCAGTGCAACATGAAAATGTGGGGTCCTGTCCCAGGGCAGACAACTCAATTCCCTCCCCACAGGATATGGGTGACCCCTGAGAGATTGGAGCCTACGAGCCTGGCCACACTAAGTATCTGAGTGGGGGTGGGCGAGAGGCTCCGGCAGTCGCCGTGGTGCTGCCAGCCTAGGGCAGGCGTGGCTGCTTATCTCACTCAGAGATGCAGGAATGAACTGGGGGACTGTACCTGACCCTGATCATCTCCTAGTTGATGCCCCGGCACTCAGGGGGCGCGGAGTGGATGGCGGTAGAAGAACACGAGATTCCTCCCTTATCCTTCCTGGGCAATGAGGTCTGGCTGCTGTCCTCACAGAGGGAGGCAGCACACTAGGTTTGGCTGGGGAGGACCAAGGTGCCAGGGCCTGGTGGGCACCTGAGAGGTGGTGGGGAAAGGATGGGAAGTGGCACTTCGCAGGAGCTGAGGCTTCCAACCCCCAGGCTTGCTCCGTTGTCCCATAACATTTCACTCAAAAACCATGAACTGAGAGAGAAAATGATTCAGAATTTCAAGGCCGCAACCTTGGAGCATTAAACACCAAGCCCTTCTAAGTGTGGGCCCTGTGTGACTGAACTAGTTTCCTACTGAAGGAGCCAGTCCTGACCGTAGGTACCCACACTAACACATTGACTATGGTGGAGGATCATGGAGTTCTTTGAAAAGGAAGTAAACATTTGCTCAGGGTGTGAAAATCTGCCCTGCCTTTTCACAATGAAAAGTAAAAACTTATGAAATATAAAGTGGGATATGATTTGTCCCAACACATAATTTCATTCTTCAACACCTCCTTACGGAGCATCTTTCTTGATGAAGCTTGACTTGGGCTTCACACGTAGAATTGACACTTTCACTGTGATCCTTCCTAATCTGGGTAATTATAATGTTGAGAACATGGGCTTTGGTCTCACACAAACCTGGGACGGAATCCAGCTCTGTCAGTGACTAGCTCTGCGACCTGGGCAAATTACTTGCATCTGTCTTCTCATTTAAAACGGGGATAATGCAGCTCAGCAGTGGCTGCAGCACTGAAAACTGGATAGACTTAACGATGGCACAGTAGTTGGAAATGAGGCTGAGACAGTGTAGGGCTAACATGGGACTCCATCTTGACAGAAAGAACTCCATCTTAGAGGCTATGACTCCTTGCTTTCAACAAAATTCCATAGTTAAAATTAACCTAGCCACATCCTTAAAGGAAAGAATATATGAGGATAACATCCTTCCTTAACATCATGATCTGCAACATAGTTGTTTTGTCAATTAAATAGTAACTAGAATATTTGCACAAGCATTATTTTACAGACCCTTTGGCTGGTCCACTGACTATGGAAAACATCTTGTGACTACCCCAGGTTCAACTGCCATCAGATGACAATCTAGGGACAACTGACCTACCTCCTCCTCATTCCCAAGCCGTACAACCTCCTCAAGGCCCTGATATAAGCCAATAAACTGTCTGCTTGACCTTGTACTGAGTCCAGCGCTCATTTCTGTGGCATTGAGACTCAAGAACCCGGCATTCAAGATTTGGTAACGAGGCTACAGGACTTGTCCTGAAACTGTGTTTGCAAAATCAAGTTCATTCTTTATCACTTAGGTTTTATGTTTATTTGGAGCATCTTGGGAGGAGCAGTGAGGGGGGAATGAAGAGGGTAAGAGCATTAGTTCCTGACACAGAAAAGAATTAACTGCAAATACTTATTAGTGTTTTCCACAAGACTAAATTTCTTGAAAGCTGTGTCCTGTATTATTCATCTGTATCTAACAATGCTTGGGCCAAATGTGTTATTTAAATGAATTTTCTTTGCAATCTTCACTAAAAATGGGGTTTTATCGGTAACCTGGGAGAGTGGGTAAGAGAAGTCTCTTGAGGGCTTTTGATAATTGTCAGAAACACAAAGAAACAAAAACTTGGAGAATGAGATAGGCCAGACCCTTTATAATCAAACATCAAACCTATTACTAAACGCCTGTTAACACTTGGTTTATCTCTTTTTTTCCCCACATTTAAAATAATAAAGGTGAATGTCTTTAATGTGGATTTGGAACTCATAGGGGGAGAGTCGGCATATCATACTTTTGGGAAGTTTTATTCCAAAACGACTAGGAAAGAACGCCTTGAACTGCTCACAACTTAGTTCCCGCAGGATCATTGGACGACGGAGACATATTTGCTATCCAATCGCCGAGGAGTCCGGAGGAAACGCTCTCTAGATTGGCAGAGAAAACGTCTCTCCAGGTTCATTCCTGAAGAAGCATGGCCAATCAGAGAACGCAGGGGGGCGGGCTTTGCTGCAGGAGGGTGAAATAGAGCCTATCTCAAACAGCGAATCTCCGCCAGTCAGACTCGCCTGTCGTGAGTGGGAGGGCGTGGCCTCCGGCCCCAGTCTCCCAACGCGCGAGGAGTGGGCGGAGCGAGTGGTGTCAGCGGCGGAGCCGGATGCGGGCGGTGCCGTGGCCGTCGCGGCCCTAGGGATGGGCGGAGCCCCAGCCGCCTGTGCTGGTGGCCGCCGCCGCCGCTGCCGTAGTCCGAGCGGCCACCTCTATTCCGGCGCGTCGCTGCTTCCCAGGGCGGTGGTATGCTGGGGAAAGCGGTAGTCGGCGCTGGCGGCGGCACCAAGGCGCTGAAACCCTCCTTCGTGTCGTACGTGCGCCCCGAGGTGAGGGGACGCCTCGCGGGCAGGGCGTCTGGCTTGAGCGGCCCGGGCAAGGGGTGCCTGGAGCCCCTTCCCCGGCGCGGAGAGGGCGGAGGGTGTGTGCTGGAGGGGAACCGGGCGGGATGAGGTCCTTAGAGGCGCTCTGGGGCCTCCGGTGGGTCGGAGTGGGGACCCGGGGAGGGGGCAGGCAGGTGCGGAGTGCAGGGCCCGCCTCCTGTTGACCAGGTGAAGGGGCCCGAGCCCGGTAGGTTCAGCGGCCCGCGACGCCCCTGGGTACACTGTAGAGGAGCTGGGGTTCTGGGCAGTGCGGGAGGGTAAGGGCTGGGTGGTCCAGACTCCAGTGGGGCCTGCCCAGAGTCTACCGCCCTGGTGGGTCTACCCTGTCCTTGGAATTTTTCGTGAATCTTGGGCGCTTTCCTGTCTCAGCTGTCTGCTCCGAAGAGAGCTATTTGATGCCGCTGGCGGGATGCTGTGCACCGGCTCTCCCTTCCCATTTGCACTGCAGAGAGAAACTCTGGGTCGCCCCCACCTCAGCCAGTCTTTACCTCTCCCTGGTGAATTCCCGTTTGTCACTTTCCTTTCATTTCACCCATTCACCGTCACCCTTTCCACCCCCTCTTGCTTTCGTCCTGGATTTTTACTGTCAAGTTCATTCATTCATTCAGAAAATATTTTTTGAGTTCCCACTCTGTGCCAGGCACTGTTCTAAACCCTTGGGATATATACATCAGTGAGCAAAACAAATATCTCTGCTCTCCTGGAGCTTCTTTGGGGCAGAGAGAGGAGTAAACAATAGATAAATTAGATATAAGTGAACTATATGTATATTGGAAGGTGCTAAGTATCATGGGAGAAAGTGTCACCTATTTTCTCCTTGCACGGATGACATTTGAGCAAAGACTTGAAGGGTGCTTGGGGTCTGAGGGGACAGTAGTACTGGCAGAGGAAAGAGTCTGGAGTGTTGGAGGAGCATCAGAAAAGCCAGCTCAGTGGCTGAGGCGGACAGTCACAGGAGAGCAGGTGGGAGAGCAGGTGGCCTAGAGATTTATAGGCTAGGCTGAGGGCTTCTTGAGCAATGGCTCCCAATCCAAATGCCAAATTAGACACGTTCTCATTTTGGATTACTGAAGTTGTTCTCTGCTCCTCTCTCCAGCACTTTATCAGCAGTGTGCAGAAGCACTACCAAACTGTGTCTTCCCATCTCTGTGAAGAAAAGGCGGGTGGGCTGTGGATGGGGGGTTTTGATCTGGAAGTGTGTCTGTAAGACCCCCCTGTATGTATCTTCAAATTCAGAATGTGTGTGTGTGTGTGTGTGTTTCCAGTGGAGAGTACTCTTGAAATGGGTCTTATTGTTAGTCCTAATTTTAAAATAAAATAAAAACCACTTCCTCTTCCTCTGTAAATGCTTGATAAGGAGTCAGGGTCATTTTGAATTTTCAGCTGGCTTCCCTTTTAGTATCATGGACAATACTGTGGTCAGTCAATTTCTCTTTCTGCCTTTTTTGGTAGAACCCTGGTTGAAGTGCAACCGATCTTTAATCTTTCCTCGTCAGTGAGGTTAAACTGCAAGTGGAAAGTCTTCTGAAATGTGGCCAGAGTTCAAGAATGTTCGCATTTTTCATCTACCAAGTGCACATGTTGTAATTGGACTTGTTTTCCCTCTTTGCCCCCAGCGCCTGTTAGAGTTCTTTTGAGAGATAATTAGGGTAGGGGAGTGGTTTAGAACCACACAGTAAGCCTGAAGTGGTCACATTTTTTAGGTCCTCATTGTCGGCTGATTGGTTTTCTTGCGATAAAATAGTGCTGTGTAGACTCTATGCTTCTTTGTTATAATCTGAGGACAAGGCTCTGATGATAACCGTGGATGGTGTTTAAAGGATAAGTGAATGCAGGGGTGAGAAGGCAATTGGTGTTTAAGTATCTATGCAGCTTTCGCTAGATATCACACTATTGGAAATGCAGGAGAGCCGCTTGTGTGCCTCAGAGAGTACCGGCTCTGGTGACATTCTCTTGCTCAGTGGGAGGAGTTCCTCACAACATCCTTTGGAAGACTGTCTGTCATTCTTGCTATTTCTACTCCTCTCCCTTGTGTTGCCTTCATCTTTACTGCCTTTGATGTATGTCTTCCTATCTCTTCTTTATATGCACTTTGCTTTTGTTAGCTGGGAAATCACAGTTTCTCGGCACACCTTTTTGCTAGTAGGTCACTGAGCTGCCAGGACAACCTTCACGTCTTATGATATAATGATACCTGTGCCTGGTGATGAACTTGTTCTTGGCTGATCGGATCTTGGGAGGTTCAACGGTGGCTGCCTTTGATGTGCCAGGGAATCTATAAGACGTTAGCCTTTTGTGTTAAAAACAGGAATGTTTCACTGGATAACGTATTTGAATTGAAATGACGCTTTTAAACATCATGGCTTATTTTTTGCTCTTGAGATCAGAAAGGTTGGCATTGGACAGCCTAAAATGAGGGTTAGTGGTTAGCTCCAACTTTTAAAATTGGATCTCTGCCAGAGTGACTTGAGCTCTTCTGTTATCGATCCTCCTGAATCAATGAATGTGAAAGTTGAAATCCTGAACTGTAATTTAGGACCTTTGGTCAGTTTTGTAAGCTCTGCCCGGAGGGCTGCACATCGTTAGAACTTTTAACTGGGAAGTTGAGGGGAGGAAGGAGAAAAGAACAGGAAGGAGAGATCTGGACCTATCTTGGTAGTACGTGATGGCTGGAACCGGAAGCATCTCAGCACCCCCACCCCTTCTTAGCCCCAGGGCGCCTGTGTCTGGGAACCCCGGCCTGAGCTCTGCTTCAGGGAGATATCTGGTGATAGTGTAGGTGCCAGATCTATTTTTCTTGTTCAGTAAAACAGCTGTTTGAATTCTTTCAGGAGGCGTAAGTGTTCATTATAGAAAAATAAGGAAATATAGATATGCAAACAAATATTTTACAGAAAAGCCAATAAACTTATTTTTTAAAAAAGATGTTTCTCTATTTATTTTTAGAGAGAAGGGAAGGCAGGGAGAAGGAGAGGGAGAGAAACACCAACGTGTGGTTGCCTCTCGTGCACCCTACCTGGGGACTTGCCCTGTAGCCCAGGCACGTGTCCTGACTGGGAATCGAACCAGGACTTTTTGGTTTTTAGGCCACTGAGCCACACCAGCCAGGGCTAATAAGCTTATTAACAACTTGATTTATATCCTATTGGATGTGTGTAAGTGTGTGCGTACATTTTTTTACCAAAATAGGATTGATATTGCTGATTATATTATTTTGTAATCTGCCTTTTTTACCAGAAATGTATAGTGTAAATATCTTCCCATGTCAGTTGTTAACCTGTCATTTTAATTTGACCCCTTTTCCTCAACAGAGACATTCAGTGTCTTGGGGAGATGTTAGGTAGCAGAAAGAACCAGTGTATGATTGTTAAATGTTTTGCTAGTTAAGTCACCTTCTCTGGTGGTGAGTGACAGTTCTGATTTGTCAAAACTGTCAGCCCTCTGCTCACTAACCTTGCAATTATAAGCACCGGTTTGGTAATTGATAGTGATTAGAAATGTTTAGTGTCAATACCCAGAAGTTTGTAAGTAAAGGACCATTAAGTGGTCCTAAGAGAAAGTCCTCATTTAATAAGTCTGTTCCGTCGTGATAAGGAAGTTGAATAAAAACTTCAGGGTACTCATGTGTTGTTTCCTGAAACCAAGACCAGGAAAAATTCAGCTTTTAAGAGTCTGTTGTACTTGTGCCCATATTTGTACAGTATTCCAAATACAGTTAAAATGTATTTTTTAGTAGGTCAGTGTTTGACTTGAATGTACTATTATTATCAATTTCTTATTTGTGGAGTTTTAGATTTTGAAGAGAATTTGAAGATAATCTAGATGCGTCCTGATTGGTTGGACTTAGTTGGTTGGGCCTCGTGACCCAGAGTGAAGGGTCGCTGATTTGGTTCCAGGTCAGGACACATGTCTGGGTTTGCAGGTTCGGTCCCTAGTTGGGGTGTTTGGTGAGAGGCAACCTACTGATGTTTCTCTTGCACACCAATGTTTCTCTCCCTCTCTTTCTCCCCCCGTCCCTTTCTCTCTAAAAAAATAAACAAATAAAGTCTTCAGCAATACTCTAGATGATGTGGCCCGCAGGGTTAAACGTTCTCCCCGGCCTCAGCAGTATTGCAGAACAGGGTTAAGAGCTGTCTCCCAAGAGCCAGCGGAGCCAGGGCCTGAGCCAGGTTCACAGGCGCTCAGGAAGGGTTTTATGAAGGCATGGGAAGAAGAGGCAAGAAGAGAGATGAAGATTGAGAAAGGCCCCCCCCCCCCAAAAAAAAATTCAGACTTAATTGCTGATTTTTCTTTTCCATTTATCTCTCAGGGGAGAGAATCCATTCGATTGTCTAGTCCTCATTGAATGCTGTTTCTTTTGCTGGGGAGACGTGAACCTATGATCCTATATTCTTCCCAGGGATATGACTGGGGGTATATATCAGAATAAAAAAACAAATAATTATTAACTAATAATTATTAGGTACTTCTGTGTCTTAGAACTGTGCTTAGCTCATTTCACCCTTTCAACTGTCTTATGCAATGGACACAAACTACTGTTACCTCCCTCTTTCGTGTTTAGATGTGGAAAGTGAGACCCAAAGAAGTGAAGTACTCAGGGTCCCAGCTGGCAGAGGGTGGCGCCAGGGTTTAAGCTAGGGCTGTCTGACTTATGCCTGAAGTTTATGAACACAGGGCACATGAGTAGTGAGACACGCTTATAGCCCTGGTTGGTGTTCGCACTCCAGAGTGCTTTCTCATCTCTGTTCTCCAGTAGCAGTTTCTTTCTTGGCTTTTGTTAGGTTATCCACCAGGCAACTGTGAGTGGATATGGGCCCCATGGAGATACAGTTCATTCGCTCAACAGATATTTACTCAGCACCTTCTAGTACCAGGCACTATTCTGGATGTTGGGGATACAAGCAGACTGAGATTATTTTGTGGTGGAATACTACTGTATTGGACCACTAATTTTGCTGACTTTGATGGATCGGTGACAAGAAGAGATTGTCTTATCCTAAAATGGCCCTACTTCCCCAGTGCTAGCAATACTAATTAACTTTAAAAACAAAGTCTAGATTCATTACCTTTTTCATTTAAGACTATTTCAAACTAATTTTTTAATGGCAGAATTATTTCCTTAAGTTTATTGAGGTCATTGATAATGATTTAACAGGCCATTAAAGGACATTCAAAGTTCTTCCTAAAATGATCACTTTCTTAGCTGTGGCTTTAGCCTGATGATCTGTCCAAAGCTTCCGCTTTTCCTTTCCTGCTTGCGCTTCCTGCGGCATCTCCCTGGGTCAGGTCCAGCACCACACAACTTCTGCAGATGGAGCATCAGAAGATGACATGAGGCTCTGTCAGGCGACACTTCCTGATCAAACAGCTGCCTCAGGGACAGCCGCTGCATTGGGGCCAGGCACTCTTTCAGTGCCCTACTTCCGTCCCCGGCTGCCATCAACATCTTAGGTTGTGGGGAACCCGTACTTAGAAACTTAAAGTTCTAGATTTTTCTCTGAATATCCTCAACAGGATATATGATGTTCTTGGACCACTTCCATGCTAAACCATCCTATATAATAACGTACTTTAGGGAAAACTCGGTTTTTAGGAGCTACAGCTTTTTGTTACCACTATAAAAGATGTATACCCTATTTTTATGATAAAGACGATGTAATCAAGTTGCAGGCTTTGGAAGTTAGAAAAATTAAGTCACCCTTCGTTCTGCCCTAACCAGAGCAGTTATTTCTGTTTTTAGGATGTCCAGGCTTTGTCCCTGTGTGTGTGTCTTACGCAGCTGACACACGGTACGTGTAAAAATCTGTGACCTACATGTGCTTGTCAGGCTTGACGGTAGTACCACTGCTCTGCATCGATAGAGCTTGTGCTTTGAGTTGTTTTTCCAGCAAGGAAACACCCTTAGTTTCTCATCATGTTATGCTGTGACTTCTGACGTGTCCTTTTTTAAGACCATGAGCACAGTGGGTTTGCAGTTTAAAGAATCATTTAAAATAAACTCCTTAAGATAGGTTGAGAAGTAGGACTGACCTGGAATAATTCTTATAACCTCTAATCTTCTGTTGCTCTGGGAGGAAGAAGAGGGGAGGTAAAAATGGGATGGCATCCCAGGAGGGCATGAGGCTGTAGGAAGGAAGCGGGGCCTCCCCCTTCCTGGAGCCCCTCTGCATAGCTGCAGTGCCCGAACTCTGGGGGAAGCAAACGCTTGTCAGTTGCTCTCCCTTGCATGCTGTGAGTGAGCCTTGGTTCTGTTTCTCAGTGAAAAATGGGAATAAGAATAACACCTCTTTTATCTGAGAGGTATATGTGAATATTTAGGAATGTGAAATGTGACTGTGCGGGCACAACCGGAGCAGAGTACTTGGCACACGGTTAGCCTTCAGTAGATGTGGGCCGTCGTCATCGCTGTTCAGAAGCAGTTGGTCAGAGCCACTTGGATGGTTCCGGAAAGTGCGTGATCATTATAATCTTAGAACACAGAAACCTTTCCCATCTAGCGAGTTAATGAAAGTGGAGTTTCGGTTGTTGCGGTTGCTGCCATGGCGTGTCAGGAAAGGTCACTGGGTGGTAACTTTTTCTTAGAATATGGTTTACTATCTCTACAAGTTTCTTTTCCTCTTTTCTTGGTTCCTTTATACATTTGAGAATGGTTCGGTTCCATTTAAAATTCCAGCTAATGCGAACACTTAGTAGTTTACTTTTCATTGGTAATGTTTGGCCTTTGACGTTTTGCTGGCCTCATTCTGTGTGCTTGTTCTTCTCTCTCTTCCCTCATTTCTAACAAGTCTGTGTCATGGGGTGGATTTTGTCCGTTTGTCCTGTCTGTTCAGTGGCTTACTTAAGATCTGGGAATGCAAAATCAAATCACCTCCAGGAGTGACGACTGTTTCACAGGCAGTTGTAAGACTCTACTGTTCTGATTTCATATATAAATGCTTTTCCTAAAATGACGCCATCGCTTTTCCCTTCTCTGCCCCGTCCTTGTCGTTCCTTCTAGACCTGGCTGGTGGGCGGCCTTTCCAAGGCGGCATCTAGGTCCTCAGTTGTTTGCCCGTTGGGGAGGGAGAGGCTTCAGCCACAAGAAAAGCGGGGGCCGCGGTGGAGAAAGGCTTGGAGTCTGCCTTTCCCTGGGACAGATTGCCGGCCCCTGTTTCAGACAGGGGTCCTGAGCTGCTGGGCTTTGGCTTTTGTCTTTGCTAGGAGGGTTTTAAAGTTCCTGAGAAAACACCGAAGGGAATGAGCCCAGTTTTTTGGATGAAAAGTCTCATTGTTCCTACCTTTTCTCCAGACATAAAATCAAGTTCCTGTTTTGCTTTAATCCCTTGAGATCCATTTCCTTTCTTGACTTCAGCTCTCCTTGACTTCCTGTCCTTACCTGTAGCAGTGGGTGACCATCTGCCCTGCAGGCTGATTTTGAGTGTGAGAAGAAATACCATGTTTACCCAGCTCGGACCTGACATAGGGCAGATACTCAACAGATGCTAGATGATGTTATTATTAACAGTAACTTGAGTTGGAAGAGTTACTCATTGCATACCTACCATTTGCTAAGCACTGTGTTAGAGTTAGGAATGCAGAAAACCAGCCTGTGCACTCAGGTTGTTCACATTCTGAGGAAGAGATGGCAAGCCAGCAGATGGCTCAGACACACGGGGGCGGGCGCTGCCTGCCTGAGGGAGGAGGGTGCACAAGGCTCTGGGAGCAGGGCGGAGGGCCCGCTGCAGAGCCTGCTGCTGCACCAGCCTCGTGTGAAGGCTGTGCAGGACTTGGAAAGGGCAGTGTTACAGTGGGCTCCGGTGTGGGGGGGTGGGGAAAGGGGGTGCTGTAGCTGACAGGCCAAAGGGACAACTTGGGAGACTGATAGGCACGTTGGGACCAGGTGGCTGAAGCATCTGTCCTCTTCCCTTATGTAAGACATGTGCGTGGGGGTGCAAGTGAGAGAAGTCCTGAAGGGTGGCAGCCCCCGCGTGCCGCCAGGGTGGGCTGGCTTGTTCCCCTCTCCGGATGCTGCCTCACCATTAGGTTGGTGTGGCCCTTCTGAGCCTGTAGGCACCTTCTCATTGGCCCCTGCTTCCTCTTACGCCAAGACCTTGGAAAAGCTTCCACTTCAAGGCTTTCAGCTCTTCCCCAGCTACTCAGCTGACCTATTATTTATATAGTAGTCCTGGAGGGGGCAGAGCGGGGGAGGCACAGAGGCAACGCCATGTGTTTCTGCAGCTGCTGTTAGTCACATCAGTTAGCTTAAATTATAAGATTGACAACCCCATAAATGCCACCGAGCATTTGAACACACCCCAGTGCTACCTCTGTAAATGTAATGTGGTGGCTGAGAGTGTGGCTTTGGAATCAGAGCTCTGCTACTTGCTAGCTGTGTGGGTTTGGCCTGGGTATTTTACTTAACTCTCTGAGCCTCAGTTTCCTGACCTGTGAAATGGAAGTTAAAATAATAATAATATCCAGCCTATAGGGTTGTTGTTAGGCAACAGTGAGGCAATCCATAGAAAGTTGTTGACACAGTACCTGGCATACAGTAAACACTAATTAAATGTTAATTGTGGTGGCTATTACTCTCCTCCCCAAAAGCTGTAGCTCTGTGTGTGTTTTCACAGGCTCTGTGGGCCACCATCGCAGGTCCTGAGAGTGGCAAGACTTGACCTCTATTTGCTTCCAGCATCACTCCTCCCTTGCCCTCTAGGCCTGTGTCTAGAGTCGGGGTGCCGTCTATCTTGTGAGACTGTGCCAAACTCAGAGTGGGCACCGCCCCCATCTATCTGGAGGGCCTCCTGCCTGCCCAGTTTCCTTTTGCAGTGAGCTCTCTCACGGGTTCCTTCTCTGTCCCCCTGGAACATTTTCCCTCATCTCAGGGGCTTCCAGCAGGACCTGTCGGCAGCCCCTTCTTTCTCCAGTCACTGTACTCCAAACCAGGCGTGGTCCCCAGGGTGCCCTTTGGGAGGGTCTCTGTGGTGGTCTGTCTTCATTTCCATCGCCCGCCCCTCAGCTAGCATCCCGCGCCTGGGGCTACAGACCACAGCTGCTGAGCTGGTCTCCTACCGACCACTGCTCCCTCCGGAAGCACCCCAAGTCACCCATACACCACAGCCAGGCCCCCTGGCTGCAGCCTTCATGGCTCATTGTCCTGTTTTGGGTTCTCCACTCCCCCTGCCCCTTCCACTGGTCTAAATCTTGACTGGCGTCCAGGCTCACTGCAGATTCTTCTTACTTTGGATTGTTGAAAGAGCGTTAGCTTGACTTGAGCAGGCCTGGGCTGTGGCCATTTGTTTTCTGTGTGGCTTTCATTTCCTGATTTACAGAGTTGGATTAGGGGAGTGTGTGTAAAATTGTTTTGTGCAAGGAATTTATTTTTAGAGAGAGGGGAAGGGAGGGAGAAAGAGAGGGACAGAAACATTGATGTGAGGAAGAAGCATCTGTTGCTTGCTTCTTGTACGCATCCCGACTGGGACCGGACCCGCAGCCCAGGCATGTGCCCTGACCAGGAATCAAACTGGCGACATTGCACTTTGTGGGACGATGCCCAACCGACCACTGCAGAGCGATGTGGGTAGCTGAGGTGCAGAACTGTGAGGCCCACAGTGTGATTGCTGACTCTGCCCTCCATCTTTATGCCCCAAGACTCAGCTTTGGCCAGAGGTGCTTTGCCCTACGTTATTCCTTCCAGCTGTCACCATGGCTTGTAGTTTGTTAAACCAGCGGCTTGGCATGGATGCGTGAAACCTCGTCTCTGGCTTGCTTTTGCTTCCTCCGGCAGCTTCATATTCCATTAAGCGAGCAACCCTCTTTGTTGGAATCGAGCCAGCTAACTATTTGGTGAGGTCAGATCTATGGGTTTGGGGCTTACACTGGAATTTGGGTCTTAACATTTATTTTTTAGCTTGAGGGTCTTCCTAGGGAGAGTTCGATAAAGCGTTTGGATTGTTTAAAGGCCTGGGGAATGCCTAGTAAGAGCGATCCTTGCCAAGAAGCTTTCACTGCTCTTCGGTAATTGCTGTGCCGCTGCCCTGACCAGTGTGGCTCAGTGGGTTGGGTATCACCCTGCGGAGTCAAAGGTGGCCAGTTCCACTACTGGTCAGGGCACATGCCTGGGTTGCAGGTTCGGTCCCCATTTAGGATGTGTACGAGAGGCAACCCATCAGTGTTTCTTTCTCACATCAATGTTTTTCTTCCTCTCTTTCTCCCTCCCTTCCCTTCTCTCTAAAAATAAATTAATAAAATTTAAAAAACAAAACAAAACATTTAAATCATTAAAAAAAATGCTGAGCTGTCAAAACAGAGTGAGGGCTTTAGTTTGGGTCTTAGTAGTTACTTCCGTTTTAAAAAAATCATCTGAGATAAGGGGAGAAACGCAGTCTCAATGTGAAAGAAAGGATTTAGAGTGGACACATGGGTAAGTATCGCTCAGCTGTTAGGGTAGTGCCCCGTCAAATGGTGTTGCCTATTTCTCTGGCCTGCAGACTTGCTACAGTTGAAAGGACAGTCAGCAGTATTGTTTTGTAGTAGGAAAAAGGTTAAGAGTGGTAGTTGCCCGGGGCTGGGGGCCAGGATGGGGGTGGATAGGGAGAATGAGGGCATGAGTGCTAACGGGTACCGGGTTTGTTTCTTTCTTTTTTTAAAAATTTTATTTATTTATTTTTAGAGAGAGGGCTAGGGAGGGAAAATAGAGGGAGAGAAACATCAATGTATGGTTGTCTCTTGTGCGCCCCATACTGGGGACCTGGCCTGCAATCCAGGCATGTACTCTGACTGGGAATTGAACCGGTGACCCTTTGGTTCACAGGCGGGTGCTCAATCCACTGAGCCACACCAGCCAGGGCTGGTACAGTGTTCCTTTTAGGCGTGATGAAATGTTCTAAAACTGATTGTGGTAATGGTTTTACAACTCTGGGAATATACTAAACACCACTGAATTGTAACTCTAAATAGGTGAATTATCTCTTAATAAAGCTTGTACAAAAATAAAATTAGAATAAAAAGTCCTGAGAATGAGTTCTGGTCACCAGCTATTTAGCGATGTGAGCCCAGGCACATCATTTAATCTCTTGGAGCATCATTGGCTGTATCTGTGAAGTGGGGACGGAAATACCTTACAGGATTGTTGTGAAGAGAAATGACTCAGGACATGTGAAAGTAGACGTAGTGAAACCTCCAGCAAATTATATCTTTATGTGTTTAAGTTAGACATATATTTTTGTGGATGATAAATGCTTAGTCTGAACTGCTTTTGAGAGTTCCCAACTAACCCTGTGAAATGAACACTTACGGTGGCCGAGAGCTGATTTGCAGGCTGAGGAAATAGCAGAGTCCTTAAAGACCAGGTACCCACACAGCTCTGTCTGTGGTCTGGTACCTTGAGTCCAGACGGAGGTTGTCAGTTTGCCTCTTACTGCATGTCTGCTTCCTTGCCTTCAGATACTGTTTGCTTAGTTCCTCGTTAGAGTAATTGTTGCTTGTAATCGCCAAGGACAGCGTGGGGTTAGGAGAGTGGAGCTGGTCATGCTCTCAGGGGAGCGAGCCTGCTGCGCAGGCTGGCTGGGAAGGGAGCGAAGCCCTCTGGCTAGGAGCAGGGAGCCGGCAGCCCTGCCTGCAGTCAGCTCCAGGAAGCAAATCCTGTTGCGAGTGCTGGCTCCCTAGAACTGGACGCTGACAGAACCATCGAGTCTCTGGTCTGCACCCTCAGTCATTTCGGAGTTTGGCTGTGAGGGTGCCCCTGCCCTGTCGGGGAGACTGGGGTGTGTTTCAGGAAGCCAGCTCGTCATGGACTCAGGTAGTCATTTTTAATAGAGTTGTTTCTCTATCTCTCAAGAACTGTTAAGCATTAAAGACTATTATCAGGATCAAAAGTTATTTGTCTCTTTGTATGTTTTGATTTATACATTCTTTCAGTAGACTATTAATGACAATTTGCTGTCTGTCAAGGATTATATACTGAGTTGAGGCTAAAAATACATAAAGGTACAGCTCTAGCCCCTAGTTGACATCGTGGGTTGGGGAGATGAGGTAAGAAATTATTGTAAAACAGGAGGGTGGTTGGATCAAAGAAAGCTTTGCAGAGGACTTGAACTGTGTGGGCTGCGGATTGGATGGTGGATTGGGTGGGGGACATTGGGTTGGGTGGGCCTGGTGGGTGCACTGGGGTCTAGACGGATGCAGTACAGCTGTCGTCATAGAGCATGCAAGCTGAGAGACGACCGGGGCCTGAAGTAAGAGAGCGGAGCAGGGATGGGCAGACGTGGACGGGTTCTGGAGCTGTTAAGAAAGCAGAGCACAGAATGTGGAAGGCAGGGAGAGTAGTGAGGATGACACCTGAGTGGCCTGGCCAGCTGGGTGGAGGGTGGGGCCATCTACTGAGCTAGAGTCCAGAGGAGGGCGAGCCGGTTTGGTGAGGTGGAGGGGGGAAGTGATGAGCTGATTTTGAAATGTGAATTTAGGGATCTGAGAGACATTCTAGTGCAGGTGGCCTGGAGGCTGTTTGGGAGTCCAGGTCTAGAGTTCAGAGATCTGGAGGGAAGAGCCATTTGGGGGTCACTTGGGGGTTGGCAACGATGCAAGTGGGAGAGCTCATCCCGGGTGCACAGGCCTTGTGAGGAAGGAAGGGGATCCTGGAGACATGAGGAAGAGTAGCTTGGAGAGAGTGTTGGGTGTTTGGCCTGGGACTCATTTCTGCTGATTTTCAGGTCTCAGTATAAATGACACTTCCCCAGGGTCGCAGTCTTCTCCTTCGCTCTTAGAACGCAGTGAAGTGTTTCTGCTGTTCCCATCTTAGTCTGTCCTTGCCCGAGCACAGCACCTTGCACACATCTTTGTTGTTGCTTTGCTGTGGTCGCTCCCGTGCACTCTGGGAAGGTGGGGCTCTGAGTCGTGTTCGCTCCTGGGTTTGCAGTGCTGGATCAGAGCAGGCGCAGAAGAAGTAACAGTTCAGTCCATGAATGTGCGTGAAAGGCAGGGGGAGGAGACAGTGCCCCAGGGGAGGATGGGGCCAGCAGGGATGGGCAGGTTGTATTGTAGTGAAGAGCAGGACTGGTCAGGTAAACTGAGGCCCAAGTCCCACTTCACCTAACCTTGGCTAGCTTCACTGTCCCCATCTCTCAAATGAGGACAATGATGGCAGTTAACAATGTTTTGACGATTAAATGAGACGGTGAGTAGAGGTGTAACCTTTTGCAGGATCTAGTAGTTACTGCACTGATTACCCAGTGTTCTAGTTATTATTTTCTGTTTGTCTGTCTGAGCTTCTTGATGGCAGAAGTCAATTCTTATTCATCTTTGTATCCTCAGCAGTTGTTGAAATGAACTGGTCTGCGTTAGAGGTCGGTCGTCTTGCAGCTTTGAGTGACCAGACATACAGCGTGAGTGCTGACTCGCTGGTTTTGCTCCTTGGGCTCCTTGGAGCCCTGTGCTTTGGGCCGGTGCTTCTCAGAAACACATTTCTGAGAAGAGATCTGGTCCACAGCTTTGTGATGCTGCGCCAGCTGTGCGCAGTGGGTTCCAGTAGGCGTGTGTCCTTCGGCCACACACTTGCTAAGGGTGGGTGGTGTTCTCACACCTTGTTTGGCATACAAAGGCTCTGGCTCAGCGCTGGGTGAGGCTCTGGGTAACGTGGGGGCAGTGGCAGCTGCGGGGCCCTGGGAATTGTTGCCCTTCGGAGTGGGCGTGCGGACAGATACAGTTCTTTTGATCTGTGGGGCAACATGTGCAGAAACTGGAAGACTTGTTATTCATGTCCTTAGACTCTTTTTAAATTAAAACAAATAAGAGGAGCATCCATAGCATTTCAGGTAAATACAGAAATTAATTAAAAACCCCCGACCCCGATCCTACCACTCTGGCAAAACTTTCCACTTATGTTGTGCTGCTGTTGTAATTGAATTCAGGCCACTGGGACATCCTGGTTTGGAAAACTTGGACATTCTCTGACCAGTGCCAGTATTCTTTGCTATTCTTTTGTGCCATAATAGCAAGCTCTGGCCAAACTCAGATAAAGTGGCAAGAGGCGCCCCCACACAAAGCACATGGGCCGTGTTTAGTGGCTGCATTTGTTGAAAATTTGCATCACTTTCAAATGAGTTAATTTTCAGGCATCTTAAGAAAGAAGTCTGTCTGTGGAACTAGTGTGACGAGTTCTGCTTGATTATTAAGGAACCCTACCTTTCTGCTTTTTTGTCTGCACATTGAACATGACAGTTAATTGGGGTCAGTGAGGTATTCAGATCACATTCCACAGTTTCTAGAAATAAGATTGTCATCATTTGCTGACTAGGCAGTGTGGTCAGGAGTGTCAGAGTTGAAGGTGAGTGGGATAGAAGGAGCAGAATGTTAGGAGGGACTCTGGACCCTTCACTGAGACCAGGTGACCATTTGGGAAGTTCCCAGCGCCCCAGAGAACAGGGATAGGACAGAAGCAGCCATCCCTGGACACGGGTCGAATTGGTTGCAAGGTCCTGGGATGAGGCCAGGCCCATCCACGGCTGTTGGGCTTCTGCAGTTTTTACTGGACGGGCTTCACGACCAGTAGTGTTTGGGCACTGACACCACGTACGTGGCGGTCTCTGATGGGATGCAGCCTGTCTCCAATTCCACCATACGGACACTTGGTGATGCCGCCGCATTGATGGCCGGGCCCCGATGTTGTACCCAAAGCTCCATGTGTTTCTCTGGGCCCTGCTGGAGTATTTAAAACTCTCACCATTTAAAGTCATTATTAATTAAATTATTCAATAAAACCTTTTGAGCCTTTACTGAGTGCAAGGCTCATTTGGATTCTGGGGCTATTTGGTGAATTAAAAAAAAAAAAACAACCAAAATCAAAACCAAACAAAATGCCTGCCCTCAAAGACTTTATAGGTTGGTGGTGAGACAGACTTAAATAATTACATAAAGAGATGCGAAATTGCATTTGTGATGAGTGCTAGGAGGGAGAGGTATGTGGGACTGTAAGAGCCTCATAGCAGAGACACTTCCCTTGTCCTGAGATTGGATGGAGACCCAGAATTCACAGGGCAAAGAGGGGAAGGAGAAGCATTCCGAGCAGAAGGAACTTCCTGTGGAAACAACTCGGGATGGGAAGGAGCATGGCAGGCATGGGAGGGCGAAAGCAGGCCAGTGCAGCCAACGTGCAGATTGGACATGGGTGGGGGCCGGGCTAAGAAGGGCCTCGGAGGCCGGGTTAAACCGATGTCTTTACCCTGCCAGTAATGCAAAGCACACTATGCTCTGAGAAGTTCCAGCTGCTTCAGGGTAGAGAATAGAGAGAGAACAGCTACAGGTAGACAGGTTGAAAAGCTATGGCGGTGCTCCAGGTGGGAGGTGATGGCTGTTTGGTCCAGGGTGCCGCTGGGGAAAGAGAAGAGAGCAACGTGGATTCTAGATATATTTACTAGGCAATACTGGTAGAATCTGGTGATAGAGTGGGTGTTGAGGGTGAAGGAGGAGGTGTGAGAGGGGAACAGTGGAACACCTGTCTGGATTACCTGACAGAGCAGTCCTGGTTGGCGCCTTTCCTGGAGGGTGGTGGGTCAAAAGTTCCCCTTGGGCTCTAGAGCGTCGGTTGGGGTGTCAGTCAGGTTTCTGCCTTGGAGGAGCCAGTGGAGGAGGTCATAGGAGGTGACTCTCTCCGCGGGGATTGAAGAAGCCCCGGAGTTCTTCCCCACGTGGCCAGCTGTTACTCCAGGGGACAGGTGGTTTTTGTTTATTGGTTGTTTCCCTTCAGCCTCCTTTTGCCTCTCCGGGCACTTTCTCTGGGCACTTTCAGTGATACTTGCTTTGGCCTGGTTTCTGGTGGGTCTAGCTGGTATATTCACCCATCTTTCCGTCCTGGTTTTCCTTTTTTCCTTCATTACCATTTCGTGGTAATAAGAGACAGGATGTTCGTTCATGTAAGAGGTAGTATGGTGTCATGTAAGAATGCAGACTGAGCCAACTACCAGGTTCAGCTTCCACCCCCACCACATGCTGGCTGGAAATCGTCGTCTGCAAAATGGAGATCACAGTGGGCATGGCAACCCTACTCCAAAGGCTCACTGTCAGGGTTAAGTGAATGAGTAAGTGTAGAGCCCTTTAAACGATGCCTGGCACATAAGGCTCAAGAAGAGTTTATCGCCCTGACTGGGTAAGACAGAATCTGAAAAGGAGTCTCCTGATGGCTAAAGAGGAATTCCGTGAACCAGTTCAAGAATCGCTACAGATGGTTTTGGACAGTGTGAATGCTGTGTCATCGGGAGGTGACAGATACTCCCGGGGACATAGCAGTGGGCTAGCCCTCTCCACGCTGGCACTAGCGTCAGAACTGAATTCCAAGCACTAGTCAAGATGATTGCTAGAGTTTTCTAACAGCTGATTGAATTTAATGAACAGCTTTGCTCTCTGCTCGGAGAAGGATGATACACCTGTCAAAAATAATTGTGCTTTCATATAGTTCTTTGCCGATGACAGATGATGAAAACTCTCAATGAGAATTTCTAAATTACTGCATTTTGCTGAGTACAATGCACACTTTTTGCCCAAATTTTTGAGGGAAACGTAAGGGTGCGAGTTAGACATGGGTGTAATGAATACGTACCAAATCCTGTGTATAGTGCACGCAAAAACGTGGGTGTGCGCTCTCCCCGGCAAAATCCGGTGTGAAAACACTGGTTCTTTAAGCTTGTGGTGAGGCCTGAGAGTCTACAGAAGTCACAGGCTCCCCAGGTAGTCGGACGCCCTCAAGGCTGAGAAGCACTGTCTCAGACAGACTTGATTCCATCCTGGAATGGAATCTAGCGTCTCAAAGATAGGCCTTGCTCAAACGGGTTCTCTGAAACAGCCATGACTTTGTTTTTCAGCCTCGAGACGGGCTGTCTGACCTCCCCTGCCTCAGCTGTACCCAGGTTTCTTCTTCTGCCCTATTTTAGATGGAATCAACAACTTCACAAAATTCCTACCACCTGGAGCCTTCTGCCAAAAAAAAAAAAAATCCAAATCCAATTTTATTTGTTGACAAAACTGGTGTGTCTTGTAGAATTTTGCAGAGTCAGGATTTGTCTGGTTGTGTCCCCATGGTGTCCTTTAACATGTTTCTCTGTCCCAGTGTTTCTTATAAATTGGTAGAATGACAGACACTCCAGCAGATTGAGCTTAGCTGGTTTGGCAAGAATACTTAATGGGTGGTAGGTTGCATTAGGAGGCCCACCATGCCCTCTTCTTGTTAGTTAACAGCCACTTATGACTGTTCGTTGAGGATTGCTGATCATCTTTGAATACTCAGTAAACACCAAACCTAGCATTTGAAGATGTTTTCCTTGAGAAGCAGTGACACAGAACCTGGCCTTAATTCCTTCTTAGAAATGATTGTGTCCCGTGGCACTGTCTTGGGGTCTTAGGTAACTCAGAATGGGCGAAGGACGGTTGGTCCCAGCTGTCTTTATTGGGTCCTAGTATACTACAGGGTAGATGGATCAATACTGACTTTTTAATATTTTTTATTATTTTATTATTTTATGTTTTTACAGAGTATTGACTTAATCCATTCACATTTTCCTCTTCGTACCTTTAAACCTTTTACATAAGTCCCTTTTCTCCCTATAACCCACAGCCTTTTGCTTTTAGTCCTTGCTTCTCACTGGAGGGAGCGGGAGATCGTTCTGTGGGATGTCTTCCCTTCGCCTTCTGACTCTGAGCTGCCTTACTTTGCTGTGTGCTGTTTGATCTTTTAGGTAGTGCCAGTCCCTTTCTCCCTGCTTGGGACAATGAGTAGCTGTCAGTCCTAAATAATTAGTTTAATATTGAACTAATTTGTTGGAATTTTCTGTCTCCCTTTAGTTAAAAAATACTTTTTTTAAAAAAAAAACAGTAACTAGCTTGTCAAAGAAAAGACCCTTGAGGGTTTCTGTTTTTGGGTGTATTCTGAGAGCATGGCTTAAAGGTACTCATTTTGAGCCCTTAAACAAAGAAAAATATTACCCTTTGCTCTTCTCTTTTAGGAAATTCACACAAACGAAAAGGAAGTAACAGAGAAGGAAGTCACTCTTCACTTGTTGCCAGGTAACAGTCATCATGTTAGCATCATGTGCAGCTCAAAGCCAGTGTTAATTATGTCATTCCTGCTATCGCTATATAGCCTTTGTTTCCATCCAGACAATATGTCACAGTGATGGGTGGGCCAAAATATCAAGGTCTTTAGTTCAATAATTACACACCTGGGTCTGAGTGTGACAACATCTGCAAAGAATTTGTCTTCTTTTCCTCTCCAAAGCAGATGAAAATAAACCTGGGAAGTTGTCACTGCTTTCACAAGCAAAGAGGCCTTTTTCAGGTTAACTCCCTTGGCCCCATCCAGTATTCTGGTCCTCAGTCAGGAAAATCCTGGTCCCCCACAAAGCCCTACACCCCCACGCTCTTCCCACTGCCCAGGTGCAGCTGCCTGTGACTAGCGCTGCTTCCCAGGCTTCCCACCTGTTGTCTGTGCCTGTGCACCTGAGCACCAGTGCCAGGTGTGCTGTGGCCCCCCAACCCCATCGCAGGACTGCCAGGGCTTTGCCCTGTGGTTATCACCAAGGAGCCTGGGTGGCTTGGGTGCTTTTCAGATGGGGGAGAGTGACTCTGTGGCTCGAGTCAAGCCTTAACATGTCTGAGTTCAGAAACAGAAACTCCTTGGTGGTGTGTCCTCTTCATCTGTGGGGCTGGGAGCTGTGCACTCAGCTCTTCTTGCATTTTCTTTTTTCTAATCCCAAATAGCTTTTTAAAATATGTTTTTAAAGGCACATTTTCCCCAAACAATAAGGGCTTGTTCTGGTACTTCTTATTTTATTCCATTTTATTGGGAGGGTATGTATATGCACAGATTTCTGGCTGATCCACCTTATTTGGTAAATATATTGGAGTCCTATAAGTATTTATTTATTTATCCTCACCTGAGGACATGCTCATTGATCTTAGAGGGAGGGGAAGGGAGGGAGGGAAGGAGGGAGAGAGAGACATCCATGTGAGAGAGAACCACCAGTCAGTTGCCCCTCGCACACCAAACCTGCAACCCAGGCATGTGCCCTGACTGGGAATTGAACCCGTGATGGTTTAGTCCATGGGATGATGCTTCAACCAACTGAGTTACACCAGCCAGGCCTATGAGTTTTTTTTAAAGAGATTTTTAAGTTTGAAAGGCTTTTTCCTATAGTAAAGACCTAAACCTTAATCCATGTACCCTATTGTCTTTCCTTTTCCTGGATTATGGTTCTGGGAATAACTTTATTTTTAGCTTAGTGTTCCATACATTTCCCCACCTTCTGGGTTACTTGACGGTCTCGTCTGGGTGTGCAGCTGTGAGCTCACAGCTGACTTCTCTGAGCCCTGGTGTCCTCGACTAGACCAAGATCTTTGCCAGCTCCCGTGGCTCAAGACTCTTTCTACGCAGCTCGCCACGTTTGCACAGCCTCTCCTGGGCACTGCAATGGCCACCACGTGCCCCTTTCTCGTCTCCAGTGCATGGCACAGTCCGAGAACGGCGTGCGGGGTCTTGGGGAGAGATGACTCGCTGTTAAAAGCTGTCTCACTCTAGGGGTTGAAAGCACAGGAAGCCTTGCTCACATGTCTTCCACCTTGGATTCAGCTGAGGCACTTTTTCTGGGACTATTTTAAACCTTAATGAGGCCCTGACTTCATTGTTTTCTTCAAGCTTTGTGGTCTCTCTAGAGGATGACCTAGTGACCGAGCCACCTTTCAGTATTTCCTTAGCAATTAACCCCTTGGAAGATGACAACCACGTCGTAATATGTGTCCCTTGATAGTCTTAGTGTCTGACTTTTCTCTTTACATATTGAAGGTTAGACTACATGAATTTTGAGTCAAACAGTACCTTTGAAGACATTGAAGGAAATACCCAGAGGGAGGTTCTGAGGGGAAAGTGGTTGTCTGTTGGAGGAGAAGAAACTACTTTTCTTTTTTGTTGCACAGTATTTACACTTAGTGTTTCATTTCCCCCATAGCCTTCTCTTTTCCTGCCCTCACCCAGACAGCCAGCCCCGAGGAGCTGCTCTGTGGTGGCAGAGCATGCTTGTCTATCCCTCACTCCTGGTCTTTCTGACTGTGGAGAGAATTACTCCGTCTCCAGGAAGCACAGCTTTGCATGCGGGCCGGGTGCCTGCAGATAGAGCAGGAAAGGTGGCGCACAGAGAGGAAACAGTTCCCCCCCCCCCCCCCCAGACCTCTGGCCTCCCTTTCCCTCCCACCCTTGCCTGCAGAGCAAGTGTTAGTGTGGTCACGTCGCAGCCTGTGCATCTGAGGAAGCTGCCTAAAAGCCCTGTGACCAGGGAGACACCCCACTCCCTGGTGCATCTGAGCAGTTCCAGATGAGAAATGGCCCACTCCCACCAGAAAGCGGGCTTGAGACCTGCATTCCAGAGCACGCTGGCGAGCCTTTCTGCCTTCACTTATTTAGGGTATTGCTTCTATGGGACATCTCTTGGGTCCACGCAGTAAAAACACTAAGATCTTACGCTTGCGCGTGTAGCTGAGATCATTTCCCCCCTGTGGAAACTTCTGTTACTCGGCGAGAAGACGGAGAGGCGCTCTGTGCGCAGGTGTGTCTGAGTCATTTATCTCATTTGCCAGTGGCCCCCACTCTGTCTCATCTTCCCCTTCAAGTCTGGCCGCGTCGGCCTTGTCGGGAAGTGTGAACTGAGTGCTGCAGCACTCCCTGAGTGCTGGTCCTCAGGGAGCGCAGCGGGGAAGCTGTCGCTGTTCGCATGCCGTGTGCCCCCTGCGGACTCTCAAGAGGGCTTGTTTTGGTTTCACCCAGGTGAGCAGCTGCTTTGTGAAGCCAGCACTGTTCTGAAGTATGTCCAGGAAGATTCCTGTCAGCGCGGGATCTATGGGAGACTCGTCTGCACGGACTTCAAGATTGCTTTCTTGGGCAGTGACGAGTCTGCGCTGGAGAACGATGTATGTCTGAGTGTGTTCGGCTGAGTTTGGGGGAGCTGTCTCTTTCCCAGCTCTCAGTTACTCCACCCCAGCACACACAAGCACAAAGGACAAGTTTGCTCTCTGTCCTTCGGGATCTCCTTCCAGTGTAGGACCATTCTAGAAATTTCCTCCCATGCCTCATGTCACTCTAGCTTGCATTTGCCTTCGTAGGTCGACACTTCTTATTTTCTGCTGTTTCATTGTAGTGTATACCACTCATTGGAATGACATCTCCCCAAATACACTGGTTCCCCCCTGTTTTTTGTATACTAAACTGTTCCTTAAATTTGGGAACTAAGTTCAGTTATGAAACTGGTGCTGAGCACAGCACTTGAATTTGGGGTTACTCTGCACTGGGTGGCGGTGTCCTTGTAAGACGTGTCCCAGCTTCTGAAGAGAGCTCAGTGCAGTGAGGGGAGACTGGCCACACCACTCGGAGGGCACTGTGCATTAGCGGAAGCGCAGCCATCCTGCCCCACCCTTGCTTCTTAAACAGCAGCACCGTTGCTGTGTCACAGTGTGGTCTTCTGGCTGTGGCCACTGTAGCAGCTTGCTTCCCAGTCCTGTAAAAGGCAGCAGTTACAGCCACTTGCGTCCCCCAGTGTTTTTCTTCCTGCGTAGCTGTCACTCATCCACTTGCATTTGTGTGGAGAAATCATAACCTGTGCGTCACCCCCCAGCTCCTCTCGAAGTGATCGTGTGGGGCGTGGTATGTCTGCCTAGGAGCAGCCCAGGACGGCATGTGCCGCCTGGGTTCCACGAGCCAGTGGCCACCGCTTTCCTCGCACCTCTCATGGTCCCTTTCCCAGGCATGTGGCTGCATCTCTGTTTTTCTTAATGTGCACGTGGAGAATGGTGATGTGCTCGGTCTGTAAATGTGTAACAGTGCAGCGCAAGGAGTCACAGTTGTTCCCTTTTGACTCTTCTAGGAAACCCAATTTAAGAATAAGGTTATAGGAGAAAATGACATTACACTCCACTGTGTCGATCAGATTTATGGAGGTAAGTATCTGTTTTTCCCTGGGGTGTTGCCCGGTTTTGTAACTGATAATGTTTTTATGGTCTTTTATAGTTTACTAAAATTTCTTCTTATATTAATCTTGTTTACATCAGTTTTATGGATGATAAAGTTGATATATGAAGTGGCTTGTTTGTGGTCATTTAGCTGGAGGAGCTCGGACTTGAACTTAGAACCTTTCTTCCTAATACTCCACAATGCCATTATAGATTAGATTTGATCATACTTTTTGCTGTTGGTGGTAGCTGTGTCAGTTTTACCTTAAAGGCGAATCTGATAAAGGTCTGTTGTACTGCTTTTGGGTGTCTTTTCTGTCTTCAGGTGTCTGTCTGCTCCACTCCTCTATTTTTGTAAAGAGGACTTTTTCAGAAATCATTCAGTAGTCATGTATGATGTTTCTAATGCCAGTACGTGCTGAATGGTCCAAACTTTGGGACAGGGAGGGAGGCAGCAGGAGTGGCCCCTGGCCAAAAACCCAGGAGTCGACTGTCCTAGTTGTCTCCTGTCCATCTTTCGTAACCCCAGCTTTCGGAGTGGGTTTTCTGCAGGTCAGTGGAGTCAGTGCTTTAGCAGTGGCCAGTCCTTTCTCGTCTAGTGCTTCCTGAGAGGAGTGAAGAGCCCCGAGTGCTCTCAGAGAGCCAGGGCCCTGCAGTGGGCCTGGGCCTGGGCCTGGGCTGGCAGTTACTTAGAAGGTAGCACCTTACCTCTCACTTCTGAGAGGTCTCCTTAGAAGTCAATAGTACACCTTGTTTCTTGAATGTTACCTTGTTGCCTTATAACACAATTTCCCTTCCCGATTTTATCATTATCATATGTACAGTGTTTGATGAGAAAAAAAAAACTCTCTTTGGACAACTGAAGAAGTACCCCGAGAAACTCATCATCCACTGCAAAGACCTCCGGGTGTTCCACTTTTGTCTGAGGTACACAAAAGAAGAAGAAGTCAAAAGGGTAACTAGTTACATGTGTTTTTAGGTTTTATTTCTCATCAGGTTTTCCCCACTAATTTTAGCTTACACTGCATGTAGGTGGAGGGGAGCCTTTTACTTTATAAAGGCGGAATTGGTTGTAATCCCATATGCTTTGATTAGAATTGAGAGAAATTTGGTAAAGCATGCCTATGCATTATCTTGGCACGCTCCCTTTAGTTCTTCAGTCCATAATGTTGCTATTTCTGGAGCCTCTGCAGGGTGGCAGATGGAAAGCCAGGGTCAGCAGGCAGTCGGAGAGGGGGAAGGATGGAGTAGCTAGAAGCAACCCTCTTACCTTGCCCCTGACAGCCTTTCCAAGAGCCAGCAGCAGTGACCCCCCTGCCCCCAGCTCCTGCATGAATGAGCTTATATCTGGGGAGCAGTGGAAGCGTGTGGAAGGAGGAGGAGGTGCACAGGTCAGATGGGCAAAACCGAGTCGGCAAATGAGCCTGTGCTTTTGGACACTTTAGGAAACTTAATCCGGTAGCCACAGCAAATTCAGATGTGTGACTGGGTGAACTGGTTGTGGTGGTCATTGTGACTTTGAAGATTTCTCTTACTGAGGTACTGAAGGTCCCGAACTTGCACTCTCATGATAAAGCACAGCGGGGAAAGCAGGCGAGAGGCCAGTTCACGTGTTGTCTTTGGCTGCAGTGAGTTACGCGCACTGACAGGCAGGTCCCTGATTTTCTCTCAGGAAGTGTGGAAGTCAGTCAGGGAGAGAAACATGGCCTCCGCGTCTGTGCTGAGCAGAGGAGTGATGCAGACGTGGGAAACCCCCTGAGAAGCCAGAAACTCCATTTCAAAAGATGATTTTACTTGTCTGTCCAAACACACTTTTGTTTGGCACCTCAAACAAAAGCACAAGGGGTTGATTTCTTTTCTCGTCTTCTAGAAGAAGGTCCTGCAGGCCCAGATGGCCCAGACTGTTTCGGTTAGCGTCTGATACCAGCTGTGTGTCTCTGGTGTTAGATTTTTAGGGTGTCTGGATGTGGCACTTGAGGCTTTTTAGCACCTAGGTTTTGAGCAATTAGACTATGCTTCACCAATTGTCCTAGAAATCCAAAACTCATGGGAAACCTGACACAATGGCCGGCCTCCGCGTGTTTGGCATTATTCTAAGAGGTGCCGTCATAGGCGCGGGTCTCGGGGAGAGTTTCCGCGTGCTGCCCCTAGGGACTGGTTCACGTGACTGAAAACTAGACGGTTCACGTGACTCTGCCCACTGCTTGGTTCTTTTCCAGATTGTCAGCGGCATAATTCACCATACCCTGGCCCCTAAACTGCTTAAGCGGCTGTTCCTCTTTTCCTACGCAGCTGCTGTACAGAGCAGCACAGGTAAGTGTCTTCTGGGCTTTGGTTTGTAGATAGGCCGGCCTTCCAATTTCTGCCTGAAACTAGTGGGAGAAAATCCATTCACTGAGGGGTTTGCTCTTCTTCTCTAGCAATTGGTCACCTTTGCTTGGGTGACACATTCAGGTTTCTTTAAAAAAAAGCTTCTATTTTTGTTCTTTGATCTTTGTTGCTTTTTACTTATCTTTTAGGTTTGTTGTGTTTTTGTGAGGAATTATTGGTTTGATTGTTTTGTATGGAAGATGAAAGGTGTACATAAGAGAACACATCAGGTGAGAAGCAGGTGTTTTACGGAAGAGCTTGAGAGACAGTGTGTACACAGGAGGCAGCATGCCAGGGTCTGAATCCCAAGTCCACCAGTGTTAGCTGTGTGGCCTTGAGCAAATCACTTAAATCTCCTGTGTCTCAGTTTCTTCATCTGTAAAATGAAGATAATAACAGTATCTACCTCTTTGGGATATTGGGAACATTAAGTTAGGGAATATACATAAAGTACTTAGAAGAGTGCATGGCCCGTAGTAAACCCTAAGGGTTAACAGTTGGCATTATTTAAAAAAAGAACACATCAGAAAACCAGCTTGGTTAGGAAACTTCAGGTTGCAAATATCTTCCATTCAGTTCACTGAAAAAGAGAGCAGGCTTTAGCGAAGAACCTCTGACCTCCTGAAGTAGCTGTTAATAGGGCCTGAGTCGTGCATGTTCCCGCAGGGGTCTGTCTTCTTCCCTCTCCCGGTCTCTCCCCTCCGTCGGTTCCCTTACTCTGCCCTTTACTCCTAACAGGAGGTTGGTGTTTGGGGTGCTGTGTGCTGTGTGCTTTTCATCCGGGAAATGGCGTGTTAGTTTAACTGCATGTGTCAGGCTTTCTGGAATGCAGAGTTGCTTTGTCACTTACTGCTTATTCAGTAAACACTTGTCGAATGCTTGCTGTGGGTCAGGCTCTAGGAATACGGAGGTGAACAGGACTAAGTCCGTGCCCTCTGAGAGCATCACATCAGAAGCAGCTGAGTGATGGTTCCTCTGCTGAAGGGGCCTGGGAGCAGGAGGAGGAAGTGCCTGACCATCCTGGGGGGCAAGAAGGGGGCTGTCAGAGGGTGAAGGCTGTGCATGAGCTGGCATGGAGGGTGCGGGAGTCTCTGGGAGGCATGGAGGCGTATTTTAGGCAGAGATGGAGATGTCTGAGAGAGCAGGTTGCAATTTGGGAACTATGGTGATGTAGTAGTATGGATTTCAGGGTCTGTCCCACTCGAGTTCAGATCCTTGTTCAGTTGCTTAGTAGCTGTGTGACCTTAGGGCCTCTGTTGTTTCATTTAAAAAAATGATAGTGTTAGTGCTTCCTTTAAAGTGTTGTGAAGATTATAAATTATTAAATGTATGACCCAGAGAGTGCAGTCAGTAAATGAGGGTTACCTGAGAGTATAACTGCATGTCATTCAGGACGTGTTATGTTCAGAGAATTACGCTGACGTCACATATAGTTAGCACTACTAGTAGGCTGACCCTAACTTTTGCTTCTTAATCCAGGAAGCTAATTTCTGTGAATGACAGATCTTTCTGCTGTTGGTAAATGTGCAAGTGCTGATTAACTGGGTGCTGGCTTTCAGTGGCTCATCGTAGCTGAGATAGATTTCGTTGGCTGCTATCATGTCCATAAACATGTGTTGGATTACATTTGAAAAGTCACCTTCTATTTTTTAGGAGTTCTGCTTCTTCCTCACATCTGATTCTTGATCCGGACCCAGCGTAGGACAGTTTCTCAGCTGGCCAACATGTCGGTGTGTGTTTGGAAGCCCTTCCCTTGATGGACCTGGCAGTTCCATTACCTCGTGGTGGCTTTTTGTGCCCAGCATGTGAAACTGCTAGTGTTCTATTTTAATTCCACCCTCCTTTTCTCCTTTTAACCGTCAATTTTTGATAAGTAAAGCTTACACTAGATAATTTTGGACTGACCAGTTAGCTTTGTCACTGCGTAGGGGTTTGTAGAGGTGTCTGCATTGCAATCTGAACATCTTTAATTATTCTCAGGCTTAATAATTCATAGATGTGCTTTGGCTGAAAGGTCGTAAATGCTTAGGTCCGCGGGGAAATTTTGTTTTGCTATTACTACTTTATAGAAATTTTCTTTATAGCTGCCTAGGTTTGAATTCCAGCTCTGCCACTGCCTGGCTCTGTGATCTTGGGCGAGTCATTTGACCTTCCTGTGCCACGTCTGTAGAATGCAGGAAATAATATCACCTAACCTGTGGGGTTACAAGGATCGAGTTCATACTGTAATATGCTCAGAACAGTGCCTAGCACACACTAAGTGCCATTAGCTTATATAAGTTTAACTACTGTTTTTATTTTATCATTATTCTTATCATTATCCTCGTACAGCGATCTGGTTTTATTAAAAAGAGTGGATGGGAGTTGTATCAAACACTTTATTTTTCCCAGAATGCTTGTTTTTTAGATATGCAAAGGCTTGAACTAACCAATCTGTGTAAATACCCAAAACTGTCGTGGTGCACGTCCCCCCCAGCAAGCAGTGGTGTGGCTCGCGAGAGGGTCTGGACGCGTCAGTGGGCAGAGCAGTGCTCCTGGGCGTTTCCTTCTAGCGGGTGGTGGCAGAGCAGGGGCGGGGGTGACAGTGTCGTTACCACTGTGCAGCTGTTGGCCAGCAGGCCTGACCTTCCTCGTGGCCCTCGGGAGCCAGGTGTCACACTGGAGAACCCTCTTGCTGGCAGTGTGTCTTCACATTGAAGGAGGATTTACACTCAGGAATCCCACATGCTGTTCAGATGAGTCTGCCACCCTGTGCACTTATTGGGGGGCTAAAAATATGCCCTGAGCGTTTGTGCTAAGCCCGTCTTTCAGTGCCTCTCAGGATCTTTTTATGTTATATAAATTATCTCATGGTCAGATGACCAAAAATGGAGCCATAATTACTTTTGCAAGGAGTGGAACTAAAACAGCCCCTTTCCTCCTGTGTAAAACAACAGAGCCGCAGTTATAATTTTGGATTAATGACAAAAAGGAGGAACAAGGTTAGGATTAAGTGGTGAACTCATCCTGCTTGCATAGCAATGGGTGTAGTAAAGAAATTGGGGCCCGAGGATTCACTTTGACATCATTAAAGACCAGTGCTTCATGACAAGATTTTGTTGTCTTTTAAAATTTATTTTGCTAGCCACTAATCCCAAGAGCCGTACTGTGATGTTTGACACGCTCGAGGACTGGTGTTGGGAGCTGGAGCGGACCAGAGGCAATATGAAGTACAAAGCAGTGAGTGCCAACGAGGGCTACAGAGTCTGTGAAAGGTAAGAGTTCAGTGCTGTGCTTTTTAAAACAGCTGTATTGAGATTTAATTCACATGCCATACGCTTCACCCATTTGACATACACTGTGTTTTGAAATATATTCACACAGTTGTGCAACCGTTACTATAGTCAATTTTGGAACATTTTCATCATCCCCAAAAGAAACTTAATACCCATTAGTAATCTCTCCCCATGTTCTCAGAACACCCCCAGCCCTAGGCAACCACTCACCTACTTTCTCGCTCTGTGGATTTGCCTCTTCTGGACGTTTTCTATAAAGGGGATCGTACCATGTGTGGTCTTTATGCCTGGCTCCTTTCGTTGAGCGTAGTGGTACAGTATTAAGGCTCACCCACGTCGTGGCACGTATCAGAGTGTTATTCTTTCCTGTCACTGAGTAGTAGTCCACAGCGTGGACATGCGTCTGTACCATGTTCTCTCTGTCTGTTCATCAGCCGATGGACGTTCGGGTGGTTTTCACTTTTTGGCCATTATGACTAATGCTGCATCGAACAGTTGAGTACAAGGTTCCGTGTGGGTGTACATTTTCATTTCTTGGGTAAATGCCAAGGAGTGGAGCTGCTAGGCCATGTAGTGACTCTGCCTTTAACAGTTTGAGGAACTACCACAGCAACTACTCCATTCACGTTCCCATCCGAAGGGTCCCCTTTCTCCACATTAATTAAAGTAGCCCTTAAAACATTCAGAAGTCGAGTTGTGTTTTAT
Organism: Desmodus rotundus; assembly: GCF_022682495.2. Classification (NCBI taxonomy): domain Eukaryota; kingdom Metazoa; phylum Chordata; class Mammalia; order Chiroptera; family Phyllostomidae; genus Desmodus; species Desmodus rotundus. The sequence continues at coordinate 198,341,298 of NC_071387.1, read as the reverse complement.
TTCCCATTATTGTATCTATAATCTAAGTGTAAAATTTCTAGAGGCATTTCTGAATTTATTTTGTGTGTTTGCTTTCCTCTTACCAAACACTTCATTTATTCATGCAGTAAAAATTTCTGAGTGCCTACTCCGTGCTAAGCAGTGTCCTAGCTATTCAAGGTGCAGCAGCAGACGGAGTCTACAAATGCTGCCCTCCTGGGGCTGTCATGGCAGTGGGAGGAAATGATGATAGAATAAGTGAGCACTTAACAGTGTGTTGAAAGGTGATGTAAGTGCTACAGAGAAAAATAGACAGGGGAGGGGTAGGGCGTGCTGGAGCTGTTGGTGGGGAGGGCTGGTCAGGCAGAGGGAATGGCAGGAGCAAGGGCCCGGAGGTGCAGTCTTGTCCTGTCCGGCTGTGTGAGGAACGACAAGGAGCCCGGGGGCTGGCGAGGAGCGAGCAGGGGACAGAGTAGTGGGAGGTGAGGTCAGGGAGAGTAGTGGGAGGTGAGATCAGGGAGAAGAGGGGAGGCTGGGTGGTGACTGGCTGGGAGGCTTTCAGAAGAATTTATAGGTAAGTGAGGAGGAGTTTGAGCAGAAGCATAATGTGTTCTGACCTACATTTTAAAGGTTGACTTTGCATAATTCTCTTTTAGAAACTTGAATCTTAGCATTTTGGAACATAACGCCCCAGTGCTCTGCTAGCAGTTTCATAAAATGTGTACAGTAGTCTTCCCTTATCCATGGTTTTGCTTTCTGTGGTCAATTGCAGTCCTAAAATATTAAATGGAAAATTCAAGGAATAAACAATTCATAAACGGGGTGCTGTTTGAGTAGCGTGATGAAATCTTATGCTGTTCCGCTGCGTCCCACCTGGGGTGGGAGTCATACCGCCCTCTGTCCAGCATGTCCCTGCTGTAGACACACCTGCCCACTTACTAGCTATCTTGCTTATCACACCGAGTGTCGTGGGATCCCAGCTTGTATTCAGGGAACCCTTACTTTACTCAAAAATGGCCATAAAGTGCCAGAGTAGTGAGTACTGTGGCAGTCGAGATGTGCCCAAGTGAAGCTGTATAGTGCTTCCTTGAAGAGAAAAGGTGAGTACAGTACAATAAGATATTTTGAGAGAGAGAGAAACCACATTCATAGAACTTTTATTATAGTGATTTGTTATAATTGCTCTATTTTATTAGTAATTGTTGTTACTCTCTTACTGTGCCTAACTTATAAATTAAACTTCACCATAGGTATGTGCGTATAGGAAAAAACATAGTGCACGGTATTTTGCCACGTGTCATACGCTTCTGTGTATAGTGTGCACCCACATTTTCGGCTCAAACTTCCAGCGAAAAAAATCATTTGTTTTAATTTTGTAATTCAAATTTTATTTATATTTAGAAACAAAACCGATTATCTTATTTCAGGGTATTATTTTGCCTATGGATAGCATTATTTCTTTCTAGAGTAACATTTTTAATGCATAAGCTTAAATAAAAGAATTAAAAACATTCACACAGATACAGAATTAGTGCTACCCATGTGTAATGCGCATCCTTATTTTTCCCTCAAAAATTTGGACAAAAAAGTACACATTCTACACGGCAAAGTACAGCATATAGGATTTGGTGCTGTCTGTGGTCTCAGGCATCCACTGGGGCTTTGGGACAGATCCCCGTGGTTACGTGTTACTGCTCTGTTTTTGTAGAACATCGTGAGTTTGTGGTTCCGATGGGCCTCTTCAGCAGATGAGTTTTGATGTTGACCAACTCAAACATTTATGATTAACCTTCCTGTCACAGTGGGAACTGGGGTGACAGTGGGAGGGGCCTGCAGGGTGAGGGTTGTATCACATGCCCCCCATTCCCATCGAGCTCCTCCTCCCCTTTGCAGTCACAAAGTTGGCACTGCTCAGAAGTAGCACTACTACTGCTCCTAGGAGGCGGTAGTTCGCAATGTGACGTTGGGACTGATAGAAGGCATTCCCATTCCCAGAACTGTTGAGGAAAAATCCTGCCACGTACTGATTAAATCTGCTGGTGTTTGCATACATGTCAGCACATCAGAAATACATCTGGTAGGGAAAGTAGTTCTGGGGAATCAAAGACACTGTTTTTGTTCATCATTACAGGGCATGGCAAAGGAGGTTTACAATTTGTATGAAAAGTAATACAATAATTAATAGATATTAATACAAGAATAAACTTTTTTGTGTGCTTACAATTTTAAACCTATTTTTGCTCCACCTTCTATCCTCTGAGCCAAGTGTAGTGCCTGGATTTATGAGGGACTCAAGAAGTAGGAGACAGGGCAAATAAATTAATGAAAGCCCATCAGTAGTCAGAGGGGGTTCCAATCACTTTGGATAAGAATAAAAAACTGAGTGTCTATGTCACCTTCCTTTAAGGTCAGAGCTGGCTCTGCCTGTACTGCAGTCTCTTCCTTCTCCTGAAAGGCCTTTCTCTTGTCCCACCTCCCTAGGAAGGTATGAGAAGGTCTTACCCCTGTAGGATATGAGTAACAGAGGAACCTGTGAGTAGACCGACACTGCCACAGGTAGACATTGCTGCTTTGGTGTCGCTCTGTGGGTTCCCTCACCCTGACTAAGGCTGTGCCTGAGCAGGTCATATGACTTCCCATGAATAGTCATCCTGTATTTGAAGGAGCTGTTTACTTTCTACTCTAAACTCATCCTAATAACTAAAATGACTGCTGTCCCAGGATGGAGGGTTACTTGCTTATAGACATTAGGAGTCTTATCGCAGAGACTCCATAGAGCTGCCTGTGGTTCAGTGGGATGGGACAGGACATCTCCCACCTGCTGCACTGGTGCAGAGCTGTCCATCTCTGGGCAGCCTCCCCCCTCCCTTCCGCCCTCCTTCCTTCCTTCCTTCCTTTTTTTTTTTTTTTGAATTTGTATGAGTTTTGTTGATTCAAACTGGCAACAGTTGCTGGGAAGCAACATCTCAATGGATTGAGAACATGATCCCAACCTTCTTTCTTGAGTAACTGGTGCATATGCTAATCCACTTGATTCTGACAGTTTCTTCTCCCTTTGGTGAAAGACATAAAAAATTAACTAGTTAACAAACACTGTAAGACACATGAATGTTTTAAAGCAATATGACCCCACCCCAACTTTGTAGAACAAGCCTCTGGGGAAGGAGCTGGGAATCTGATTTAAACAAACCCTGTGGTAATTCTCCTGTACAAGTGGAGAAACAGTGATCTGTCTGTAGGTTTCCATCTAGAGCACTGCTTCCTCTCACAGTTTCTTGTCCAGCTAAGTCTCCTGGGAGCTTATTCAAATGCAGACCTCGATTCTGTAAGTCTGGGCTTGCGCTTGAGAGCCTGCTTTCCTTATAAGCATGCAGGCGATGCTGTTGCATACTTTGAGTAGCAGGATCTTCTAGAACAACAGCTTTCATCTTGATTGTGCATCTGGAGAGCTTTTAAGCTTCTGGTAGATCATAGTTCTGGGGTGGAGCCTGGACCTGAAGAATTTTTAATCTTACCATGTGATTTAAATGGGCAGCCTGAGTTTGAGAGCCACTGACCTGTGAAGATGTTTTTACTTCAGTGACAACGACCTCTGAAGGGGTGTCTTAGCGCCCACGCGCTCAAGCAGACACACGAGACAATATCCTAAGCACTTTCAAAAGCCAAAAACGACTTCTACGTTTTGATGGTTTGAGGTATCTTAGCCTTGACCAGTGATTCCCAAACCTAGTTTTACGTCACAATATTATAGGAACCTTTTTCTTTTTAATTACCTTTAAGGTATTTCTCAAGGGAAATTTCAAGAGCATAAAAGAAAAGTGAATATGATGACTTCCCTTTTCTCTGTCACCTGGCTTCAACAATTACTAACTTATGGCTCCTATATTATTTATCCTCCCCTGGATTATTTTGAAATAAATCCCAGAGCTCATCACATTTCATTCATGAATATTTTAGTATACATCTCTAAGAATTAAGGACTCTTTATTTATTTTTAAGATTTTTATTCATTTAATTTTTAGAGAGAGGAGAAAGGAGGGAGAAAGACACGGGGAGAAACATCGGTGTGAGAGAGAAACCCGGATCGGTTGCCTCTCACGTATATTCCAGGCGGGCCCCTAACCTGCAGCCCAGGCGTGTGCCCTGACCTGGAATGCAACTGACAACCTTCGCTTTGCGGGATGTTTCCCAACCAACTGGGCCACACTGGTTGGGCAAGGGCTCTTTTTTATAAGCATAACCATAAAACCATTATCAGAACTTTCAAGTTTAACATTAGCTCCTTACTATCATTCATCCCCAGTATTCAAATTTTCCCTATTGTTTTATAAATTTTAAAACAATTTATCTTTCATCTTTTTACCTGTTTTATCATTAATCAGGACTCAGTGAGATTGATATTTTGGAATTGATAGGTTTTCGATGTCTCAGTCTATAGATTCACTCGCCATCATTTTCGTCTTATAATTTATTTGAAGGAAGCAGGCCATTTGTCTGGATTTTGATGAGCACATCCCCATGGTGATATTTAAAATGTTGCTCCATTACCCCTGACTTGATTTCATCCACTGGCTTGATCACATTCAAATTCGGATCTTTTCAACTTGGAAAATTAATCTTTCCCCTGACCTAATATTGGTATTTAAGAGCTTTACTTCACACGTGCAGCACGCAAACACCACCTGAGTAGTTTCCCTGTAGTTCTCACACCATAGGCACCTTATCTCGGGTGAGGCTTTGTTTCAGGCTCTTTGAGTGAAAGGTCCTCACCGCCCCACAGTGATGAAACCTAGGCGGCCTTCTTATAAAAGAGCCCCGCATCTGCTAGCTAGAGGAGGGGGTGTTGTCCCCGTATATCTCTGACCTCTGCGACTCTGAAAATCTGTCTTTCCCACGTCCCTTCTTAACAGGTGTGTTATTTTTAGAACCTGAATTTTCTCATGCAGAGACTGAAGTCATTACTGCTTGGGGTTAAGTCCCAGCTTCACTAATGCTTACTAGTTGTGTAACCTGGGAAGGGCCTTACAGTGCTGTGTCTCAGTTTCCTTATCTGTCAAATGGAAGTTATAATAGTACATGCCGGGTAGTGATGTTGGGGAGTTTCAATGAGTAATTCATATGAAGTAATTAGAACAGAGTCTGGCATATGTTCAGTAGTAACACTTAAGTGTTGTTAGAGCACTTGATAAAATGGGCAGTAGTCATTTTATCAGCGCAAATGCTTCTGTTGTCACTATGTGATGACAAAGATCACTCCCAATTTTGGAATTCATGTACTTTTAGATATCCCATATTCCGGTGCCCTCATTCTATGGATGAGAGAGCTGACCCAGAGAAGTGGAGAAATTTATCTGTGGTTACCAGAATCAGAGACATAGCTAGGATTTGAACTCAGACTCTCTTATTTGGCTGGAGAGAGTTCACCTGTGCTGGTTCTTAACAGGGAAATGTGGTCCATTTCCTACCACTCTGCTTAGCTTTCTGTGTTCATTAAAATTGAGCTTTCATATTTAGTGAATTAGCTCCACTACTAAAACTGATGACATCTCTTTCTTCTAGGTTGCCAGCGTACTTTGTTGTCCCCACCCCTCTTCCTGAAGAGAATGTGTCACGCTTTCAGGGTCACGGCATACCAGTAAGTGCATCTGGAAACCCTAACAGCCATGGGCTGCTTCATCGGCCCATCTTGGCGAATTGTTCTACTTAAATCCCTTGGCTTTGGGACTAAAGATTTTCTCCTTAGTCTGAGAGTGATCCAAAAATATCTTAGAGACTCCCTGGAGAAGTCTCTTAGACACGAGGCTCCCGGGGACAGGGTTCTAAAGTTTTCACAGATGCCATGGCATTCTTAGCAGAGACATCTTTGAAAAGCTTTAAGAGATTTACAATTTCTCTGGTGTTGAAAGCCAGCCTGATTTACACCTAAATAATTTTGAGGCTGAGCCGACCACTCTAAGGGTAGTAGGGCTTAAAATGCTTTTTGGCCCACACCATTAATCTTTGGGCGTGGCCGTGATTTTTCCCAGAGATGACATAAAGAGCTCACTGAGTTTCACAGAATAGACTGGGATGGGAGCCATATTTAATGTGTCACTGATCAAAGAAAGCAAGACTCTGGCAGTTACTCCAGTTTCTAATGCGTGGTTGGGAGTTGCCAAGCCTGCAGGAATTCAGTGAGGAATGAGAGTTACAAATAAATGCTATGCTGTGCACATGGCTGTTCCCCAGAAAGGTCACTCTGTGTAGGAGGCGAGACGTGAAAGCAGGGTCACCAGCCCAGGAGCACGTGCAGGCCAGGCAAGTCGTGAGCGTGGCCCTTAACAGTGAACTGGGGTGCCGCCCCCCAGTGCCAGCAGGTCTGTGCTCTGTGGGAATATGGGCCTGGCCTTCCCAGATGCCCCGATTTCTCAGGAGAAACCTCAGATATGAGTTCTTATGTGAGTTTTCTTGATTTCTAAATGTATGCATTGGATCCAAAGCTTTAAAAAACATGTCTTTGGGTCCATATTGGCTCATGTCCCCACCAGTTTGTAGCTTTTAATTTAGAGCAATAGTTCTCAGACTTCCTGGTCTCAGGACTTTTTACACTCTTAAAAATGATGGAGGACCTCATTGTTATGGGTTTTGTTAAGTGTTTGTTATGGGGTTGTATCTATTGCTATTTGCCATATTAAAAATTAAAACTGAAACATTTAAAAATTGTTATTTTAGTGATAAACTCATAACCTGCTAATGTAAATAACATATTTCTATTAAAAATAACTATATTCTCTGAAATTTTAAAAAACAGAATAGCACTGTTTTACAGTTTTGAAAATAGAAGACAGGTGGATATTTCTATATGCTTCTTTCATTTAGTCTATTATAGTATGTTAGGCTTTGGATGAAGTACATGAAGAAAAGTCCAGCCTAACAGATACGTATTTGGGAAAAGAAGGACTATTTAATAGCCTTTTCCAATAATTGAGAATATTAGTTTTTGAGGGTACACCAAAAAATTGATCAGTGGTAGTTTCATAAAGGTTAATTGCAGTTAGGAATCTAAAAACATAATCAGCGAATTTTTCATTCTGTGATAAGTTAAAATCCATTGGTTTATCTTATACTTTGAATGGATCTCAAAACATGCATGATTTTATACATTATACATTGTACATTGTCATCTGGAATACTGGCTCACTAGGTAATACAGAGTGTCCAGATACTGACATTTCCTTACATAATATAAAAATCAAGCCCTGGCCAAGTAGCTCATTTGCTTCGAGCGTTGTCCTGATATGGCAAGGTTGGGTGTTCAATCCCTAGTTAGGGTACACCCAAGATCAACCAATGCCTCTCTTTCTCTCAAAATAATAAATAAAGTTTAAAAAACACTTTCATTTATATCACTGTCTCGTCAGGAAAATCATTAAATATTGGGAAGCTGTCCAGCCAAAAGGGCAGAGACTAGTTTTCCAGAATTTCAATTTTTACTTGAAACTTCAATTTTTATCATTGGTGGCAATTTGTCAAGTGTTTTCCATGAAGTGATAGACTCACTTCGTTCTTTTTTTTTTTTTTAAAGAATGACTGCCAGTTATCAAAGTCTCAACACCCATAATTTGTCTATGAGTCACTCATTTTTTCAATTCCATGAAAAAAAACACAGCTAGCTCAGTCCTCAACTCAGCCGCATAAGCTCTTTTTCTTTGAGGCAAACATTGTACTTTGGTGCTTACCTCCCATGTCATCACACAGAATATTAAAAAGACATGTAATGGTCAAGATTAATACAATTAATAATTGTTAGTCCCTCAACAAGGGCCCTGTGAAGTGGAACTGAGTGTGTTTTCTGCACGTGTGTGGCAGTGGAGAATTCTGGGGCAGGCAGTGCCGCTGGGTGGCCGTGCCTTGACTGGTCCTGGGGTGTCACCCACCACCTGTGCAAATGTCAGCACAGTGAAAAGGACAGGTTACATCTCGGTATTATTCCTAGGGCACCTGAAAGGGTCTTGGGCTTCCCATCTTGGAACTGTAGACTACACTTTGAGAATCACTGTTTTAGAAGAATGAAAACGAGGGTCTTCCTCCTTCAGCCTTTCATAGATGCATCTAGGAAAAGAGGGTGAGCTTTGTGGGAAGAAACAAAGATGAGTCGTCTATGCAAGTGGCAATAGGCTGCCTCTCCATCCAGTGTTGTCTGGATCTTTGATGTTCTGTGTTGTAGCCAGGCCTTGGGCTGAGAAACAGACAGCGTTCTAAGCCCTGAGTGAGGAGTTGGCAACATAACTGACAGAAACTATGGGGAGGTGTTCTCACTGTATTAGGTCATCAGCCTTAATTATGCGCCCTGAAAGTCATTAGTGGAGTTTATATGAATGAACAGAAAAATATTACACAAGATGGACTTTGTACATTTATTCAGGGAACACAGAACTCTTGATACACAGAACATAAAATTTACCACTAGTGACATTAAGTATATTCACAATCTTGTGCAACTATTACCACTACCTAGTTCCAGAACATTCCTTATGTCCATGCTTTTTTACCCTGACCTTCACCTGGTTGCCTTTTCTGCCTTCACATCCTCTTCCGGGAGGCCTCCATCGTTTGTAGTTCCCGTCATACTCTCGCTGCTGTTCCGGAGTCCTTGACCTCCAACCCGGAGGGTTTACTTTTTTGCTGTGGGGCTAATGAACATGGCTGTGGCTTATTTACAGCAAACAGCACAGCATACTTAATGGGATATATGGAAACTGTTACCTCGCCTTGGGTGGGTCCTTGTTCTGCTCAGCCATCCAGCCTGTTGTTTAACTCCTTTTGGGGCCAGTGGCATTCTTCCCTGGGGCTGCTGCAGACACTTTTCATGCTCTTTCCATTTGCGATTCTCTTCTGAACTCTCTTACTCTCAGAGACTAACTTTCCCATCCGTTCATGGGATCATGGACAGCAACCACAAGACCCCCTCACCTTCCTTCTTCCCACCCCCTGTTGCGTCTCTGTGCTCCTCTTTCCTTCATCGGAACCCAGACCTCTGCCTGGGCTCTTGGTCTCATCTGCCCTTCTGTCCGGAACCTGCTTCCGTCAGTCTCCCCCCCCCCCCGTCCCCCCGTGAGTCTTTCCACAGGGTCCTCTCCTCTCGAAGACATCCTCAGCTCTCCCCTCACCTGAAGAAGTCCTTCCTTAAGAGTAAAGATACTGTGGTGTTCTCCTTCCTTGTGCTGCCAAACCGATTTAAAGAGTCTGAACTCGTTTTCTCTGCTTGCTTCCCTACTGCCCTCACTCTGCTGATTGGCCCTCCACGAGGCACTGAGCCTGCGCAGCCCCAGTGCCCCTGCAGCCCCAGTGCCCCTGCCGTCACTGCAGTTTTGACACCGATACCCCCTCCCTCTGGCCTTTTAAGTTTCTGTCTTGGCTTTAGAAGCACTGTAGTGTCTTGGTCCTCTTACTTCCTTAATAGTTCTTTTCCTTACACTGCTTTCTTGCCTCCAGTTGTACATGTGCCCCTAAAACTCTGTCTTTGGCTCTATTAAGAGAGACACCGGAAGATGTATGAAATAATGAATAATTTTTCCCCCTTCCTTTTCTTAGGTAAACAGGCTTACTGGACTGTGGTTATTATCTTTTGTCAAGTCATTCACACTAAGAAGCCCGTGGCCCTTTCCCAGACAGAAATAGTACGCGCACTGCAGTAGGAGAGGACGGGTGCTTTTCGCTAAAGTCCTGTGAGCAGTCTGTCTCTAACAAGAATGTTGCTTGTTTTATACGTACCGTTTCAAGTGGAGGATAGTCAGGGAATTGCCCCTTAGCTCCTCAGCTGAGCTGAGACATTTACGGTTGTGCCTCAAATAGAAAATGAGTTACGGTTTGATACCACCAAGAACCACCCTTTCTGTTCCAGGAAAGGAGATAAAAAGGGTTAAAATCACTCAGTTGCCTAGACCCTGTCACGCAGTCATGGTAAAGAGTGTCTCCCCCTTTATCGGAATGAGCTGTGCCAAGTAGGGGCACAGGACTGCGTGGGCGTTCGGGGTATTGCCGCCTTTGGCAGTGAGCTGGAGGGGGGGGGGGGGCGGTTCTGCACGCTGCTCAGGGTAACACTGGAAGGGGGAGTAAGAGGACAGCAGAGGGCCCTTTGAATGGTCTCAGTGCTCTAACACCTCTGCCTCATTGTGAATCCTGAAGAATCGAAGTCCGGGTACCACTCGCCCCTCAGGGGAGTTAATGCTTTTCGGCAGTTTTGTGTCCCTTTGCCTTGCTTCCTGGGTGGGCTCATGTCTCTTCCACATCAGCTGGAAATAAGCTCCCATGTCCAGAGCTCCAGTCCTGTCTTCCTCTTCTAAGCTCAGAACCCTTGTCTTAGGTTCCTCCTGAGTATCATTGCACAGATGTCCTGCTGGCACTAGACACCCTACATACTGAGCACTGATACGCTGATTATGTCCCTTCCCCTGGAGCTGCAAACTGGTTCCTCCATATTAGACTTTCTAAGTGTAGTGCACAGTATTCCCTGGATTGACCTGATCTCTAGTGTCCCGGCCCAGGCTGCTGCTAACATATTCAAGGTATTGTTTGTACTTTGCAGAAGTGCTGTTCTGGGCTGCTGAAATCCTGTAGGTTTACCTTTGAGCCAGGGCCCAATGGCTTGGTCAGCAGAATGGGGGCTGGGCTTTAGCCACTCTCGAACCCTTAGCCAGGCCACTATACCAGGCACAAAGTCCACGAATGGACTCAAGTGCCCCAACCAGCCTTGCCTTCTCCTCCACTCCAGGCTCTGCTGGGCAGATTACTCTGCCCCAGGATCAGTTCTGATCTTTTGTTCCTGCGAAACAGAGCAAACACGAAAATGCCCATGGTATCCAGGAAAACACTGAAGCTGTCGTTTGTGATCATTCACCTGGTTTCTTCCTCCTTTGCCCTCCCTTTGTTGTTCCTTGAACTTCTCTTCTGCTGTGACTTAGCACATTCTACTTCATTAGGTTGCCAAACGCCTTTCCCTGTTAGAGTGCCAGCTCCTTGAAGGTAGGCACAGTACCTTCTCCCTCTTCACATCCTCTCACAACCTAATTCAGTGCCTTGCACGTACGAGTCTCCGACAGCGCGTGTTGAGGAGCCAGCTTCCCCTTCTCTCTAGTGCAAGCTTTCTCTAGTGATGGGCGCCACCCCGTTCTGCCATCCAGGCCGAGCACGCCCTTAGAGTCAGACTGCTGCGGCCGGTCTCTCTAAGCCTCAGTTTCTGGTTGTTGACGGGGCTAATAGTCACGCCTGTCTTAGAGTGAGAATTAAATGAGTTAGTTCACGTAAAATTGTGACACAGTAACGCTGCATTCCAGCAATAGCCACTACCCCAATAGTAATGATACTGTTATCTTCACCTAGGTTCCCAGCACTGGAGAGCGTGTCTACCTAGACCTGTTTTGTTTTTTAAGACTAAATCAATCTTCATTTTAACTATTGCTTAGCTTAGCAAAGTTTAATATATCCAGCCATTTCACATTGAACTTATAAATTTCCCTGTATCAATTTAAATGGTAAGCTCACCTGTTCCCTGCTGGGTTGTGTGTATTTTATTTGGAAAACCTTCATCTCTCCCTGCAGATATGGTGTTGGTCCTACCACAATGGATGTGCCCTTTTGAAAATGTCAGCCCTACCCAAAGAACAGGACGACAGCATTTTACAAATCCAAAAGAGCTTCTTGGATGGGTCAGTACTGTTAGATGTTTTGTTGCTGTTCAGCTCTGTTCTTACTTTCTGAGAAGCAGGGACTAGTTCTTGGTAGTATGTCCGTTTCTGTTCACCTCTAATAGCTTAGTGCTTGGGATGCAACTAAGAGCGGTTGCTTTTAATTACTTCAGAAGGCGTGGGATGCAGTCATTAGGAATGGCAGCTGCATTGTCTTCAGAGATGTGCGCCGAAGCATTTAGGGGCACGTGGCAAGGTGGCCGTAACGTTAACCGTTGTCAGTCTGTGCCATGGCACGTGTCACTGCTCTGTACTTTCTGACTTTTCCACGTGTTTGAAAATCTTCAAAATGAAAAGTTTTAAAAACCCAAAGTGCATGAATTAAAAACAGAAAAGGCGTAGACTTTGGAGTTAAATTGCTTTAGTTCAAGTTGCAGCTCGATCAGTTTATAAACTGCTTGTGCCCCGAAGGCACTCTCTGCGCGCCTCCACTTCCACGTGCGCTGGCGGCGCTGGCGGGCCTGTGGGGCTCACTTCGTGGGCGAGGGTTAAGTGGGAGGGCGTTTCCAAAGCTCTTCACACGGATCTTGCCATGTAGTAAGTGCTCGGGAGAATCAGCTGTTTCTAGGTCACGTCTGCCCTTCTAATCTCCCGTTACTTTTTGATGCCTAGAATTTACAGGATCATCCACAGGCCACCCTATGAAATTGTCAAAACTGAAGACCTATCAAGCAACTTCGTATCCCTGCAGGATATCCAGACTGCGTACTCTAAGTTTAAACAGCTGTTTCTGATAGGTGAGTAGAAGGCCAAGTTAAATGGAGAAAGACACACCTAGTGGACCAGGTGGAAGTCGTGCCCTTCCCGGGGCTCCTTGTGGTCCTGCCTGGGAGGGCCGAGGTCGTGCCATGGAGGGGCTGGCAGCCAAGGGTGGCTGCCTTTGCCACGCTCCCCTCCATTTTCCTTCAGGCTCTTTCCCTTCTCACGGCAGTGCACACAGAGCCACCCATCCCCTTCTCTCCTGTCCTCAGTACGCCGTCGCCCAGTGGTGAACGTTGGGGCTTCTCCGCATGAAAGTGGTGGGACCGCGCAGTACCTGTGCTCGTGGGCTGGCTTGCAGGGGTGCAACAAGTGAACGGTTGCTGTGGTTTTCTCAGTGCCCTATTGAAGGGACTCCGCTCACCCAAGTGGAATGATTTTACTTTGTTTTCTGATTGAATATATATATGCACACATATGTATCTCTATGTGTATGTGTATATATATCAATGTAAAAACTTTTAATTAATCAGAAATGTACAAAGTAGAAAGTGAAATATGCTCATCCCAGCCACCCTCTCTTCCCTGCCTAGGCCGCCCACTATGAACAGTTTAGAACTTGAGTCATATTTAATCAAGCTCAGTTGGCTATTAGTTCCTTTCATCCTTGAATGAGTCTTTACCCTGAGATTTGCCACACAGGTAACTTTTCCTAACTTGGACTTCTTAGCCTAGCAAAGCCTCACTAATTTAGGGTTCATTGATTTATTCAGCTGGTGTTTACTGAGGTCCCACTATGTACAAACTGTGGGAGGCACTGGAGGTAAAAATGAATGTGACGCCAAGGGAACCGGAAGTAGACACCTCTAACTGAAATGCAGCGTGACGCATGTTACGAAGCGGGTTGATAAAAAGCAGGGACCTGGCGGAGGGAGTAAGAAATTTTATGAGTTGATACAGGACGGTGATTCTCCACTTTTGTTTTCATCGTCCAGGACCTGTGGGGGTATCTGCCTTTGATTTAAATTTGCCGCTTTGAAGTAGTAGGCTTCTGGAAAATGCGGGGCTCTCTGTTCCAGGTGGGTTGGGGACACTGTGTAGTGATGTGCAAGGTGCCTGTATTTGTGTAATCAGGATTTCAACAGGAGCCGGGGCTGCCCCTGAGGCCTCAGTGGCACCAGGATGTATCGGTTGCCTTTCCACTTCTGGGAGCAGCAACCGGATGTCCACGGTCTCTGCCCGAAGTGTACCACTCCCTGTGTTGAGTTACAGGGTGGACCGTGGCTCCAGTTCCGCCTTGTAGGCACTTTTTATTTGTGCAGTAAAAATCTGTTTTTGACTGCCACAGCCTTCCAGGGCTTTGCAGCGGAAGCACCGTTTCAGCTGATGTTTTGAAACACCCTTTACTTAAAATGGAGACTGGTGTCTGGATGTGCACTTGAGCGGCGTGGCTGAGTAGCACAGGTTTTTGTGGCAGGCGTGGGAGCGAACCACCTGACTTCTTTATTCCTTTTTCCCCCCAGATAACAGTACTGAATTTTGGGACACAGATATAAAGTGGTTTTCTCTGTTGGAAAGTAGCAGCTGGCTTGACATAATCAGGTATTTCAAGCCATTGATTGCTTGTGGATGTTATACTTCTCTAATTCAAAGTAGTAAAGCAAATTGACAAAAAATTTAAGTGTTTTATATTTCACAGTTAACTATTCTTACATCATGTCTTCTATTCAGGGCTCATGCTTTTACATTTGTTACCTATTATGTGTGTGCACATTTGATCAGAACTTTTTAGAATTCGGTGTCTTAAATGTATATTACCTATTAAACATTTTTAGAAATCATGATTAATGTCAATTTGTCGTTTTGGGTTTTAGAGTTAGGTCGAGATTCCCAGAGAACAGAATTATATTCGCTTTCATGTTTGGAATAGCCTCTCCCTGTTGCCAGGAAGTAGAGGAGAGGGCAAAGGCGGGGGTGGCACAGAGCAGAAATGATGACTGGGGTGAGAGAACAGCCTCGATCCGGGAACAGGTTTCAGGAGAGAGGAATTGTCCCTCGTGCCTCGCCTGGCATTCTCTTCTCTCTCAGCTGTGCCCTCCATATGGCGGAGAGGGGCTTCGGCCCTCCATGCGTACTAACCAATATGCTTTAGAGAGCATGGATTATAGCTTGAATGTGTTATGCAAACAGTGATAAGTGTCATAAAAGAACCTCCCCTTTTGTGAGGCAGAGAGAAGGTGGAAAGTCCTTAACCAGGTGAAGAGTCGGGGCAGGGGTGGCGCCACTGTAGGCAGAGAGCAGCACGTGTGAGGCCCTCCTCGTTCTAAGTCAGAGCTGCCTAGGGTGGCCACAGTCTCAGAGGGAAGAGTGCGTCTAGAGAGGGACACGCAGGGTTTCTGGGCATGTTGGATCTTTCCGGCCACACTGACCGAATTCGAGCTGTCTTTGAATTAAACACCGTGGACGTGCAGCACATTCCCCAGATGTGCGCCTTTGTGGGCCTCACTGGGACTCACGCCGGACTCGGGTCTGGGTCCTCACAAAGAGTTTCTAGTTTAGAAATCACCTAGGAGCATTTTTATATCAATTTGGGGATTTCCTTCTGAAGATTTTAAGTTTCTAGTAGGCAAAATGAGTGTCTTGCAGTATCTGAATAGTATAAATGGTGATTTGTTCCCTTTGGAGGCTTTTAGCAAAAATAAGATGGAAAACTGAAGATCAAGTCAGACTATCTTCTAAAGTTCTTATAGTTTCAATGCCAAGCTCAAGAACTAACGCCCCTTTTTCTGTCCCTTTTCCATCTAGACGTTGCCTGAAGAAAGCAATAGAGATCATAGAATGTCTAGAGGCACAGAGCGTGAACGTCCTTCTTTTAGGTAACGTACCTACAGCACCAGGTGTGGTTTCCATTGTGCTTCCCTGGAGGTTCATTCTGTAGACACAGGTCTGTGTGATTGGGATCGTCTTGAGCAAGGGATGAACTAGGGTAGCAGTCCTTCCCAGTCTCTCCTACCCTGACCTCAGAGTCCTTTGTGTTGGATTTCAGTGTTACAGTTTAAAAATAAATTATTTCACTTAGAACTCGGCAGATCTATTCACAGCCCAAGAAGGAATTGTTTGGTATTTTTACCAAAGCTCACATTTCCTAATGTTTTGGATTTTGTTTTATATTAACTCAGCTTGGTTAAAGTTATAATCTTTGATAATCCCTATTCTAGAAAGAGACCCATGGGTGATTTAATTGTTATTTGTATGTGTTTGTGTTCAACAACCTCGTGCAGTTGCCGTAGAAACTTTGTGGTCCGTGACTTCCTTTTCCTCAGTGGGCTTAACCTGCTGTATGGGAGGACAGGGCACAGACCTTCACAGTGTGTGAAAGCAAGTGTGAGCTGCCTCACAGCAAAGATACTGCTGGAACTGGGTCGGCGTGAGCTAAGATAAGGTCTGCTGTTGAGAACATTTTAGGTTCTTAGAGCCCCATGTTTCACATTTGGTAGATCATCTCGTGCTGCTGTACCCTGGAGCTCTCGTCATTTCTCCGGCCTGCTCTGTGGCTGTGAGGGTTTGCTTTTATGAGCAGATCGGAAAAGGTATCTGCCTGTGGCATCTGTATCATCTGATGCTGGCTCGCTGGCTTAACTTGTAATACGTTTACTGAGTACCTGTCGTGCAGAGCTCCATACTTCTGCCTTCTAGAAGTTTACAGTCTAATTGGAGAGTTGGCCTAAGCATCTTACTGAAAAAGACCTACCCAGCCACAACAGAATAGAGTTTTAACTGGTGAAAAGTAGTGGGGTAAAGACTGGGGTCTGAGAGGTGGAAGGCCCAGGGCCTGCCTGCGATGATCACACAGTTGCATAAAATGAAATGCAGACCTTTGGCCGGTGTGGCTGAGATGTCACTTGCTCCTAGATGGACTGCTGAGTTGTCTCTAGTCTGAAATCTCATTTCCTAGCTCCTCTTCCTAGTACCCATGGGTGTGCTGCCCAGCACCCTTTAGGAGCAAGAAGGCAGAGCCCCTTAAAAGGTGAGACTTGTTTTGAACACTGATAGCACTAGGAAGTCAAAAGTGAAAATGTTTCTTTTCGCCCTGTGTGTGTGTGTAGCTCAGGCTTATTTCCTGGCAGAGAAAAAGAAGCGCGTGTGACAGCCTGGCCCCTTGGCGCCTCGTGGTTCTGAGGCCACAGTGAGAGTTTGAAGGGCGTGAACACCTCCCTGCTCACGGCACGTTCTTAGTTTCTCTTATCCCAGTAAGACCAGCACCATCATCCTCGTGGATGTTCTAAAATAGCAGCTCGAATTGCACTTCTTCATTTTGTAAAGAGGAAACTCTGGGGATGTCAGACCCTGACTTTTAGGATCTTAAAACTCTCAAGACAGAAGTGCATGCATGTAGATGGATGTTTTTATTTGCTACGAGTCATGAATGTTAAACGAGTATTTGAATGGCATCGTCACCAGATGGGCTTTGTAGAGTGACTCCGGGGTGGGCACGTGGAAGTAGGCCACGGAGAGCTTCTGCTTCTCAGACAGAAACAGGAAGAGCCTTGGAGCGGAGAATAGGAGCATTTAGGTGCAGTCCAGAGATAGATACTCAGCTTCCTCCAGAGCAGAGGGAGTGGAGGAAGAGCCTCGGAACAGTGGGTTGGGTGATGGAGACTTGGACACACCCTCCCGGAGGGTTTTTAGCTTGGTCTGCAGAGCCCAGCAGGTCGCCATTCTGTGGATGACCCACCCTCAACGTTCGGCCTGCCTGGACGCCCACACGCCAACAGTGGGTTTGCAGTGCTGCGTTCACCTGCTCAGTGAGCTGGTCTGTGTTTCCTGCCAGTGTGTGCTAGGCCCCTGTTAGGCCGGCTTGCAGCAGTTTGCCTCAGTCTGAAAACACTGCCCCTTTTCGTCATTGGCCCATTTTTAGGGAATTAGGGCTTGACTGTCAGTAGCAGGCCTTGGCGTTGGTGACCCTGCTGTTAGCTGTGTGAGTGTGAGTGCTCTTTGTGAGTGTTTAACATTTCATATCCTCCTTCCTCTTTGCACTGCTCCCGGGCCCCTCCCAGAGGAGAACGCTTCTGACCTCTGCTGCCTCGTTTCCTCCCTGGTGCAAGTGATGATGGACCCCCACTGTAGAACCAGCGCGGGCTTCCAGAGCCTCATCCAAAAGGAGTGGGTCATGGGCGGGCACTGTTTCCTGGACCGCTGCAACCATCTCCGTCAGAGTGACAAGGAGGAGGTGAGTGTCCTCATCGCAGGCAGTGCCAGTCGTGGGGAGAAGGGCCCAGTCTCTTAATCCCTGTCCTCCGATGTGGGGGTACTGAGTGCACACTTCCTGCACTCAGTAGGAAGGCTGTGATCAGCTCACCGTTTGATGACATTGAGTCTTTAAACAATGTTGAAACCCTTCCCAGAGGAAAGAGATATTAGCAGGTGTGTTCAGAATGTTTTCTTCTTAATTGTGTGCACCAAGGGTGCAGACCTATTTCATGGTGGGAGTAATATTGATTTGTAAAACTGAAATAAAAACTGACTCAGTGAGAGAGACTCTTCTATTTTCTGCTTAGTCTTCACAGAAAAAAATATCTGACATACAAGTTTTCTACAGAAAATACATGACATAAAATGACTTTTCCTTGCACATAAACCTTTTCAAAATAAAGCGGAGGGTGACGTTAGCATCACCTGTCACCAGGGCCCTCGTGCTGTGTCCGTGAAAGGTGCGCAACCTCTTGCACTGGCGCTGTGAGCCGCTGTAGGCCTGGGCCTCCCTCCGAGGTCGAGCGCGGCGGTGTTAGCATTATAGTTGGTTGGTGGGAGCGAGCCCCCCACATCGTGGTGTTCTGCTTGTCTCAGCTGCAGCTGTACAGAGATGCCTTGGACTATATCATTAATGACCGTGGAAGGAAAAATGAAAACGGCACTGTCTTTAATTAAATCACCCGCAGAGCTACCACATGCTGGTAGCGTGACTCGTGGTTCTTACTCCAGATAATAAGCATGTCTGCCGTGCTGAACAGCCTGACATACATGCTGTGTGACTGGAGAGCCGTGGCTCTTGCCCTTAAAGCCCTGGCGTGTTCCTGGAAGGCCCCTCTCAGGCCTGACCTGTCCTCATCCGTACCCCCCTGAGCTGAGTGGAAATCACCGTCTTCCATTCATGGAATGGACTTTTCCTTTCTGGGAACTTAATGGGAAAGCTTATGGACTCAAATAATACGATGGGCAGAGAGAGCTGATAAGTGTGTGGGGAAGAGTATGTTTTCATATCTGAGAACATGGGACTGACAGGCATCACGTCTAACGGGGAAAAGGCTGAGAACTTCTGATCCGCTATTCAGCCAGCCCTTGGAGAAGTCTCCCCTGCTTTCCCAGCCCATTTTCCTGACTGCACAATGAGGTTCAGATATTTTTCACTCTCTTTAACGGGATTGAGCATAACATGAGGTATGAAGTAAAATTGCAATATAAATGCTTCTTAGCATGGATGTAATAGAGTTTTGAAGGAAAACTTGGCGATCTGTTTTGTGATATAAATGATGCAGCACTGGACTTTGATTCAGGAGTTGGATTCCAAACCTGTGTCTCTCTCGTGAGCTGTGTGTGAGACTTTGGCCAGCCTCTGTGAGGGAGAGGCTGTCACCTGCAGGGTCACCGGTGGCTCAGAGATAAGCACTTGGTGAATGACGAAGCTCCCTAGAAAACTACTCTCTTTACTAACGTATGGCTTGCCTCTCGGTAGGTAATAAAGGAGGCCAAGCAGTTAAAATACCTTTGTGAAAAATATTAGAAAATCTTTTTTTGCTGCACGTGCCTTCTCTCCTGTCCTCTGTCTTCTGGGCTGTCATTTGGGGGTGGAGAAGTGGATGTTAACAAAATTCAAAAGAATTGAATATCATTTTCTTTGGTAATAAAATTGACTAAGAAGAGGGAGGTGGGTTCAGCTGGGGTGGGGTGGAGGGATGGGGAGAAAAGGCATACAACTGTAATTGAATAACAATAAAAATTTTTAAAAAAATTATTTTGTTACATAAACATATAGTTAACTGAAATAGATGGTTATATGCATTCATAATAAAGGAATAACACACTAAAATAAAAAAATAAAAAAAAATAAAATTGACTAAGAAGAATAATGGAATTCTTTTGGGGGAAATAACATTGCACTCAATTGGGGTTCAAAGTTAGTGTTTCCTGTCAAACCAGCTACAACGCTCATCTGTTAGTGCTGATCAGCAGTGAGATTTTACATAGTTTAGCTTTGAAACGTCGCACGGACAGGCACTGGCGAACAGTGGTACTGATCCATGAGCATGTGATCCCAGTCGAGCACACTTACCGCTCGGGATGGAACGGAGGTGGCAGTGTTGCCCAGAGCCTGCAGTGCGCAGCAGTGGTGGTTCCACAGCGGTGACACGGCTGGTGTCGGACCCTGAGTGCCCGCTCAGTAATGTGTGTCTTATTTTCACGTAGGTTCCTGTGTTCCTGCTTTTCTTGGACTGCGTCTGGCAGCTGGTGCACCAGCATCCCCCAGCATTTGAATTCACAGAGACCTACCTGACTGTCTTGTCAGATAGCCTGTACATACCTATTTTCAGCACCTTCTTCTTCAATTCGCCTTATCAAAAAGAAACTAACATGGTAAGAGTCCCTCTTAGGAACCTGTGTTGGAGAAGCTGTGTCCCACAAGTAGGATGTAATGAGGTTGATGATAAAAATGAGATAGATTTAACAGTGCTAATGTACGAAGCCCTATTCAGAGTGCTTTCTGAGTGTTGGTATTTAACCCTCACAGCACCCTGTGGATCTGTATTATTATTATCATTATCCCTCAGGAGCTGAGGCTCAGAGAGGATAAGTAACTCGCCCTCGGTCACACAGTGAATACTGGAGCTGGGGGCAAATGTTGGAGTTGGGGAATTGAACGGAATTAGAACACCCTTTGTAAAGGCGGTCCGACCAGACGCCTTCTCTTTCATTTGCCTGATACGTGGGGTTACTCTGAAGAGAACGGTGATGAGGCAGAGCAGGGAAGCCTTGCTGGCACTTCCCTCAGACCATGCTGCCGGGGGTTTAACTCTCACCAGCCTCGGTGCTCTGCCAGCCTTCTGGGGGGGAGTTTGCCAAATCCCACGGTGAGTGGGAAGCACAGACTCTGGGCTTTCAGGCACACAGCCCCAGTGTCGGGTCCCAGCCCTGCCTCCCATCAGCTTCGTTCAGACAGTTCACTTTAGTTTTCTGGGCCTCAGTTTCCTCAGATGTAAAACTGCAAAAATAATAGTGACTTCACAGGTGGTTGTGGAAGTGCCCAAGACTGGCTGGCATGTGACTGGCTGGAAAAGTATGTGTCCTTCTTCCCTTCCTCCTCCCCCACCCGAGCCTGGTGAACAAGCCTTTGAAAGTGAAGTGCTGTGAGTGGTCCTTCTCAGGGCGTGGGAGCGCCTTCCTGGTGCCTGTCTCTGAGGCGTGTGTTTGCTCTCCTCGGCCCCCTGGAGGCCGGCGTGACCTGTGCTTGTCTTGGCAGGGCAGGGAAGGCCAGGACGCACAAGGCAAGCCTTTGAGCCTGCTCACCGTCTGGGACTGGTCCGTGCAGTTCGAACCCAAAGCCCAAACACTGCTCAGAAACCCTCTGTATGTGGAAAAGCCAAAAGTGGACAAAGGCCAGCGGAAAGGAATGCGCCTCAAAGTAAGATGTCCACATGCCTAGCCCCCTTCACCTTCCCCCCATGTATGTAAGGCTAAAAGTCACATACGGATTCTGGAAGCAGCCTGCAGAGTTGAGATTTGTGGCGGGCAAACTGTCAGGGTCCAAGAGAATCCCCTGCTT
Organism: Desmodus rotundus; assembly: GCF_022682495.2. NCBI lineage: Eukaryota > Metazoa > Chordata > Mammalia > Chiroptera > Phyllostomidae > Desmodus > Desmodus rotundus. Next base: position 198,320,076 of record NC_071387.1, on the reverse strand, counting down.
TCTGCAAATCATCCTTTGCCCCGATGAGACATGGCCCTGTGCTGAATGTCACTGGGGATGCTGCTGCCAAAATGTGTGTGTTGCGTGGAGTCGTGCATCTACCTGAGCACGTGGCTGGGGGGGCAAAGGAACATGATTGTGGGGCTTTACTCTGTCTGTACCAGTTCGTGTCTTCAATGGCTAGACCTTTCTGCATGAGGTGCACCTAAAACTTTCCCGTCCAAGCCTGTGGGGTGTCTGGCACAGCTCCCCCGCTCTGTTGTGGTAGCACAAAGGCAGCCGCAGACCGCCCCTGAGCAAGTGGGTGTGGCTGGGTTCCAATATTTACAAACGGGCCCAGCCCAGGTTTGGTCCTGAGCTGTCAGCTTCAAGTGCCAAGTTATTTGGGTTTCACGTAAGTGTTTGTTCCTGACTTTACTGGTTAGTAAAACCCCAAAGTTCCCTAGATACACGATTTACATGGCATTTCGTGGCCTGGGATTTCTCCCCCAAAGACCCCACAAAGGGAAGAGCAGGAAGGCAAATCCCAAGTCAGTGCTTGTCGCTGCCTTTCCCCCTCCAGGCCATACTTCTGATCCTGCCTGCCTGTGAGGGCTCCAGGGGGCCTGGCTGGCTCTGGTGTGGGAGGTGGCTGCATTCTAAAGAGGCTTGGGGACCCGGGTGAGCCAAAGCCAGTGCTCTCAGAGGTGCCATCTGCCAACTTAGAGCTGCTGCTTTGGCCTTTGGAGGGTCCTTAGGCCGGGGGGTGGGGGGGATGTTCCCCCACAGATTTAACCTCTTTCCCGCCAGCTGGACCAGAACTCCCTGAGCTCCAGAACTGCTTCGCCAGAGGTCAGTTTTTCTTCATGTGCTCTGCCCCCTGGTGGCTGCATGCGCACTTCTCGTGATAGCCGGGTTAGGATCCCAGAGATGCCCCAGGCCAGTGGGTGAGGGACCTCAGAGGTGGCAAGGCCTTACTCTTATTTTTGCACTGGAGGAAACTAAGGCTCTGCCCTGTAAGACTGGATTGCATTTCTCTGCCCAGATCGAGTTTTTTAACTGTTCCTTCTCCTTGTAGGTAGGGGCAGATAGCCTAGCCGCCAGGAGCTGACCAGTGGGAGGGGTTTGACCAAAGGGTTGGCCAGTCTCAGACTGTAATAGATGAGGTGCACTTGGGGCTGGGGCAGCTGGGAACTTTGAAGCCTTTGGGTTAGGAGACCAGGTGTCAGGCCTGGAGCCCCTCGTTGAGTGGAGGGACGGCCTTGGAGAAGTTCCGTAGAGACTGAAGAGGCTGTGGCAGGAAGTGCTGCTCTGTGAATGACTGCGGGAGGCCAGGGGCCTGCTCAGGCCGCAGGTGTGTGGTGCCGTTCCCACCCAGCTCATCTTGGACACTATTCACTTTGGGCAGCAGTTTCCAACTTTTTCATCTCCCGGCACACCAAAATTATATATATTTTGCCTTCTGGACAAAAAATAGGTATACTTTTGATTCATTCAAACCAAATGGCTATTGTTGGGTTGGCTGTCGTCATTTTTTTTATTGACGGTCTAAGGGAAAAGAGGTCAGTGCCCCCCCGACTAAATAGTCAGGTACCGCATGTTTCAAAAATTCTTGCGGCATACCTGTTGGAAATCACTGACTTAGGGGACAGAGAGAAGGGGCTTTCAGGACAAGTAGAGTTCTGTTAGGAGCACACACTCTGCAGCCAGACTGTCTGTGAGTGAAAAACCACCTTTGGCATTTGGTATCTGGGGCCTTGGCTCATTATTTAACCTCTGTGCCTTAGTTTCCTCATTCGTGAGATGGGGTGCTAATAGTGACTTTGAGAATTGGATAAGTCATTGCATACAAACCACTGAGCACAGAGCCTGGTGGCAGTAAACACTCAGTGGCTGTGAGGTCCCACCTGCCTTCCTCATTCCCCACCCACTCCGGCTCCCCTGATCGCTGGGGAGAAGAGAGGCTGGCTGCTGGCTCCCGGCCCTTGGCTCCCTGTCCCTGACCGTCAAGTCAAAAATCCCAGTCAGCTCTGAGTTGGGATTTTGTGGATGGTTTGGCTTTCTCCTTTTATTTTAATTGTTATTCCATATTCTGCAATAAGGAAATATTTCCTTTATAGTAAAGGAAACCTTTTTACAAGGAAGAACCACTCACAGAAATAGATTAGAGCGTTGTTTTAAGTCTAGCCTAAGAGTAAAACTTTTGTCTGTTCTTATTTCAAATGGATACCTGAAGAGCAAAAGAGTTGGGGAGAAACAGCTTCCCCCCTTTTCTACCTTCTCCTGTGGCCACTAGAGATCCCCCATAACCTTCTGGCCACTGTGCTCACCTTCACAGCCCTTTCCCAGTACACCCACAATAAAGCGCCTTGCCTTGGCTGCAGATGGAATTGCCAAGGGGCAGAAACCCTGTGAAAGCTCTCACATAGTCTCCTCCTTGCAGCTTGTCAGGTGAGAACATCTGTCCAATTTCGTCGGTTCCTCAGAGTGCTTCTGCCCCCACCTGACTGGTTGTCCGAGTGCACTTCCTGACTTAGGCTTGAATTCCCACTGGACGCCTGATGACCTCTGAGGTTATTTCATTGGAGGGGTAGGATCTTTAGGTCGTCAGTGCTGCTTCCTGGCAGGTGTTCAGAATACTACAGAAGCTCAGTATTCTCAAAAAGGAAACATTTTGTTCCCTACAGGAAATGAGTAGACATCACACCCAAACTCCCCTAAATCATCACCCTGTCTTAAGTTAAACCTGTTCTTCGTAAGTACCTAGTGCCCTTTGGCGCCCCGTGACAGTGTGGAAGGGGTGGGCAGCTTCGCCTGTGTCGCGCTTGCCTTTCTGCGCTGCTCCGGATTATCTGGTTGTACCCATTTGTGTATACACGTAGTACCGCTAACATCTGCATCACGAACTAGATAGGAAGCCCCGCCCTCTCTTGTGTTACAGCATTTTAATGAATTTGCATTTACATAGCAATTCTGATGGCTCCTGACTTGTAAACACGGGATTATGCCTCTTTCTTTGATGGGAACAGCAGTACCTATGCTGTCAGGCTAACCAGAGATTTTTTATTTGTATTTTCTCTCCAAGCATCAACGACAGCTTTCTTTACCACTCACTCAATCTAAGTCATCTCCCAAAAGAGGATTTTTCAGGGAAGAAACAGATCATTTAATTAAAAACCTTCTGGGCAAGAGGATTAGCAAACTAATCAATTCTTCTGATGAGCTGCAAGACACCTTTCGAGAGTTCTATGACAGCTGGCATAGCAAGCCCACTGACTACCATGGTCTGTTGTTGCCTCACATTGAGGGGCCCGAAATCAGAGTCTGGGCCCAGCGCTACTTGCGTTGGATTCCAGAAGCCCAAATTCTGGGGGGTGGCACGGTGGCCACCATGAGCAAACTCTTGGAAATGATGGAGGAAGTACAGAGCCTACAAGCAAAAATCAACGAGGGACACCACCAGGAGGCCCTCCAGGCAGAGGCCCCCTCCCTGCTGAGGAACTCTGTCCGCCTGTCCTCTTTGTTTCCTTTTGCTTTGCTGCAGCGACCGTCCTCTAAGCCCGTCTTGCCCACCAGTGGTTGGAAAGCTTTGGGAGATGAAGAAGATCTGGCCAAACGGGAAGATGAGTTTGTGGATCTAGGGGATGTGTGACCTCTCTGTTCAGTGGTTGTGAAAGAGGAATTTTGCAGACTGGGACAGGAGGCCAACCTGACCTCTGGACTGGTGTGTCACGCTGATGCTTACTGGTAGGAGAGAGGGCCATTGGCCTGGAGCTCTGTAGGAGGAAACCTGGGCCTTCCGGAAAAGAGCTGGTTCTCATTTTTTTTAATGGTCCTGAAAGACTATGCAATTAAAATCGTATCTCTAGTATTATTCATTAAAAGGAATTACTACTTGACCCATAATAGAACTGCAGCTGTTATCTGACGCATAAGTGTTATACAGAATCTGCAGTAGCTGGTTTACTACTAAAAAGGGCTTTAGTAAGATATTCTTGGACTCGATTCTTTCTTCAGATCCGTTCTGTGCCGAGAGTACATATCCAGTCACCGGGAACGGTCGGTGTCTCTCTAGCCCGTCTCAGCTCAGAGCCACTTTGGCTTTATGTGGCACGTGTGTGGCGAAAGGGAAGATTCAGATAGCGGGCAGTATTGAGATGAGTGGCATTTACTTACACAAACCACAGCCTTTTTCCTTTCTGCATCCTCTTGCCTGTAGAAGAGGTAGAGAAATCCTATCCGTGTCACACATCCTGACGTTTCCAACCACCCTCCCTCCTGCATCCACTGTGTCACTTTGTAGGGGTGTTGGGAGCCACCCCTACACTTTTCGTGGGCTGATGCCTCCAGGTCCCTCCCTGCCTGCTCCATCCCGCTCGCCACCCTCCCTCCATGCCATGCAGTCCCCTCCTGTGCACATGGCCCCAGGGTCTCTCTGCGAAACCATTGGTGAAACTGGAGGGCTCTTTTTGGTCTTCCCAGGGGACCTTCCATTCTTCTGGAGACGCTCACTGTTTGCAAGTACAGTGGTGCCTCGGTACTCGGTACTCGTTGTTAATTCATTCCGCGGGGTGGCGAGCCAGCGATGGTTGATGAAGCGTTTTCTCTTTCGGAAGTTCCAGCAAGTGCGATGAGTGCTGAGCAGGTGCTGAGTGCTGAGACATTTTTTCTCATCAATCGATGAGTACCAGGTTTGACGGGTTCCGAAGCCGACGAATACCGAGGTACCACTGTAATTGCTTTGCCTTTTTCTAACAGTATGCTGAGGCCTCAGAGCATTTGGGACCTTGGTCCCTGCAGGAGCCCCTCCGATGGTTTTCCACCTTCTCCATCACCTGACAGACTGATGAGGATCATTTCTGAATGTGGCTTTCATAGGGAAGCAGTTAAGCATAAATGTCCGAAGTGATGGTTATCATATAGTACCTCAACAATTTAAAAAGCCATAGAAGACACTTAACTATGTCTGGTAACCTTGCATCTGCTGTCTAGATGATCTATATTTCTAAATGCAGGAAAGCACACTTTATGAGGACCAGTTTTTTCGTTCTCAGTGGAACCGTATTAAATCCCACTAAAGGAAGGGGGGGAATCTAATGTTAGAATGTTTCAAATGGAATGTTTGCCTTTTATGTATATACATCTGCTCTCTGCTATAGATCCCGGTTTAAATACTACATGTTTAGAAAACGTTTCAGTTGCTCAAGGGCAGTAAGAAGTTTTGAAACTATCGACAAAGAAGAGTTTCTTGGTTTGCACTGAATTGTCTTTTGTATACACCAGGAACTGCTTTGCCGTTCTCCCCCTGCAAGGCGACACATGAGCCAGGGTCGCCTGTTCGGATGGCCAGAGGTTGAGGGGAGGGCAGGGGTCAAGCACTGGGGCCAAGCACACGTCCAGTCTCGGTTGCCTTAAGATTCTCACTAGGGAGGTTGGTGTTAGGCTTGCTGTAGGGATTTTGAAAATATACCAGTTCACTAGCTACCTTCACATATTCTCTGTGGGCCTTCTTAAACTAGCACTCACCTCCGCTTCTCTGCCCTGACTGTGCCCCATGCACACTGCGGAGCTGACTATTTTTGTTACCACATTGTAATATGAGTATTTACACAGTGGCCTCTTCAGTCCTAGGGTCTCAGTCATTTTCATTCCAGAAATGCCCAGTGTGATGCTTCACACCTCACAATGATGGTTTAAAGACACAAGGTCATGGCCCTTGTCTTAGCAGTTGAATGTGCATTGAAATATTTTTCTATGATTTAAAAAAATTGCAATAGAAAAATAAGCTGTTATAACATGGAAGGTCATGACAATTTATGTATTTATATTTGAAATCAGATTTCTATAAACTTGTATTTGTGTACAGAATTCTCAGTGGGTTTATATATTGTGACATTTTTATTCAAGATTGAAATGTGGGTTATGCTTAACAGTTAAAGCCGGAACGAGACCATTTTCTTCGTTTAAAGTGCTGCGCTGTGCTGGTTTGGAGGCGCACGGCAATTTACTGCGTATGGTGTCTTGAGTCTGTTTATACCTCCAGGTTTTTACACTGAAGATAAATTAGCTTTAATTACATTTAAAACTTTTTTTTAATGGAATAAGCTGTTGGGCTAAATCTGTATAAATGTGCTTTTTATTTTCTGGATGTACAATGAGAGTTTCTACTTGTATCTCACTGCATCGTATCTGATTGCAGAAATTAAAGCACAACTTACCAGCAGTCCTGTGTTCAGTGTGGTTGATAAAACCTGGAATAATCACCTTCACTCATTCTGTGTGTGTGTGTGTGTGTATGTGCATGTTTGGTTGCTTGGTTGGTTGGAGGTGGTGGAACATCAGTAACCAAATAAATATTTAAAATTTCAAGTAGTAATAAATACTGTGATGAAAGCTCGGGTGGGTGGCCTGTTGGAGTGACTGAAGGCAGCAGGGCTGTAAACCCCTGGAATGAAACATTTCTGCCCGTCCCCTTCTGTGGGCGTGTGTAAAGGGAGGAAGCACTGCGTCGCTGGCGGAGTGCGAGGTCAGTTACGCCCTGTGAAGGGAAGGCTTTGTTTTTCCCTCCAGAGAAGATAGCCAGTGGCCGCAGTGGCGAGGGGGTGGTGTGTGAGAGCAGGAGGCCGCTAGTTCTCCTGTTTGACACCTGCCCACTGAGACCCGTCCCTCGTGTTTGTTGGGAGAAGTTCCACGTGTTTGGCCTTTCCTACCTGCATCCCTTTTCTTTTAGTCAGGACAAGAGAAGATGTGTTACCTCCCTTGCCCCCCACTTGCCCCTCCTTTTGTCACAGAGGCTCTGGAGACCTCCCTGGAACTCAATAAGCCCTGTTGCTGCCACATTGTTCTCGAAAGGGTCACTTCTTTGATATTTGCATTGAACTCCCAGGTAATTACCACCTGATTGACTAGCAGGTTCTTGTCCGATTTCCCACACTGGCTGAGCACCCCTGGACGTGTGCGTGCTGGCTGTGTCTCTCCTGAGTTTGCTTGTTCCTTGGTTTCCAGGGCAGGGCGGGAGGAGGACTGGGGGGGTGCAAAGACTGGAGCATTTCCCTTCTAACGTGAAACAGGGTGGTTGGGGCAGGGCTCCCACTGAGAGCAGACGCTTGGCTCCTCTGGCTTCCCATGTCCCCTCCCATCCTGGGAGGGGAGGCGGGGCACAGGGAGCCTGGACTGCAGCCTGTTTTCCGAGCCCCTGCTGTGGACGTCCGAGTTGCTCTCCAGGTGAAAACTCGTCGCTGCTCCAGAGCATCTGTAAAGCGGGCCTGGGGCAGGGCGGGGAGACACTGGGCGCCCAGCACCACCTGCCCCCATGCAGGGACGGGGTCTGTAGTGACTGAGGCCTTCCACACTCCCCCACATGCACATGCACACACACATGACAGACCGCCCTTAAAACGTTAGCCCTGTTTGTGCTGCGCGTTCCAACACAACCAGAAAGTGCCCAAGTGCTCACACCTAAGTGTGTCGATAACCAGGCCAGCCATGGGTCATACAAATGACTTCTATTGAAGAGGAACGTAATTAGTTGGTTTTGTGCCATTAAAAACACAGACATCTTAGCCTGTTTTGTGGTCCAGTTCCTTCTTTTCTTTTTAATCCTCTTATTACACTGCCTACTTTTAGCGATTAAAGTGTATGAAGTGTCTGATCACCTGGAAATGTATACAGTGAGCTTTCAGCCTTTTCAGAAAAACTTCCCAGTTTTGCTAGCCAGTCTGGTTTTTTGTTGAGTAGTTACTTTTTTAAAATTTAGATTTGAGGGTTACTTTTATAAAAGGCTGTGTGGCTTTTTTTTTTTTTTTAACCCTGAATGGAGGACTTTTCAAATTATCTTCACAGAGGCTCGGGCCAGGTGGGTGTACGCTTCCCTGTCCCGGCACTGAGGGCACAGTTCACACCATTCGAGGACAGACCACATTTCCTCCCTCAGGCTGAGCCCGAGGACCTGGGCTTTGGGACACCGCCGCAGTGGCCTCACAGACAGCTGAACACAGCCTCCCCCCAAATGAAGGTGGAAAAGAACCAGTAGAGATTGCCTGGGCTGGGAGGTGGAGCTTTAGGGGCAGAGATGCTGGGAAGGGGTGTGAAGGAATCTTCTGGAATGATGGGAGCACTCTGCATCTTGATAAGGGTTTGGATTATGCAGGTGTATGCCAAAACTCAAGAGTAGGTACATTTGAGATGTGTTTCATTGTATTTTAATGTTAGATTAAAAGAAAAGTAGGCAAATGCTGAAATCGAATTAAATGATACTACCACCAAAGTATTTAGGGGTGCACTGTTGGCTGCAGTTTACTCTGACACCAGCAGTGAGAGGCACCTTGGACGGACAGGGGGTTGGACGTGGCTAGACGTGACAGAGCGAGCGTGGAGAACGTCAGTGGTACAGCCAGGGTTGTGTATGTGGGAGTGTGGGTGGCCGCAAAATTCTGTAAACTGTTATGTTTGAAACTTTTCATAATAAAATGGGAAAATTTTAAATTCTTAAAACGTTATAAACATGGGAAAAATGTATATGGGAGTGTATCAGTTCTTTTTGGGAGAAGAGGAACCCTATTCTTATCAAACTACCTGGCTACCAGAAGGATATAGAGGAACCTAGAGAAGGTACAGAGCCTTCACGTCCCCCCTCAAGCCCCCTTTTCCCTTTCCATTGTCCCTCTGCGTCATCATTTTCTGTTTCCTGGAACGTAATTAGAAACTTTCTCTCTGCTTTTAGTCCCTTCTCCCTTGTTGTAGATGAATCTTCCTGAAGTAATCCTGTGATTTTTTTTTTTTTTAGCTTGAAAACTTTTAATGGATGCATCATTAGAGCTTGGGGTTGCAGTAACTTAAGCCAAGTAACATAAAATTGGAAAAATAAAAAAGAGAAAACCAGGTGTATTTGAAGGTTTAGGTCGGAGGTGCTATTGTGTCTGAGTACTGAAGCCCCTGTAGTCTTTTTGAGTCCTCCTTGCTTCCCCTGCTCTGCACACCAGCTTTCTCTTCTTTCCACTCAGTGAAGTGGGACCAGACTCCTAGTGCAACTCTGTCTTCAAGAGACCAGTCCCATTGAAGCTGGAACCTGGGCCCTCCTCCTCAATCCCAGGAAAGGGTCTGCGGTGGCTGGCTGGGGGCAGGGTCATCCTGGAGGATGAGGGTCACTCCCACTGCTCTGTGCATGCGTTCTGTATGTTCTCAAATTTTGTAACAGGATGAATGTCACGTTTCTGCATTGCTCTAAATTAACTGGCCTGGCTCCCGGCAGAGGCTGCGCAGTGTGGTGGTTAAGGAGCTGGACCCTCTGGAGCCAGACAGCCTGAGTCTGTACCCTCTGCAACTTACCAACACTGGGACTGGGGCCTGGGAGTTAACACCCCTCAATCTCAGCTCTCTTATCCGTGAAATGACAACATTCATAGAAGCCACCCCACTGGAGTATTAGAGGGCTTAAGATGAGCTCCTTTGAACCACCTCACGAAGTAAATGCTCAATAAATGTTAGCTATTATTATAGTATGTGTATGGTCATTTAAATACTTCATATAAACAGAGGCATGTGTGTGTGTGTGTGTGTGTGTGTGCAGATGAACTTTAATCCCCACTCCAGGAGCAGTTAGACGTTGAAAAACTGAACAGAAATCCAAGTTCCAAAGCTGGATACATGGGTACTTCAGATGCTTTCAACAACCACTTAGAGGATCTGCGGAGCAGCGCGCAGATGTTCGTTACCTCTCAGTGGTGAAGTGAGTGCCGCCCTTGGGGGTGTGGGTGGCTGGAAATGCGGAGGCCCCACCCTGAGACCTGCAGGATAAAAATACCCATCAGGCCCCGCAGTACAGCCACCTTGGAGCCCAGCACGGGGTCTAAAGCTGCGTGGATCCAGGGACCTCAGCATCTTCTGACAGACTACAGGGTTAGCTGCTGCTGCCTTCTCACTGTGCCTGTCTTGGGAGTGAAACTTTCATCCGAGGTACTGGGTGGAGGGCAGAGCGAAGGACTTCCCCACAACCTAAGAACAGGAAATGAGATTGTTTTGTGCAGTTAATAAATGCGTGCACATCTGGTACACTTGCCCCAAGGCCGGCCCACATTGTGGATGCCGTCTGCTAAGGAGGATGTGCTGAGAGGCAGGGAGCCCCCACCCCCCTCTGACTTGCAGAAGCTGCTGACACCCACCAGAAGCATGTCGCAACTGCTGCATGGCCAAATTGCCTTAGGTGAGTTCATGACCCCCCACCAGATGTATTCAAAGTTCGTGGCTATATATAGTTAGAGTTACTGGATGTTCAGTCACAGTTGTACCTAGTCCATCCGAGGGACTGCGCCCTCATTGCCTAAGGTCGTACAGCCTTAGGATATGCCAAGTCTGCTTGTGATCTTTGGCTGGTGTGGCCGATGCCGAGGGGCCCCTTGCCTCAACTCTCTAAGTTCTAGTTTGGATTCCCCCAGGAGCCGACTCTGGGGCAAAGATTCAGGTGTGAGTAGGCAAAGACGTGGCAAGCAATCCCAGGAAGCACTGTGAGAGTGGGGATCTAGGGCAGGGAAGGGAAAACAATAGAGAGGTGTCAACGAGCAGGGTGTTGCTGGGGCCCACCGGGACTGGGCCCTGCGGAGACCCTCTGAGAGTCCCTGTGAATTCGGGCGGGACGTGTTGATTATACGCACATCTCTTCATCTTGCCTTTCTCACTCAGCCAGTGTCTTGTGGCAATTTCTCTAAGTCAGGTAGTGAAGTGCCAACTCACTCCCCTGGAATAGCTGCTCAGAGAGCCTTGCAATCCCATTCTTCACTGACGCTTTCAGCTCTTCAAGAGAAATTCCCTGATTTCTCCCCAGATTCCACAGGTGGGACTGCCTGTGCCTCCCTCCTTGTAACAAGGTACTACTTCTGTAGCCTCACTGCCTGCAGGCATTTCCAAATGCCCTTCCTGTTAGTATCTGGGGGTTGAGTTTCATCCTGCATCAGAGCTTCTGCTTACAAGGCCTGATTTCCCAGAATTCTTGACAGTTTGACCCACGCTGTCCCTTGCCTCACAAGGAAATGGCAAAATTAACTAGATGATTATGTGATTCGATCCTAACCGTAAAGTTGAACATTTGATTAAATGCACAGTGTCTGCAGAGTGTTTTCAATTCACAGAGCACCTCTATTTTCCTCATCCAATTGCAAGAAGCCCTGCCAGCCCTCTGAAGCACAGTAATGTTCGCAAATGTGGAGCCCCACCCCAAATCCTCCAAGCTACAGAGTACTGGGAAAGGACAGCAAGAATTCAGGAAAGAAATGTTTTGTGATTTAAAAAAAAAGTTAAAAGCCAAGAAATTAAACAGCGTCTGTTTATAGTCACCGTAAGAAAAACATAACATAACATACACCATTTCCTGCTTTGGCACAGCCAGTCTGATGTATAGCTGTACTGTGTGAGTAGATTCAAACCTTTCTGGTTTTCTTCGCAATAACAGAGCCCGTGCCAGGGAATAAGGGCCCAGTGTGTTGTAGGCACAAGGAGAACTTATCCTGGACTGACTCAGGCAGACAGGAGCCAAGCTGTCCAGACAAAGGACAGCTTAGACACAGGAATTCCCGCATGACGCCCATAGCTGCCCAGTTCAGACATACAGATTTGTGGCTCTATCCCAACACCCACATGTTGGGTAGCCGTCTAGGCAGACCAGGGTATTGAGATTTGCAGGGACAACAGATTGGGTGGAAGGAAGCTGCCCAACTGTGAGGTTCTTTTTGTCTGTCTTTTCTTTTCTTTTTTCTTTTTTTTTTTTTGCAGCAGCTTTATTGAGCTATAATTCAAATACCATACAATGCATCCATTTCAGGTATACAATTCAACAGTTTTTAACATTCACATTTGTGCAGCCATCACCACAACCGACGAGAGAACGTTTTCATCACCTCAGAAAGGAACCCATACCTTTTAGCTATCGCTCTGCCACCCCTCGTGCTCCTCGGCCTTGGGCAGCCACTAATTCATCTGTCTCTGCATATGTGCTTATTCTGGATATTCCATATAAATGAGATCACGTATGGCGTGTCCCGTGACCAGCTCCTTCCACTGAGCGTAACGTGTGCCGTGTTCAACCCCCCTGCAGTGCGCATCAGAACTTGCTCCTTTGTGCGGCCTGGGAGCCCTTGTGCAGGGGCTCCACGTTCAGTTTATGTGTTAATCCGCGTGGGCATCTGGGCTTCCCCCTTTTGGCTATTCCGAGTGATGCTGGCATAAACCTTTGTGTGCAAGTTTTCGTGCGGACGTGTTTTCATTTCTCTTGGGTGTGGACCTAGGAGTGGAACGTCTGGGTCAAACAGTGACTCTGTGTTTAACTCCTTGAGGAACTGCCAGACTGTTTTGCAGAGTGGCTGCACCATGATGCATTCCCATCAGCAGTGTTGGAGGGTTCCGTGCCCTGATCTCCCCACATCTCGCCAGCCCTGATCATTGTCAGACTTTCTGATTCTAGCCGCCCTCATGGGGGTGCAGTGGTATTTGTTGTATTTTTGGTTTGCATTACTCCAATGCCTGACTAATGATGCCGATGTTGAGCATCTTTTCATGGGTTTGTTGGCCACTTGTCTGTCTTTCCTGGAGCTGGAGAAATGCTTACTCAGATCCTTTGTTCATTTTTAAAAATTGTGTGGTCGTTTCGAATTGAGTTCTTTGTGTATTTTAGATAGAAGTCCCTTATCAGATAAAATTTGCAAGTATTTCCTCCCATTCTTTGGGGTTTTTTTTTTTAACCTTCTTGATGTGTCTTTGCAGCAAAAAAGTTTAATTTTGATGAAATCCAATTTATCTAATTTTTTCCTTTTGACACTTGTGCTTGGTATTGTATCTAAGATTCCATTGCCAAAACCAAGTTCACAAAGATTTACCCCATGTTTTCTTATAAGAATTTTACAGTTTTAGCCCTGACCAGTGTGGCTCAGTTGGTTGGGTATTGTTCTGCAAAGCAAAAGGTCACCAGTTACTTCCCAGACAGGGCACATGCCTGGGTTGAGGGTTCAGTCCCTGGATAGGGTGTGTATGAGAGGCAACCTGTTGATGTTCCTCTATCTCTCTTTCTCCCTCCCTTCCCTTCTCTCTAAAATAAATAAATAAATAAAATATTTAAAACAAGAGCTTTACAGCTTTAGCTTCTCTACTTTGGCTCTTTGACCCATGTGAGTTAATGTTTACATACGGTGTGAGGTCAGGGTCCACCTTCGTTCTGTTCCATGTGGATATCCATGCGAGTTTCTTAAGGCCTCCCTTTCCACTCTGGCTGTGAGTGGTGGAGGCTCACTTCAACCAGGTGCCTCCTGCAGGACAGACCATGGTGTCTGGGCATCGTAACCTCACTGTCTAATTCTGACCTGTGTTACATGTTGAAGAAGCTAATTGAGAAGGAGATGAATTTAAACTATTTGGTCTCAGATTTATGATGTTATTATAGAAGATTGGCTTTGATATTTGTGAATAGAGCCATCACTGGAGATTAAATGGGCAGTTTTATTGCTGGAAGAGATAGGAAGGAACATCCTCCCTGACCCTGTGGATCTCACTTAGCGTTATTCCATATTCCCCATCGCCCCACGCTGTCCATTGCCTTTCTCCCATGGTGTTCCCTCTGTCCCTCCTTTTACAGTGGGAGTCTTGGACTTCTTCTGTCTCTATGGAGTCCCTGCACCTGTGCCCTGGCTGTCACCACCTGTTGCCTGCCCAGGAACCTCTGCTCTCCATGATCTTCTGTCTCCCTCGTCCTTTAGTCTCTGCTGGCCCTGCCCATCAGTATTGCAGTGAGACTTGCTCTAGCTTATCTCAAAACAAACAAAACCCTAGCTTAGATCCTAGTCCTCCTCAAGCACCCCACCCCCACGCCCCACCCTCTACCCAAGAGCCAAACTGTAGAAGAGGTCTCTTCACTTGGGTTTTTCATTGTCCCACCTCACACTCGCTTCTCAGTCACTCTGAACTTCTGAGCCCATTATCCCAAGGCCCCAGTGAGTTCCCTGCCACCAAACAAACCCAAAGGATCCTTTTCAGTTCTCATCTTACCTGTCAGTTAGGACTGGGTGTCTGCCAGACCTCGCTTGACTTTCAGTGGTCAGCACCAAGGGCCATTTCCTCCTTCTTGAAAAACTTTTCTTAGACTCCATAATGTCAACTGAACACATGGAGTCAGGAGGCTTTGGCTGCAACCAATAGCAAAAAGTTTTTCAAGGGTCTTAGGGTTTCAAACTGGAAACCCAACCAGGCAATACCCAGAGTGTTCCGAAGAAGGAGGAAAAGTACATCCTTGAGAAAAACCAGTCCTTCATTTTTAATGGATTGGTCCAAGGTGACAATCTTCCAGATGTCTGGTGGTCTGCATAATGAAGGTCGGGCAGCCTGGGTGCTGTGACACCCTTATCTATGCCCTTCAGGGGTTATCAGAGGGTTATCTGTAGGGTCTCTCCTTCCCCCTTCCACCCCTCTTTCTTAGCTTAACGGAGAGTTCAAACGTTTAAGCGCCTAGGCTAGTTAAAGCAAGAATACCATTGCTTCTTTATGCCTTAGTCTACTTGATTTTAGTAATTTAGCAGCTTGACTACAGTAATTCCATTTTATTTCTTCACTCTATTTCTCATTTCCCCCTTTTGATCAGTATATATTTTTATCAGAAAACATGATAGGTCAAAATATTTTAAAGTCCCTTAATACCAACATAGCAATGCTGGGTCCATCAAATCTTTCAGGGAGGGAACATGGGCTAGAGAAATGCTTACCATATATAAGTTTATAGTCAGCTCAATATTTATGCCAAATTTTAGGTTGAAGAATTAGGAACGGACCAATTAAGACATTATTGCCCTGGTTGGTGTGGCTCAGTGGATTGAGTTCCAGCCTGGGGACCAAAAAATTGCCAGTTTGATTCCCAATCAGGGCACATGCCTGGGTTGTGGGCCAGGTCCCCAGTAGGGGGCGTGTGAGGGGCAAACAATCTGTGTATCTCTCGCACATCCATGTTTCTCTTCCTCTCTTTCTCCCTCCCTTCCCCTCTCTCTCTCTTAAATAAAAAAAGACATTATTATTATTATATTATTATGTAGCAGTTTCAGAAACCAGTTTCAGTCTTGAGAATAGGTCAGTTCAGGTAAATAGTTGTCTCTCATTTTAGGAGGTGATGATGCAGGTGGTGCTCCAAATTAGACTGATGGTCAAGCAGTCGGGTATTGTAATAAGAACCATCTCTATGGCAACAAAAGAAAAACAATGACTAATGATTGGAGCAGACTGTAATCCAGTTTCTGAGTTCTGAAGGCAGCCAGTGGCGATGATTTCGAGGTGTCTGGCTCAGAACGTCTCGGGGGGGTGGGGGGGAGTGAAGGCCAGCAGGGGAAGTCTGGTAGAGTCTCCTGTGCTGCAGTTTGGATGTTGCTGGTGATTTTTTTCTGCAGCAGGAGCAGAGATTGACCTTGGATGAGCTCTTGTGGTGATTTCTCTGAGGCTTAGTTTGCATGGCTTTGGGGAAGGGACCGTTTTAGTTCTCAATGAGGCCGAGTCAAAGGATGGGAGAAAGACTGGAAACGTTGGTTTGGAGAGTCGTACCCAGGTATCAGAGGAATCCGGATTAATTCAGGATCCCGTTCAGTTTATAGGTCGAAACAAAACCTGAACAGCACTACTATCTAATATCCACACAGGGGTTCTCCTGAAACATCATTTTTCTCTCTAACATCACCCTCGTTTTTACCAATCATAGCCAAATCAAGACTTTTTTTTAAGGAAACAGGTGTACATTGTAAATTCTGATTTTCGCCACTAAAATTGGTAAGTAAAATATTGATGACACTAAATCAGTAAATAGTTAGGAAAATGGACTTTCCCCATATTCAGCCAACACAGTTGCTGTTGATGCACGGTGGTAGAGAGTAGTGCTCAACAGCACAGAGTCTGGGTCCAGACTGCGTGGGTTCCAACCCTGGCCCCATGGGTTAGTAGCTCTGTGACTTTGGGAGCTTAATCTTTTACCTCCGTTTTTCTATCTGGAGAATGGGGAGAATGGTGGTATCTACCTCATAAGGATTTTATGAGGATGGCACAAAATAAATATAAAGCAAATAAAATAGTGTGTAGCATACACTTGGTGCTATGTAAGGGTTTGCATGCCAGGAGGCGTCAGAGAGGGTGTTGAGTGAACGAGTCTGCAGCATGGGCCATAGGAACACAGCCCCACGATGTGAACGTCTGTGTAGCAAACGTTCCACCTAGTTTGCTCAGCAGACTAGGACTCAACAGTTTATACAGGATTTCAGCCATGCGTCATCTGATTTAACGTGTTGGAGGAAATATGGTAGCTAGTACTTTAAACAGTTAATGGATATGTTTCTTTCCTTGTGCAATGCTTTTTATTCCTACACCATCATAAAAGCCACTGCAAATATTGAAAAATTCAGGGCACACACACACACACACACCTTCCCCCACCTCCTTGATGGAGGATTCTTTGGCTGGGAAGATTTGGCAGAGAGCAAGGGGGGCGGGGCCGGTAACGCCCTGCTCCCTACCTCTAGCCCAAGTCCTCTGAATGTGCTTAGAGGAATGTCAGGGCCCACAACATTGATTGGAGAGTCTGCGAGTAAAGGGGACCTGTGTCCCACTCTCTGTCATAGAACTCCCCAAGTACACAGTTGGGCAGGCCAGGTGGGGGGGGAGCCTGAGGCCGTCCAGGTGGCAGAGGAGAAGAGCAAGACATCTCCACGCTGCTCTGGACTGAGGTTTGACGGAATTCCTCTGTTGAAATCCTACTGCCCAGGGCGATGGTGTTAGGAGGTGGGGCCTTTAGGAGTGATTAGGTCATGAGGGTGGAGCCCCCTCACTGGTGAGCTGAGTGCCCTTACAGAGGAGACTGAGGGAAGGTCCTCACCCCGTTCTCCACGTGCGCACACTGCAAGAACACCGCCATGAAACCGGGACCGGGGAGCCGGTGCTCACCAGACACCAAATCTGCGGCTGCCTTGATCTTGGACTTCTCAGCCTCCAGAGCTGTGAGAAATGAGTGTGTGTTTATAAATTTCTCTGTTACAGCAGCCCACATGGCCTAAGGCCATGTCCTCGTGAGCAGTCTGGAGAGCTAAGAGAAGGTCAAGGGGTCTGAGGGGTCTTGTGTGGGACGGGGACACAGCTGCAAAGGCCAGGAGAGAGCCACCTCCTGTCCCATGGCCACACCGTGATAGGGTTTCAGATGATCTTCCCCTGGAGCCCAGATACAATGCTGGGAAAAACGGGGAAACCCCCAAATCAACTGAGAACACTCTGAATCCACAGTTCAGCCCAAATTAACTACGATGCATTGTTCAGACAAAAGCAGAATGAGGCTTTAGATAGAAATTGTAGACGGGTGTGCTTGTTTTTGCACACCTGGGTCTGTAGCCTCTGTAGTAAACTGGCCCACCTGAAAGAGTTGTGCAAGTTGACATGTGGTTTGAAAAAACATAATTATACCATAAATTTTTCATTACCCAAGAGGTTGATGAATGCAGATGAACATTTCTTCACGAGGCCACTTCTGTTCACATCAAGCGTAGATTTGGTTGAGGTCAGTGGGTGTTTTCCTGAAATATCATTGACCTTTCTAAACTCACATTTCCACCCAATTACTGATCTCATCTACTGCAGCGATCTTTCTTGAAGTGACATTGGCATTCATGAAGCAAAACCAAAAGTATTAGTCATACGTGTGGCTGCTACTTGGAAGGCAAAGTCAAGTAGTTGTGTACTCAGAAAACTAATTCTTCAAATTTGTTAGGACATCGCTTATTTCATTTTTACTCCCAGAACAGAATTATTTTACATACTTGAATCGAGGAAAATTTTTATCTTTGACTTGCCTTCCCACATCCCCAAAGATCTTCAAAGACAGCAGAGGCGCTCCATTGGAGACACAGAGGGGGGATTATTTTCAAGAGGGGGTCATTTGAGAGCTCAAAGTAGCTTTTATTAATCTAAATAATGAACAGTGAATGCACCTGCTAGGCAGGCCCTGTGCCCTACTGCGTCCAGAACGACTAAGCCATGGGCTCTGCCCTCAAGAAATCTACAGTCAAGTCAGTCTCGGGTTCCATCAGATGGAACAGGACTTGAGTAAATGAAGTGAGACACACACTGACGGGCAGACTCAGTACTGTGACAGTGTTGGTTTTCCCCAAGTTTATCTTCAAGTTCAACTCAATCTCAAACTAAATCCCAAGCCAGAACTGACCTCTACAAAACGGCTCTAGAGTTCAACTAGAAAAGAAAAATGTGAACCTTTAAGAAAATTTTGGAGAAACAAGAGTAAGGAGGAGGGTTTCCCCTGTAGATAATAAGGTGTATGATACTGTTATCATCTCAGACCAGAAAATTTAAAAAAAGTCAGTTAACAAAACAGAAGAAGCAAGTAAATGAAAAAGGGTAAAGTTTAAAAATTGATCCAAGTAGATAAAAGAGTTTAGAATATTATTACTTTGCCTTTCCAAACATTGAATTGATTTTCAGTCAGAAGTGATGGTTCAAAAAGTGCAGTTGGAGCAACTGGCTAACCACTTGCAAACAATAAAATAAAACTGAGATTTGTAGCTCATGGTTATATTCAAGAGAGGTTAAGGATTAAATGTAAGAAAGAAAACCATGAAAGAACAAGAAGAAAATGTCGGTGGATATTTTTATCATCCTGAGATGGGAAAGACTTTTTTAATATGACACCAAAGACATAGCCTCAAAGATTGTTCAGCTTTGCCCTGGCTGGTGTGGCTCAGTGGATCGAGCGCTGGCCTGTGAACTGAAAGGTTGCTGATTCGATTCCCAGTCAGGGCACATACCTGGGTTGCAGGCCAGGTTCCCAACTGGAGGCATGTGAGAGGCAACCAATGGATGTTTCTCTGACACATCAATGTTTCTCTCTCTTTGTCCCTCTTTCCATCTCTCTAATAAATAAGTAAATTCTAAAAAAAAAATTTTAATGCAAAAATATACCCATGCCCATATCTTTCTAAATACATTTTTATCTTTAAAAACAATCAGGGCTCCTTGGAGGGATGACTGAGTCTGGGGCTGAGGCAGGAAAAACACAAGATGAATCAGGAACACAGGAACTCCTCGATGCACCAGCAAGTAAGGAAATGAAAAAACAAAAAGTGAGGTGGGAACATGTGAAAAGGTCATGGGAGCTAATTTGAAGGAGAGCCCACTGACCAAGTCTGGGATCATTTTTGAACAAAAAATAAATCAGGAGAATAAAGGATTTTAGCTCAGTGAATAAAATAGGAATCTCTCAATTCATGCTGATAATAAATAGCAAAGTAAGTGGGGCTGAGAGAGGGGAAGCTCTTCCTTATAGTGAAGTGCAGATTGAGAAGCGTGGAGGGAGGAATGGACTGGAAAGATTGCCATTTTGCAACCATCATTGTAAAGACTAGCTTGGGCAAGAAATAGCAAAGATTGCTAAATCTAGGGGGAATCGTTTGATGAGGAACAGGATATTTACTCAACCCTGAAGTGTCTCTCTCCAAATTGCTTATCAGTTTCAAAGAAAAAATACTCACTACACAACGAAGAAACTGGACAACACCTGGGTCCGTATTGATCAAAATTAACCAGCAGGGTCAGGTTGATGTGGTGTGCTCTCACATACGAAATTCTGAGAAGAGCGAGACATCAGTTCTGTGCTATTCTGGCCGAGGACCCATAACCTGGGTCAAATCAGGCGGAAGCAAACACCAGGCAAGTGCAACTCCAGAACATTCTGCAGAACTGGCTTGCATTCTTTAAACATGTTCATGTCGTAGCCCTGGCTGGTGTGGCTCAGGGGACTGAGTGCCAGCCTGCGAACCGAATGGTTCGATTCCCAGTCAGGGCACATGCCTGGGTTGCAGGCCAGGTCCCCAGTAGGGGGCGCATGACAGGCAACCACCCATTGATGTTTCCCTCCCTCTCATCTTCCTTCCCTTCTGTCTAAAAATAAATAAATAAAATCTTGAAAAATAATAAAATAAAATAAACGTGCCCATGTCGTGAGAGACAAAGAAGTGCTGGAGCACCGTCCCAGGGGCAGAAGATTGAAGAAACACAGCAAGCCGTGCATGTGCAGTCCATGCTTGAAGCATCTCCTGGGGGAGGACAGCACCAGGAATGCGCTGGTGTCATTGACACAATCGAAATGTGGATCGCAGAGTAGAAGAGAGGATGGATGAAGGTTAGATTTCCCCATCTGAAAACTGTTTTGTGATTACGTAAGAAAATATAGTTGTTCTTAGGAACTATACAATGAAGCATTTAAAGTATAATAACGGCATGAACTCTATAATCTCAAAGGGTTCTGAAAAAAGTAATCACAATAATCAAACAAATGTCGTGAAATGTAAAAACAGGTGATTATTTTGGATAAAGGCTATGTGGGAATCATCAGTAATTTTGGCAACGTTGTGTGTGAAATTACTCACAATAAAGAGTTTAAAAATACACAGTCACAGTCATGGCTTGATCCGAATGATTGTCCTGCAGATACACACACACACACACACACACACACACACACACGTAACTGAGATATGCACGTGGAGATAATTGATCTGTGGCCTGGGGGGTGGGGGAGAATGAAAGGGGTCATTTTGTTGTGTAATGAGCATGTCCCTCAGCTTGTGCTTGATGGAGGACAGACAGGAAGGGGAATAGACCCTGGTGATGGGTCTCAGAATGGAAGATGGTGGCTCTTGCCGAGGAGTTGACCACGGAGCATCCTGAGAGGTCAGTCATGCTCCGCAAACATGGACATGAACATGGCCGTGGTAAAATGGAACTTCCAGATCATGAACAATAGAAGACAGAGGGGACACCATTAGAAATTGTCCCGGAGAAGTTGGCTGCATGGGTACTAGGGGACCATGAGGCCAGGGTGCAGCTTGGAGATACATGGGTGGCTTTGCAAACAATGTTTCCTTTGCTGGTGCATCACTAAAAGACTTCAAACGGGGATTTGCTGTATTTGTGGTAGCTGTAGGGGCTGATCATTAACCTGAGAAAAAGATAAGGAGCATTGCTCAAGATAATACCTGGAAGTAGCTTGGTGGCTTCTTAACTCTGTTATAAAAATAAGATTTCTTCACTATAAAAAAAAGAAATGGAAGGTGGCGAGACCTCTCTGCTTGTGGAACACCACCTTGTTACGCTTGTTCCTCCCCTCCTCCACCCCTGAAATGCTGAGCACAGTGGTAGGATTGCAGTGGCCAGTCCTCACGCTGGTACTTCATCAGCTTTGCTGCAGCCATGAAATCCCATGGGCCACAGAACCGATTTCCTTCGGCTCATCTTTCTAAGTCTTCACTCCAAACCAAGCTCCTGTTTGGAGACTGGAATTTTAGTTCAAATTGCAGTGGACTTTATAGGCTTATTTTTCTATTGTAAACAAACAAAACAACCCCCCCCCCCATACTTTTGAAGCCACACCATTTGAAACATGTCTGCCACTAAACGAGCAAGCCAACAAGACCACCAATGAAGGGGGACTTTTCTGATACGGAGCCAGGGGGAGATATCTGTGGTCACACCCCTCGGGAGTTGTGGTTAAGGATAGAAACATCTTAGAATGGCTGGTATATCTTTGACACAGCTGCAAGAGATGTTATGCCTTTACTAACATATTAGGTAGTTTATAATTCAATTGTGTAAGGCCCATCCAACAAGGATTTATTTATATTTAGCTTTGCCTTTGAAACATCCCACTGGTCTGGCTTTTGTAAGAGGCAAACCTAACCTATTCATTTTCCTCCTCCCTCCCTCCACCTTTATTGAGACAAATAAATAAAAGAAGACTGGTAGGCGAGCCCAGCAGGCTGGATGTGGCTATGGTTTAGACTTGGCTAAATGACTTTTGGAGAGTCATTTGAGTTTTAAGCTCATGAGGCACCAATTGGTTCAGTGAGGTAAATGGATCTAAGAAGAGGCCAATGGGATGGAGGAGTTAACCAATATTTCAAGGGTACGTGCTGTTTTCCCCAGGGTGGGCATCTGGAGAAGATGGCTAATTTTAGTTGAAACTTCCTACATTTATATTATAAAGCTTTCTTTATTTTGAAAGCATGAATTCATAACCAAGGATTAACTCTGCCCAAGGAACTAAAAATGAGAGGGGGACCAAGAAAGGTAAACACATTTCAAGGCCATCTTTACTAAGAAACTCCTTGGGCAGGCAAAATTGCTTTCCAATTGCTCACCTCAAATTCTAGGTCCTAGTTAACTTCAGCTTCTGCTGCTGAATTTTCCTGCCGCTGGAGTCTTCTCTTTCCTTAGTGAGTAGCCATTCTAGAATTCCTTGGGAGAAGTCACTAAAGAAGCAGGCCTTAAAGGCACGGCACCAAAGGGTGGCAGAGAGTGTGCGAGGGTTACCTCAATGCAGAAATCAGGATATGAGATGCTTTATTTGCCAGTTCACATTCAGCCTAAGACGTGGACTCTCCCAGAAACGCTCAGCATGCACATGTTTGTACAGGGCAGTGCAGATGTTTGCATAGCAGCACTGTTGGAATTGTGGGCATTTGGGAATGTTCCGTGTCCGTAGTGACAGAACCGATTCAGTCGTTTCCCCGTAGTGTGAAATACTTTGCAGCCGTTTGAAAGAATGCAGTAAGGGTAAATGCCCTGATACAGGGAGATTCTCCGGGTGTGTGGTTATTTGGAAAAAGAAACTTGCAGAACAATGTATACAATGTATACAACATAAAAGAACAATGATTCTTTTAAATTAAACAGCTGTATAATATACTTGTATGTACACAGTGTTGCAGGTATGTAACTAGAACAGGGATGGGAAAGATGGCTGTGAAACCACCGTCCTGGCTAATCTGGGGGAGAGAGGAGAAAAGGTGACTTTTATATTTTGCTCTCTAGAATTGATTTGTGTTGGCATCTTAATCATAAGAATGTGTTTGTGTTTCTTGTGCAATTTTTAAATAAGATTTTGTTTATATTTTAGAGAAAAGGGAAGGGAGGGAGAAAGAGAGAGAGAAACATCAATTTGCAAGAGAAACACTGATGGGTTGCCTCTTGCACGTCCCCAGCTGGGGTCCTGGCTCACAACCCAGGTATGTGCCCTGACCAGGAATCGAAATGGCCACCTTTCGGTTTTCAGGCTGGTGCTCAACCCAGTGAGCCTCACACACCAGCCAGGGATGCTTGTGCAATTTTCAAAAGGTCATCTGATGCATTCAGTTTCTCCTGAAAACAAGGAGTACTAACTTCGTAATGATATGTTGAACCCCTTGTGTGGGTAGCTCTTTGGCATCTGACTTCATCCCACCCACCCCACTTCAAGAGTTAAAATCCAAGAGTGACGATTTCTGGGACAACCCCCCTTATTCATGCCCAGGTGATGTAACTGGTTTAACATGTTTGCTCTACCCTCAGAGTTGGAGGGGTTTCTTCCTCTCTCTCTGAGAGCATACTGTATTTTTCGCACTATAAGACACACCTCTCCAATTTGGGAGGAAAATGGGGGTGCGTCTTATAGTCCGAATGTAGATTACCTGGCTAGCTGGGGGGGGGGGCGGTGGTGGAACAGGGTTTTTTTTTTTTTCCGATTTTCCTCCTCTAAAACCTAGGTGCTTCTTGTGGTCTGGTGCATCTTATAGTCCGAAAAGCACTGTATCTCCCTCTCTTCACGACTGACCGACCGCTGTGACTTGCTCCTCTTTCTAAGCCAGGCCCGCACCCCCCCCCATGTGCCCAGGTGACTTCACTCTTCCTAATTTAAAGTCTCAGGCCCGTAGAATGAATGGAGGATCAACTTTCACTAAATTACTTGTTTTGATGAGGGAAGCTGATGAAAGGTTCTGAGTTCCATTGGCAGTTAGAACAACTCCTCTTGATGACTGACTTGGTTTTCTTACCACGAGAAGAGGGATCTAAATATAATACATACCAGACTCTGCTCTACCGAAGAACGAGCCAAGGAAGCTCTTCTCACCCTGTGTTTCACTTACCTATTTCTGATAACTGTTTCAGTTTCCTGTTTCTCGCACAGCCGTGGCTTGTCTCTGCACATGGCGTCAGCTGGGACAGCTCAATGCGGGGCTGGAGGGTTCACTTTTCAGACGCCTCACTCACATGGCTGGCGAATCGGTGCGGACGGCTGACTGGGAGCTCAGCGAGGCTCGTGGGCCCGGGTCCTCAGGTCCTTTCTGGGTGGGCCTCCACACAGGATGGCTGGGTTTCCCCACAGTATGGTGTCTGGGTTCCAGAAGGAATCATCCCAACAACCCAAAGCAGGTGTGCGTTGCATTTGCATTACGTTTTAATGACCTACCCCAGGAAGTTACATAAGGTCAATTCCACTGTGCGCTCTTGGTTGAGGCAGACTCATGGCCTGCTCAGGTTCAAGAGGAGGGGATATAGACCCCATCTCTGGATCGGGGCAGATGCAGGCCATCTATTGGCCACATCTTGGTTTTGAGAAATAGCACAGAGAGAACTGATTACTGGATCTGAAGTAAAAAATAATAGCAGTTAAGCAAAGGTAAACACTGAGACCCTGATAGTTCCAGATCTTCCTCAACCAGATCTTCCGTAGCTTGGTTGATAATGAATTTTCCAAAACCCAGTAACATTTACTATCAAATGCAAAATGCAAAATAACGACAGCTTAAAAAAAATTAGCCTAACCTATCAAGCAACTCTTCAGGGAAAGGTGAACCAACCTCTCTGGTTGGGCAGCTCAGTTGGTTAGAACATCTTCCCAATACGCCACGTTTGCAAATCCCTGGTCAGGATACACACAAGAATCAACCACTGAATGCATAAACAAGTGGAACAACAAGTAGATGTTTATCTCCCTCTCTCTCTCTCTAAAATCAATGAATAAAAATTAGAAAATGAAAAATAAAACAACCCAATGCCAATGTCGAATTTAGGGTTATTTCTTACTTAATTTGACTTATCTAACCCTCTCTGTCATAAGAGAGAAATAGGTAATTATATCACACCATCTTATTTATTAATTAAATGATACAAGGTAATAAAAGTTTAGTGGGATTTTGAATGAAAGAAGATTTAGTCATTATTAAGATTATTGTGAACATTACTATGTCACCTATTAAGATAACTTTCTTGCATTCTCATTTTACCTTGGTGGAAAGAAATAATACATTTGAAATAATGATTTCTATTTTACTTGGTTAAATTTTGATTAAACTGAGCGTTTTATATATAAACCCTGTTGCATTCTCATATAGTTTGAACATACTCTATTCAGAAGAGCGTCCCCTATGCAGTGAAAAATTCATTTGGAATATTTTCTGAACTTTGTTAGTGAGTTGATGGGAGGGCTTTTGGTGGTGAGAGGTAGTGGAGTAGGAACAAATACAGAAGGAAGACTGTTGTGGTAACCTTCACGAGCTAAACTTGTAAAAATTGCCATAGGCTGCTAAAGAGTATCGCAAGCTTCTAGAAAAGGGGCTATATAAATGCAAAATACAACAATTTTATCCTCTTTTTAAAGTATGCAAGTGAGAAAGGATTGGCCTATTTGGCATAGAATTCTTCTTTTTTAAAAGATTTTATTGATTTACTCTTAGAGAGAAAAGAAGGAAGGGAGAAAGACAGGGAGATAAACCTGTGTGAGAGATACATCAGTCAGCTGCCTGTCCCATGTCCCCTACTAGGGACCTGGCCCACAACCCAGGCATGTGCCCTGACTGAGAATTGAACCAGTGACCTTTTGATTTGCAGGCAGGCACTCAATTCACTAAGCTGCACCAGCCAGGGCACAACAATTTTATCTTTTAAAGATAAGTAGGAGATGGGAAAAGACTATGACGGATATACACCTGCACCTTGGAAAAGCTCCCTTGCCCTTTGGCAGATAAAGAAGTGGGAGAGAGGGTTCTCCACCTCAAGTGGGGTCAAAGCAGAAAGCTCCTTAGGAAATTCCACGTCAGCCAGGCACAGTGGCCACGGGCAGTTGGCAGAAAGTCACTTGTTGCTGCCACAGAGCATTTATAGAAATGAAGCTAAATGAAGTACGGTGGCAGTTGGAGAGGAACATGTTGGTACTGGCACTGAGGTAAAATAAGCAGAGGTGACTGTAGATCTGTGCACCAGAGAAGAAAAAAGGAGGAACCGACACCCCTACAGAATAGGCAAATTGGCGAATTTGCCTTACGCTGGGGGAGCGAGATTGGAGAGCAAAGGGACTGCTAGTGGTTGTCTTGGGCAGAGGGAGCGAGGGCGCTCGCTGTTCTGAAATCGATTGGGTGATAGCTACACAACTCTGGGGGTACCCTAAAAGAGCACTGAACTGACAACTTCAATAGGCGAATCATATGGTATATGAGTTAAATCTTAATACAGCTGATATTTTGAGAAAGTGAACCTAATATTGAGTATAGGTAAAAATATATGTGTAGATTAACAAAAACTTATGCTGCATGGAAAAACGAACACACAACCATTGACTTGTTCATCACTGTGTCCCTGTCTCTCTCCCAAATCATGTAACCCCTTTTGTTAATTTCTTCTGTATGTTTCCAGGGCTTGAAAAATGCAGATATGAGCAAATATGAATATATAGTCTTTGGTTCTTCCCTTTCTTACATGATATAAATGAACAAACAAAATAGAAACAGACTTACAGATACAGAGAACAGTGATGGAAGCCTGAGAGGAGGGGGGGTTGGGCAGCGGGTGGAAAGAGGTGATGGGATTGAGAAGTACTGATTGTTAGTTACAAAACAGGCAAAGCATTGGGAACATAGCTAACAGCATTGTAATAACTGTTGTATAAACTGTTCCGCTGTTTGTATTTTCTCTAGACAGTGCACGTCAGAGATCTTTCCACGTTAACACACAGAGAGCTCCCTCATTTGTTTTCACAGTGCGCAGCCTTCCGTTGTGCCGCCGTTCCGGTGTTTATTTCATCCAATCTTCTATCTGTGGACTTCAGGCTATTTCCAGTCTTTCGCTTCCGCAGTGTTACAGTGAACAGCCACGCACACATGTCGTGTCATTCCTTAGAAGATAAATCTGGGAGACACAGTGGGATTGGTAGATGAAAAGGTGAAATATACTCCTAATTTTGATAAAGTCATAATTCACCAAATCAGTCCATATTTTGTACTCCCACCAGCCACGTGTGCTCATTCTGGATTTCCCCATACTTTTGCTCACGTGTTGTGTTGGCAAAATTTCTAGCTGGTGAAACAAAATTATCCATATAGTTTAAATATGTTTTTTTAAAAGAAAAACAACCGGATTTTATTTATTTATTTTTAGAGAGAAGGGAAGGGAGGGAGAAAGAGAAGGAAGCATCAATGCGTGGTTGCCTCTCATGCGCCCCCTACTGGGGACCTGGCCTGCAACCCAGGCATGTGCCCTGACTGGGAATGGAACCCGAGACTTTTTGGTTTGCAGGCAGGCACACAATCCACTGAGCCACACCAGGTGGGGCTAAATATGCTGTTCATATTACTAATAAAGTCAAGGTTTTTAACACATTTAAGAGCCAACTGTATTTGTTTTTCTGTGAGCTGTCAATGTTCTGTGACCATTGTTTTCCCCCTTTGGCATGTGTTTTGATTTTGTCGTATTTTTTTCCCATGCAGAAGTTTTTGATATTTATGGAATTAAATTTATCAATGTTTCTTTCCTGGTTCTGGATTTTGGGTGATAGTAAGAAAGCCTCTCCTCTCCAAAATTCTAAAGCAGTCCACCCATGGCGTCCTCCTTGGTACTTTCAGGGTTTATTTACTAAGTACTTTCAAATGTTTATCAAAATAAAAAGTTCAAAGAAAATGGAAAGCAGCTACCAATATTTAAGATTCAAGTGATAGCTTATTGTAAACAAGCAAAGAACAATGAACTACTTTAACATTAAATGCCATTATATGTTTAACTAGTTAAGAAATGCTTTTGTATATGCAGATGGATACCTTGTAATAGTTATCAGGTAAATACTGAAGGATTCTCAGCTTTGAACTTTGCACAGATGTAAAAAGGAAAAGAGGTGGGATCTATTTCCTCACCTATTTTATCTCAGCTCACCTTGAGACTTATTCTGACCAATAGAACGTGGCAAAGGTAATATTGTACAATTTCTGAGCCTGGTAGGTTCTCTTGGAGATCAGATGCCATGTGAAGAAGACGAGCCTACAGCCGGCACCAAGCCCCACATATGCGAGTGAAGCCATGTTAAATCAACCGACTCAAGGTCAGCTGCAGCAGGACCAGAGCCCCGTGGATGACCCCCTGGGAGACCAGCCGAAGAACAGCCCAGCCTTGCTCAGCTGAGTCCAGCCCAAATCTCTGAACCAGAGAATAATGAGCCTATAGTTGTTTTAAGTCCCTATTTTGGGGATGTGTTTTGTTACACGGAAAATAACGCACACATGGTTTTACAGGGCGTTTTGCAAATACTGAAAGCTAGGCTCGATTTTGTTCATTCCCATACTCTTTGTCTCCATGCAGAAAGGATTCAACGCCCTAAGGTGACCCCCAATTATCCCTGCCGTCTGGTGTTCATGCATTTGTATAATACCCTCCTCTTTTGCTTTTACTTTTTAAAATATTTTACTTATTTTTAGAGAGAGGGGAAGGAAGGGAGAAAGAGTGTGAGAGAAACATCAATGTGTTTTCCTCTCACACGGCCCTAATTGGGGACCCAGCCTGCAACCCAGGCATGTGTCCTGACTGGAAATCAAACCGGTAACCTTTTGGTTTGCAGGCTGGCACTCAATCCACTGAGCCATACCAGCCAGGGCTAATCCCCTCCTCTTGAGTGTGAGTTGAAACTAATGACAATTTCTAACCAATATGGCAAAGGTGATGGGATGTCGTTCCCCTGATTATTTTTCATGATATGGTACAGCATTATGCTACAGATTCACTCTGGCGTTCTCCTTGTTGGCTTGATGAAGTAAGTGGCCAAAGCGGCCAAGTTGAAGAAGCTCGTGCAACCTCTAGGAACTGAGGGCGGCCTTCAGCCAACAGTCAGCAAGAAACAGAAACCCTCCCTTCTACAACACAGGGAACTAAATTCTGCCAATAACTTGAGCACGCTTGGAAGCCAGTTCTCTGCCAACTGAGTCTCCAGATGAGAATGCAGCTCAGCTGACACATTGACTGCCTCCTCATGAGTCCCAGAGCAGAGGGTCCAGCGGAGGTGCCCGATGCCCACTCCACGGCTACTGTGAAATAAGAAATGCATGCCGTTTGTCCCACAACACAGAAAACGAACACAGCCACTGAGGTAGCCTGAGCAGTCAGTCAGTCCTTTGACAGGAAGGCAGCCCTTGCTCCTGGAAGAAAAAATATGGTTTGTGAAAGAGGAGGACATTCTGTAGCTTGGTGTCCAAACTTTTGGCATCTCTGGCCACACTGGAAGAAGAAGAGTTGTCCTGGGCCACACGTGAAATACATTGTCACATGGACTCACACACAAAAAAAACCCTCATAATGTTTTAAATAAATTTATGATTTTGTGCTGGGCCGCATTCACAGCCATCCTGGGCTGCATGTGGCCCGCGGGCCACAGGTTGGACACCCCCGCTGTAGAAGGTCGATGCTCATCACACCCTGATTTATTTTAAAATCCTGGGCCAGGAGGGTATATATTTTCATGGCTGACTCAAAATACCGAGGATCATTACTCAAAGAAGGTGGATCAGGGAACAAATTAAATTTGTATACGAGTGTAATGGGTTATTTTGGGTGAGTGTAATGAGTGTGAAGGGGTGGAAGTGCAAAAAAATTTACCTGAAGTAATTGCAAGAAGGTGGCTTTGGTCTAAAATTCCAATTACAGTAGAGACTCTTACTTATAAATCAGCACATGAGTGATCTCCTGTCTACTTTTAGACGAGCCAGAGGTGGGGAGTCATCCTTGAAAACCCGTTTTCTTTACACCCCACCCACTCCATAGTCAATCTGCCACCAAGTCCTGTCAGTTTTACTTCCTAAGTATCTCTTGAAAACACGCATTTCTCATTTTCACTTCTTCCCCGATCAAAGTTAAGTTGCCATAAGATTCTGAGGGACGACGGCATAAACTAACTGGCTCCCGTATCCATTGTGACCTCCTCATGTACTTGGTGAGCTTTCCAAAGTGCAAGTCTGAGAATATCACACACCCACCCACTCCATTTTTCCCCACGTGGGTATTTGAAATATCTTCAATGACTTCTCATTGTGTTTAGTTGGAAAAAGACCAAGATCTTAAAATGGCCTCATAGCTCTGCATGATTTGATGCTTGTCACTATTGCCTTTGACAAATGCTCCCCCTCAGCCTAGCCAAAATGATCTTCTACTTGTTTCTCCATCATCCTATGATCTGTCCTCACCTCAGGGCCTTTGTGCCTTCCTCCTAGGAGTGACCAACCCCCATTTGATTTAGTTAACTCATGTTCATTTTGGAGCTTACTACTTCCTTAGAGTTGTTTTCCTTGAGTTCCAGAAAATAGAAGTCTCTCATATATTTGAGAATACATGCTCTCATAATACTGTATTCTTTATGTACTCAAATGTATTAAAAACATCTCTGTTTATACATTAATTAGTGTGATGATTTGCTTAATATCTGTGCCCTTCATTATACCGCTCATGATAGCTATGCCTGTGTCTCTTTTGGCTTACTATATGAGAGCCTCATAGCTTAGCACAGTCCCTGGCATGCAGCAAATAGGCATATATACAAATACAAGGGTGGGCAAGTGTAGGTCTACAGTTGTTTGTATGGAAAAATACATTTGGGTTATGATTATCACAATAGCTTTATTAACTGAAAAAATGTCTCCATGGCACAGTGCACGTAGGTACAATACAACCTTGTCAGTGCCCAAATGCTGATCTTCCTTATTTACACACCCTGGTACTCTACTTGCTCCACTCAAGCACCCTTTGGCAGAGAGTTCTGTATTGTCGTCAATAAACCTAATTTTGCCCACCCCTGTGTTTGTTTGTGCATTGAGTCAAGGACCTGGGTCCTAGGGCAGGCGTCGCACTGCCAGGTGTGTTATGTTGGGAGATTACTTAACTCTCTGAAACTCAGTCTCTTTACAGGTTAAATGGTGTCATGGTCTGGGATTCCCAGAAAGCAGGACCTGAGACCAATAGTACCTTTCGAGCTACTATTTTGTTAGGGAGTGCAACTCCTGGAAACAGGACCGAGGGAGGGGGAGTGAAGACTGATGGAGGGAAAGCCATATCAAGAATGGGGGGCTGAGCTGGCTGTATGTAGCTAAGTGCCACTGAGAAGTTGTAGAAAGGATCTCCACAATCCATTTGGGAGAGAGAGGGGAATGTTCATCTACCAGCTTGAAGTGCTAACTCCTGCACACCGCCAGGTTGTCCGAGTGGGTGGGGGTGTGGTGGTGACAGGCTACGTTACTTCACAAGTCCACGCGGAACTGCAGCACAGCACAGGCACCTCCTCGGGGTTGCCTAGTGGGGGTTTCTGGGGAACAGGCCTGGCACATGCTCAGCAGTCAACAAATAAATGCTCATTGTTATTAGGAACCTATATTTTGGTTCTCTAAATATCATATTCTTTTCCTTTCTTCCTCTCCCACCCCCTTTTTCTAGACAAGGTGGTTTTGAAAGTCCACCTTGTGGAAAATAAGCAAGGAAAAAATGCTAGGAAAACTGAGGAAAGAAAAAGAGAAAGTTATGTACAGTCTCAATAATTTGAAGAGTGTGGTGCATATTTTGGTAGACAAAGTATGTGGCTATTCATTACATTTATTTTTTCAACAGTTCATTTTTTATTGTATTTTTTGAATTACCATTTATCTCCCCATACCTTCTTCCACCTCCACCCACCCCTCTCCCTACCACAATCACCACAACTGTTGTTCGTCTCCATGAATTTTTTAAAAATATATTTTATTGATTATGCTATTACAGTTGTCCCATTCCCCCCTCCTTTATTCCCCTCTGCCCTGCACACTCCCTCCAACCCTCATCCCCCCCCCTTTAGTTCATATCCACAGGTTGTACATATAAGTTCTTCGGCGTCTACATTTCCCGTACTATTCTTACCCTCCCCCTGTCTATTTTGTACCTACCATTTATGCTTATTGTCTGTACCTTTCCCCTCTCTCCCCCTCCCACTCCCCTGCTGATAACCCACCATGTGATCTCTATTTCTGTGATTCTGTTCCTGTTCTAGTTGTTTTCTTAGTTTGTTTTTGTTTTTTTTTCTAGGTTCAGTTGTTAATAACTGTGAGTTTGTTGTCATTTACTGATCGTGTTTTTGATCTTCTTTTTCTTAGATTAGTCCCTTTAACATTTCATATAATAAGGGCTGGATGATGATGAACTCCTTTAACTTGACCTTATCTGGGAAGCACTTTATCTGCCCTTCCATTCTAAATGAAAGCTTTGCTGGATAGAGTAATCTTGGATGTAATCTTGGATGCCTTTCATGACTTGGAATACTCCTATCCAGCCCCTTCTTGCCTGCAAGGTTTCTTTTGGGAAATCAGGTGACAGTTGTATTGTAGGTAACTGTCTCCTTTTCTCTTGCTGCTTTTAAGATTCTCTCCTTATCTTTAATCTTGGCTAATGTAATTATGATACGCCTTCGTGTGTTCCTCCTTAGGTCCAACTTCTTTGGGACTCTCTGAGTTTCCTGGACTTCCTGGAAGTGTATTTCCTTTGCTAGATTGGGGAAAGTTCTCCTTCATTATGTTTTCAAATATGTTTTCAATTTCTTGCTCTTCCTCTTCTCCTGGCACCCCTATGATTTGGATGTTGGAACGTTTAAAGATGTCCTGGAGGTTCCTAAGCCTCCCCTCATTTTTTTTTTTTCAATTCTTGTTTCTTCATTCTGTTCTGGTTGATTGTTTGTTTCTTCCTTCTGGCCCAAACCGTGATTTGAGTCCTGGTTTCCTTCCTGTCACTGTTGGTTCCCTATATATTTTCCTTTATTTAACTTTTCATAGCCTTCATTTTTTCCTCTAATTTGCGACCAAATTCAACCAATTCTGTGAGCATCCTAATTACTAGTGTTTTGAACTGTGCATCTGATAGGTTGGCTATCTCTTCGTCACTTAGTTGTATTTTTCTGAAACTTTGATTTGTTCTTTCATTTGGGCCATTTTTTTTGTTGTTTTGGCGCGCCCGTTAGGTAGTAAGGGGTGGAGCCTTAGGTGTTCACTAGGTTGGGGCAACCCGTGTGGCTGCTTTGTGACTCTGTATGTGGCACAGGGGTCTGAGAGGGAACAGTGCCGCTTGCTCCGCTCTCTCCGCTTTCAGCCAGCTCTCAGTCACTTCCCCCACTACCCACAAGCAAAGTGGGTCCCTCTGGTGCTGATTCCCTGGTGGGTGGGTTCGTGCACACTCTAGGCCCCTGTGGGTCTCTCCAACAACTTCTTCTGCGAGGCTGGGAGTTTGTCCTGCTGCCACCTCAACCCCCACGGGCGTTTTCAATCAGAGGTTTTGTTACAGAGCAGAGGCAGGGGGTGGTTCACGATAAATTATTACAGAAAGGATTCCGCCTTTCTGTCTCTGGAGGTTCCTTCCCCCCACGCCCACCTGCTAGGTTCGCAATGCCCGCCGCCAGAGGAAAGACGTCTCTCAATGCCAGAGACTGGTGAAAAGGAAAGGAATTGTTTATTCAAAAGTTACACAAACTTAGAATAATGACCTAATGTCTTCAGTAAGATACTAAAGTCCTCTAGAATACCCACAGATGCACAGTCCTTCCCTCTCCCTGTGCCCAGTCCGGGGTACCGTGTCTCAGGAAAAGAAGTAGAAGTCCGTGATTCAGGCTCCCAGCACCATCAGCTGTGTGGCTGCTGCGATCTCCAGTTAATCCAAAGTCATGTGGCACCTTCTCATGGCCCAGCAGCAAGAGTCCTTTCTCCCCTTTCTCTATGGCTGCAAAGTCTCTCCTGCTGCCTAAGCCGCGTGGCAAGAAGAAGCACTCCAAAACCTCGTGGTCCTCTTTACTCTCCTTCAGAACCGCGTGGTCCTTTTCCCCACTTCAGAACCACATGGACCTCTATCTATCTACTTGCTTCAGAGCCTCGTGGTTCACTCCTTCCTTCAGAGCTGCATGGTCTCTTCTTTCTCCCCCATAACCTTGTGGTCCTCCCTACTCTTTGAAGCCGCGTGGTCTCTCTCCTTCCCTTCAGAGCCGCATGGTCTCTTCTTCCCTTCAGAGCCACATGGTCTCTCTTCTTACCTATGGCTGCCGGGCCTAGGTTTTAATCCCAGTTCCCATCTTCCTTTGCAGCCCATTTCTGACTCCTCCTACAGTCAGCTACACCTGCCAGCATCCCTGTATTCTTCCAGCTTTACTGGGCTGCCATAGTAAGTCTGGGCAGGTGTGGCCCCATAGCATGGAGCCAATCATCTCCAAGCTCTCACGCAGGCCCTGTAACCAGGGGGAGTTGCTTCCCAGTCCCATCTTGGGTGGAAGTCACTCCCATCTCCCTGGCTCAAAGCAGGGCCACAGCTATTTAACATATCCATGAAACCAGTTAAAGGTTATAGATATGTTAAATGACTGCCAGGGGTTAGCTACAAAGCTCTTGCTACCCAAAACAGCTCTGAATGGCCCTGTTCCATGTGTCCCATCCCCCCTGGCTCAGGCCTGTAGGGGTGAGGACATCCTATATACATTTTTCTAATGTTTCCCGGACACCCCGAGTCCTGGACCCCATTACAAATCCCTTCTTGGGGCCCTCCTCTTGGCTGCACCCTGCTTCAGTTTGAGGCTTCATTTCCCCGCGCTGGAGCCCTGGGTTGTGCGGTCTGTCTCATCCCCAGTTGCTCCTCCTGGTTTATCTGCACACGAATGTGGGGCCGCCTGGTCTGCCAGCTGCTGCCTATCCACCCAGTTCTCCAGCCGCCACCTTTTCGCCAGTGCTCTCTGCCCGGCTGCCCGTCTCTGCCCCTCCTACCAGTCTGGATGAATGTTTCTTCTTTATCTCCTTGGTTGTTGGACTTCAATACAGTTCGATTTTCTGTCAGTTCTGGTTGGTTTTTGTTTTTAAATTTGTTGTTGTCCTTCTTTTGGTTGTGCGAGGGGGCGCAGTGTGTCTACCTATGGCTCCATCTTGGCCGGAAGTCCGTGTCCATGAATTCTTTTTCTTTTTTGCTCTATCCCTCCACCCCCCACCCCACCCACAGTCATTACATTCATTATAGCATTGTTTGTGGTAGCAAAGGATTAGAAACAACTTAATGTCTATCAATAGGGGATTGACTAAAAAAATTATGGTATGTTTATACAATAGGATATGATGCAGCTGAACAAAGCACAAGGAAGCTCTTAAGTATTGCTATAGACAGCTGTCCAACATCAATTAAGTGAAAAAAAATCAAGATAAAAACAATGTGGAAATGTGCTATTATTTGCATAAAAAGGGAAAAAGTTTATTTTCATATTTGTTTGAATATACATTTCAAAAACTGGAAGGATGTCTAAGAAAGTAATATTAGTTGTTAACCATTTGTGTGTGCAAGGTCTGTCTGGAAAATGTTGGACCATTGTTAATATAATGAGAACGGTTTGCATGACATTGATGTAACCTGGTAGCCAAGGAGAGTGGACTGTAATGTGCATGCGTGAACTATGATGCCTTCAACAAATATGTCAGTGGGGGTGGTAGATGCTGTTGAATGAGCATGTATACTGTGTGGTCATTGCATTCAAAATGACTGAGAGAGTACAGCAACCAATCTGCATCAAATTTTGCATTGAGTTTGAATGTTCCTCCATGGAAACTATTGGGATGATTCAGAAGGCCGCAGCTATGGGCAACTGGTGATTGGCAGCTTCATCACGACAATGCACCCGCTCCTGCATCATGTCTCGTGCAGAGTTTTTTGGCAGAAACATCAAATCAGCTAGGGACTCAGCCTTCCCAGACTAAAATCATCTTTGAAAGGGAAGAGATTTCAAACTGGATGAGATTCAGGAAAATACGGTAGGGCAGCTGATGGTGATTGGGAGAACTGTGCGAGGTCCCAAGGTTCCTACTTTGAAGGGGACTGAGGCCTGAGGCCTCATTGTCCTATGTACCATGTTTCTTGTATCTTCTTCAATAAATGTCCCTATTTTTCACAGTATGTGGCCGGATACTTTCTGGACAGGCTTCATATTTGTGCCCATGTATTTTGGTACCCTTACTGCATAAAACATGACCCCAAATTTATCAGCCTAAGACAACAAATATGTATTATCTCGCAGTTTCTGTAGTTCAGAAATGGAGGAATGGCTTAGCGGGGTGGGACCAGCTCAGGCTCTTTCATGAGGCTGAAATCAAGATGTCAGCTAAAGGCTTGACTGGGCCTGGGGGATCCACTTCCAAGATGACTCACTCACATGGCTGTGTGCAGGAGGCCTCTGCTCCTTCCCGGCTGGGCCTCTCCAGAGGCTGCTTGCACATCTTCACGACTCGGCTGCTGGCCTTCCTCAGAGTGACTGATCTCAGAGACACAGAGATGGAGAGCGGAGAGCGGAGAAGACTTTTATGACCTGTCACACAGTCACACCTGCCACATTGTATTCATCTGGAGAGGGGAATTAGGCTTCACCTTTTGAGAGGAGGAGTATCAGAGAGTTTGTTGACACATTTTGAAACCACCAAGGCAGGGGGGAGGGGAAACAGAAGAGAGGCAGGTCTGGAAGGAAGGTTTTCCCTATGTCTGTTTTTGCTTCTTCGACTATGTATTTGACTATATTAATTCAATAATAAGTTAATTACATTTCTTTAAAAAGGAAATACATTTAAGCTCTTTGGGAAAGAACTGGGAGATGGAAAAAAAAAAAAAAGCTAAACAGGATGTGAGTAGGAAAACTTGTTTGAGGTGAAGTTGACCTTTGCCCAGAATAGTAGGGAAATAAAAAGGTCTACTTTGTGCTCATCCCGCCCCCTCCTCTCGCCCATGCCAGGACTTGGCCTGGGACAGCCTACGGCCAGTTCCAGGTAGTGGCTCTGCGGAGGGGGAACAGCTCTGCAGCCAGCATGTTATATGGGACAGGCGTTTATCATTTATTACAGCCTAAGTCCTGTTACAGAATGTTTCTACCTAAGCCTTTCTGTTGCCACAGCCTGTGGTCATTGTTGACTTTAAATACTAGATGGCGTACAATGCCATTTTTTAAAAAATTGTTGTTCAATTATAGTTGTCTGCATTTTCTCCCCATCCCTCCTCCCTCCCCCCCAGCCAACCCCACCCCCCTCCCCTCCCTTGGTTTTGTCCATGTGTCCTTTATAGTAAGTAGTTCCTGTAATCCCCTCTCCCCACTGTCCCCTCCCCTCTCCCCTCTGGCTATTGTTAGATTGTTCTTAACTTCAATGTCTCTAGTTATATTTCGTTTGCTTTTTTAATGCCCTTCTTAATAGGTCTTGTTTTACTTACTCGCTCCACCCTTCTGGCCTTCCACAACCCCTCTCTGGTTTGACATTTGTTCTTTAACACAACTTGCATAAACCTGTCAAGCAAGTCAAGAGACTGTAACCTGGTAATTAAATTGAGGGAAATTTAACGTCCACAAAGACGTGGCATGGAATTCGAACAAGTTTATTGTCTCTTCATAAAGTTCCTTATGGGCGTGTGCACCGGGCAGCACTAACTGTCCGAACTGCGCCCCGGTGGTCACTCTACAAGTCGGGAGGTAAGGCGAAAAGTTGTACAAACAGAACTACCCAATGTGTGTTAACCCCTTTAATACAGTAATACACCTAGAAAACACTGCAAGTCCACTCCCGAGCCGTTTCGAGGCGGTTGCTGCTTCAGCAGGGTCAGGGCGGGCGGCCAGAGAGCACGCCCTTTGCTCGCCCTCGTCTGCGGCGACCCAGGTCCTTTCTGTGTCTCGTGGGGACCCCGCACCCCAAGCCGCCTCCCGCAAGCCCGGCCGAGGCCAACTCCGAGGGTGCTGGTGTCCGGGGAGGTAAGGGCACAGCTGGAGGCTGAGAGGAGTACACCCTCGCGAGGCCACGTCCCCGACTCGAGGCTCCGGCCCAGGTTTCTGGAGAGGCGGACGGAGGGAGGGCACGACACGGAAGGGAGGCCGTGGGCCGGGCGGCGAAGGGACGCCGAGGAAGGGGCGAGGGCCGGCGGTGACCCCAGGGCTGGCAGCGGGTCGCCGTGGGCAGGTCCTCGCCCGCCGCTTCCGGCGCCCTGTGGGCCGGCCCCGCGCGCGCCCGCGGTGCCACATCCTCTGGTGACGTCAGCCGGCGCCGCCATATTGGGAAGGCGCCGCCGCCGCCGCCTCGGAGCTCGGGCTGCCTGCGGGGTGCGGCCGCGGGGAGGGAGGAAGGAAGGAAGGAAGGAACCGCTGTCGCGCGGCGCCGACGCCCGGCCAGCCCGCTTCGCCCGGACCCGTCTCCCCATGAGTGCCCCCACTGCGGCTGCCCACGGACGTCGCCCCAGCATCCGGATTTAACACGGAAGCCCGGGGCGCGGGCCGCGGGGGGAGGAGGAGGCAGAAAAGCCGGTAGGGCCCGCGTCCCTGTCGGCCCCGCGCGGCGGCCTCGGCCGGAGCCATGACCTCGCTGACCCAGCGCAGCTCGGGCCTGGTGCAGCGGCGCACCGAGGCCTCCCGCAACGCTGCCGACAAGGAGCGGGCGGCGGGCGGCGGCGGCGGCAGCGGCGAGGACGACGCGCAGAGCCGCCGCGACGAACAGGACGACGACGACAAGGGCGACTCCAAGGAAACGCGGCTGACACTGATGGAGGAGGTGCTCCTGCTGGGCCTCAAGGACCGAGAGGTGCGGGCAGGGCGGGGGCGGCCGGCGCGGGGCCGGGCGTCTGCCCTTCGAGCTCCCGAGCCCTGCTCCCGGGAGCGCCCGGCTGGCCCGGGGCTCCCAGGTCCTGCCCGCACAGACGGCTCGGATTTTCCCTCCCTCCTGCCACATCACTCCGTTCTTTTCAACTCCCTGGGCGTCTGCATTTCCTCCTCGCCGCTCTGCGTGTGGCTGGGAGCCCGTGCAGACCCCAGGTGACCGTCCTCACCTGGAGACTGCCGGGTAGAGTGAAGCACCCGGCACCACCGGCGCCCGGGACTCTGGGTTTTGCAGGTTTCAGGACCGGGGAGGGCTCCACGGAGCTGCTCTCTGGGAGATTTTTAGAAAGCTTAAGGTGAACTGCTGGGAGTTTTTTAAAATGTCGGTGAGATGGAAATGGAGGCAAAGTTGTTTCACTGATAAAAGTCTAACAAAATCCTGATGACACTGGGAATTGACTTTCTAGGTAAACTTGCTTTGGGTGAGAGAGAATTTTTAGTGTCGCTTTTACATTTTATCAGTTAACTGTTCTCCAGAGAGTATTGCCGTCTTAAGCAAGGGCTTTTTCGTGGGGCGCTTGAAATGGTAGGTTTGTGATTTCATGAAAGGCTTCAAAGCCTTAGGCAGGTTGAAGTTGCCCTAGGTATTTCTTTGTGTTCTGACTTGGAAAGATGATTGCCACCCAAATATCTTATAAGAATTTTCACACGTTAGAGAAGTTGAGAAAAGTGCTACAGCGTACCCCTCCTGTGTTCTGTCATTAACATTTTGCTGTAATTGCTTTATCCCCTTTCTACCTACAAAAATGATTATTTTTAGAGACTCCCGGACTGTGGAGAGATAGTTAGTCTAAATGGTGTTTGGTGAGATGGTTGCAGAAGCTTGTTTTCTCTCAGCATGGAAACGAGACATTTTGTGAGTCAGATACAAAAATATCTAAGTTATTTTTCCTTCTTTAAATTTATTTAAAAATTATAGTTGACATACAAAATTATATTTATTTCAGGTATTCCTAAGTTTTGTTTTGATTGTAAGAATGTTTGTTAGTTCCATGAAGGTGGGCAAAAAATTTTAATTCTTACGAAACAACTTAGTCTTACTTCATCAGTACTTCTCAGATATAGGTGAGGTTATATATATATATATATATATATATATATATATATATATATATATATATATGGATTATTGGTGGACTCCGGATATTTAGTA
The DNA here is from genome assembly GCF_022682495.2 of Desmodus rotundus. Taxonomy (NCBI): domain Eukaryota; kingdom Metazoa; phylum Chordata; class Mammalia; order Chiroptera; family Phyllostomidae; genus Desmodus; species Desmodus rotundus. The sequence goes on along the minus strand of NC_071387.1, from coordinate 198,280,174 downwards.
ATCAAATGAACTAAAGTTTGCCCTGATAGAACTGTCTAGAGCATTCACAATATCTAGGTTTTCTTTTTGCTCAGGTTTTTACTCAGATCACATGAAAAAAAGGTTATGTTCCTCTGGCTGCAAAGTGGGCCTAGGCTGTATATGTTATTTCTTTTTGTTCTTTGGGAATATAAACTAGATGTCTAGTGTCCTAGAATTACGATTTTAGGAAGTATTCAACTTGCCTTTTTTGGCTGTACAATTTAGAATCTTGGTAATAAATGTTTTTCTTTAAGTTTATAATAAACATCTTTTTCCTTTGGGAGAAAAGTAACATTTTAGAAAAAGAAAAAGCCAAGTGAAGAAAACAAGTTATCCTTATTCCTGAGTGGATATTTTGGTTTTATAGTTTTTGAGACTTCTATGAGGGTACGTCCTGTGTGTAAAACTACACTTAGAAATACTAAAACCCAAACTAGCTTTTGGACTTCTGAGTCACTCTGAGTGAGAAATTATGGGGGGGGAAATAAGTACCTTTTTGTTTTTTTAAGTATGTGTTACTCCAATGTTTAAGCTAAAGCATGTCAACATACTACTTCCCTGTGATGGGTTTTCATGAAGGTAACCTAAATAATTTGTTGAAGCTTAATGGTACTTTGTAAATGTAGACATTTTAAAGTTTTTTGCTGGCAAATAATTGAAACCATCTGTTCCATTTGTGTCAGGAGTCGCTATACTTTGCCATGTCATGGCCAAGGTCCAGACAATAGTTAATTCTGAGCGTTTCTTGCTGATTCCAGCCACCACCATAGGGAATTTTTCTCCTGCTGCAGGCAGGTCCAGGGAGTTGAAGTGGAAGTGGGTGGGATTGGAATTTGGCATTGCTTTAGATTTCGGTATTAACCTACATACTTTTTCCTGTCCTCACGTCTCCTCATGCTCATAACCAGCCCTGTCAACTCATTGATTCATGTAATTCTCCTTCTGAGGTTGTCCCCCATGTCTTCCACTTGTGTCACTCTTTTTAGGGGGCAGGAGTGAGTTACTCTCTTACCTAGAGCCTAGGCATTTATGCTTGTTAATAGATTTTAACTTAGCAAATTTGATACAAACAAGCCCCAGACTTGAGCCATAATACAAGGTGGGGCAAAAGGAGATTTACAGTTGTGAGTATGCAAAACAGAGTTTATTCTTGTATTATGATTTATTAAATATTGTATTTCCATAGGAACAACTGTAAACTTGCTTTTGCCCCACCCATTATATAGTTCAGTAAACTTACTGCTTTAGCTTTTTTATTATTTTAACTCAGCAAACTCAGTATCCATCTTTGTAATAACTGGGTACTCTGAAGATACTTAAACTTTAAGGTGAGGCAGGTCATTAGTGGTGGACACACTTTATATATGTGAGCTAACCTTATTTGAAATCAGAATAAGAAATTAAATTTTGAAATGGTGAAATTAGTTTTACTTTCATAGCTTTTTTCTTTTTAATTCTCACTTGATATGTTTATGGATTTTAGAAAGAGGAAGGAGGGTGGGAAGAGTGAGAGAAAGAGAAACATTGATGTGAGAGAGAAACATCCATTGGTTGCCTTCCATATGTGCCCCTACTGGGGATCAAACCGGCAACCTAGGTATGTGTCCTGACCAGGAATCGAACCCTGATCTTCTGGTGTGTGGGACGACACTCCAGTCAACTGAGCCACCTGGCAGGGCTACTTTTACTTTTTAAAGAGCTTAGAGTTAGTCTTTTTGAAAATACTTTTTTGTTGTTGAATAATAAACCTACAGAAAAGTGCAAATATCATAAATATGGTGAATTTTCACAAACTGAACACACCTAATAAACTAGCATCTGGGTCAGGAAACAGAGCATGACCAGCTCTCCAAAAGCCCCACTGGATTTCCCTCAGTCACTGCCTAGTCCTGAAAGGGCACCATTAGCTTGGCTTTAGAATTCAGCATAGAGTAATTTTGCTGATTTTTGTGCTTTGATTTGTGTCTTGCTTTTGTTCATTGTTTGTGAGACTCACTCATATTGTGCAAGGTTGTCATTTGTTCATTTTTATTGAGTTACCAACTTTTAACACATTTACAATCTACGGTATTTAAAAAGTTACTTTGGCTTACATCCTGACTAGTGTTTCCCCCCTCCCCTCTTTATGGAACAGAAGGCTCAGCTTTCCAATAAGCAGATAGTCTGGCATCCGATTACCTATTACAGGTGACTCTAAAGTCATTGTGAAAGGCTTTTTTAAATTTAAGTACACATTTCAGGTTTTTTAAAAATTTTAAACCAGTGATTTTCCTTTTTTGGCTTTTATGAAAACACAGATGTCTGCATCATTATGGGGATTCCTGTGCTCAGTCTGGAGAAGCATCAGTGACACAGGTATTGAAGTAAACCTTCAGAGGCCACACAAGGATGGCAGATAGGTTTAAACTTGAATTTAACTTCCACATAGTTGGAATCTTTCTGTAATCTTTCTTGTGTTTCAGTGAGGGGGAGGGAGTGAGCAAATAATCAGGTGTTTTTCTTTTCCCCACTAGTATTTGATTTTTCCGTGGATGCCTCCAGTAGTCGAAGTGTTTTCAGAATGCCTCATTGAGAATTACCTCAAATAACTGGTGTCATGTGCATTTATTTTTAAAAATTTTTATTTACTGATTATAGAGAGAGAGGAAAGGAGGAAGAAAGAGAAACATCAATTTGTTCTATTTAGTTATGCATTCATTGGTTGACTCTTCTGTGCCCTGACTGGGTATTGAACCCACAGCCTTGGCGAGACAACTCCAACCACCTGAGCTACCCTGTCAGGGTGGTGTCCTGTGCTTCTAAATATCTTCCTTGGTGGCAAAGCTGTGATTTAAGGTTGGATTTGATTATTTTAAAGGACCAGGTGTAATTAGAGTGAGTCTGTGGAACACCAGAAGTGGAAAGGGGAACTATAGTTCTAGCCTGAGGTGTATCCTCTATTTTATGTATTTAAGCTCTCTGAGCCTCAACGTTCTCTAAATAGAAATGGTTCTCCCCCGTGGTGGTTTCGATTGGACTGTTGCAGACATGTATTTGTTTTACTGTCTGCCAAGATTTCCCCGTTTTGTCTTGCTAGGACATTCCCCATTGTGTGTACCCAGGATGCCCCGTTGAAGCACTTACCTTCCCTTTTGTGGTGCAGTCAGACCTAGCCCTGTCTAGTCAGGCACCACCCGCCCCCCAGGTCTCAGCTCTGCAGAGCGGGCTGTGGGGTGTTTTGGAGACCTGTCGGAGTCGTGGCAGTGTGTGTGCCTCAGACTGTTCTCTGACTTGGTTCCCGGAGAACAGTGTTCTCTGACGTGGATCTCTGCGCTTCCCTTTTGCATCTGCTGGTGCTCGTCTTTTCCACCCGCTCAGTTTTGTAAGGCACCTTTCAATTTTCTAAGCTTCAAGAACAGTCTAGTAAAGTTTGTTCTTAAAGATAGCCACAGTCAGTTACTAATGTTTCTAATGCTTGGAGACAAGAACCCTAATGCAGTATTTTCACTCTTTATATTCTACCCTAAGTGTATACTTGGGTTATACTCAAGTTTAAAATGATGGAACTGGCTGTTAAACTGGCTCCCAAGATTGATCCCATAGATGGGTTCCACTTTTGGAATAAGTTTCCCAAGTTCACTACTTTAAAATACAATACTTATCAAGATGGACAATTTTTTAAAAAAATTCTTCTATATATGCACTGATATACACCATCTAAGCATGTCAAATTTGATGAGTAACATTCAACAAATACTCAGTATTTTGAAATGTGCTAAGATTTTAACAACAAAGTATCATAAAGGCTTCTGAGTTTTGGAATTTTATGATTCCTTGATAATGTAAATAATATTCCCTTCATATTTTTAAAGATTTGAACTTCCTTTTTTTTCTTTTTAAGGTATATTTAAAAGTAGGTTCCCAAGTATGAGAGATACAGAAACTAAAAAAAAAATTAGTTTTTGATGCTAGTTTAATCATTTGGTTGTACCTTTTAAACAAGATTTTATACTGTTGAAACAACTTTTTAGGCTTGGGTGTTCTTTACTATATGGCCAAAATACTAATATTTGATGTTTATTAACTTTAAACCTTCTGAGCCTCCCTGTATGGATCATTTGAGATTATCTTTTAGAATCTTACTTTGAAATTATGATGCAATTTTGAATATTTGGGTTTTTTTTCTGATATTTAAGAAATACACTTTATAGTAAAGTGTGTATACTTTATATATCAGCTTATATGTCTCAAAAATACTCTGCAGAGGTGTCCAACCTGTGGCCCGCTGGCCACATGCATCCCAGGAAGGCTCTGAGTGTGGTCCAACACAAACTTGTAAATTTATTTAAGACATGAGATTTTTTTGTGTGTGATTATGTGTCACAGTGTATTTTATGTGTGGCCCAGGGATGCCCAAAGGTGGGAGTCCCCGGGAGGCAGCATCGTGGGAGTCCTGTTATGTCAACCTTTTGGCCCAGCACCCTGTCCTGTCCAAGCAGACTCCCTACTTCCTACCTGCGTTAACTTGTGTTATTAATCAGAGCAAATGGTGTCATTCAGAGTTGCTGTGGTCTTTGTTTAGGGGATTTTATTTTGTTGAGAGCCTCCTTTTGAAGTGGCACCAAGAGACTGCTTGTCCCTGTGTTTATTCTATTTAACAAGTGTAGTGACACGTTGGAAATTGATGTTTGTGGCTCTAGTAAATACTGAAATTTTAATTTAGATATGATATGGAATTGTGTTAACTTACATTAATTTAGATATTATATAGCCTGTTTCTCTTGTTAGTTGTTTGGTAAACCTCTGATCTTTATGCATACAATTTATATTAAGGTACATTACATTACCAAAAAGAAAACTTCTGGTTAAGTACACACTTAAGCTTAAGAACTTATATTTAAATGAACTTATTTTTGAACCTAATAAACATTTGGTTTAGATATTCCTTTAATGGAGAAGTTCTTAAATTGGAGTTAACAGATGGAGTTTTGAAACTGTGAACACTTTGCAATTGTGTGTTTTTGTGTGTGTATTTTCCCGGAGAAAGAAGACATAGCTCTCATCAGATACTCAAAGCATGTTGTGAACCAGAAGGTTAAAGATTATTGAATAGGAACTGTTTCTTTGTTGTGGTGTAAGTTTTTGCTTTGTTTTGTTTTCTTTTCTTCTCCTGGAAATTGACTAGAAAATTCCAGGTTTCAGGGTAGCAGTGAACTGGATTGAGTTCTTTTGATATGAAGCCAACATTTCTGTACCCTGGCCATCTTGCTAAATGACATTCGCAAGGTCTGTGACTACCACATCTATAATTCTAACAATTTCCATGCATTCATCAAATATTTATTGAGCCGAGCCCTTGACTCGGTACAAACACTAGGAAGATCTCTGTTTTCGTTTTAGTTCCTTTGGTCAAACTCTTACACTAAAGTACAAAACTAAGTTGGGTTGCTGTTTAATAGTATCTTAGCCTGGCACATAGCTACCACTCACTATTTATTAGGTAAATCTTGTATTTCCAGTGAGGGCAATTTCACCCCTTGAGGGAGTGAAAATTGGTTTGGGGGGTGGTGGTGGTGGTGAAAAGTTCTTGCACTTTTTATGTATAAAGCATAGATACACATACAATATGTAAACAGATTTATAGTGTATCCATCTTACTAAAGTTTCATGGGGGAGAGGGTAATTAGGAAACGAGTCTGAAAAAGCTCCTTTAGGGAGTGATAATGAAAAAAGGTTGAGAACCACTGAAATAAATTAATCTTGAAAATAAAGTTTGTGTGTAGCTGAGATTTAGAAATCTTTCTCTGATAAGAACTTTTATGTAATAGAATGTAGTTCAGTAGTTGGAGGAACAGTCGTAGCATATTGAACTGTGGGAAGTTGTGAGTTAAATTTTTTGGTCAAAATGACTTGTGTTGGTTGATAATTTGTAGGTAGACTTTTGTGTTCCCACACCCACTATCCTCTGGGATGACTGGGAATTTAAGGACTATATATAAAGTGCTAATGGTTATTTTTAGTGCAGTTTCATTTCCTAGTCCCAGTTTCTTAAATGCTATTGTTAAACATGTAAATGAAATAAGCTCAGAAATAACATTTAAGAATTGAACTTAAATTTCAGTGCAGTGTCTGAATTGAGTTTGCCATTTAATTTTTGTATGTATATGCTGTTTATAAAAATTGGAAACAGGTTTCGGGTCCATACATTTAGTTCAGGTCAACTATTGAACACCTATTTGACAGTCTCTTTGCTAGGTGGTGGGGTGACAAAACATTTTTATTCTCAGGGAGCAGCATCCAGTCTGTATGGAAGATAGATGTGCAAATAATTTCAGTAAAAGAATTACTTTAATGGAAGTATGCATTAAGTGCAGTAGGGGCATAGGGGAGTACCTTGGATCTGCAGCAAAAAGATACCTGCTCTTGACTCCCAGCCTTGCCCTTGACTAGGTAGAAGAACTAGGATAAACCAAATGATGTGAATTTTTAGACCTTCAGTTTTCCCCTGGGCAAAATGGGCCTACATTTGTGGGCTGGCCCATAACTCCTAAATTGTAGGGATCCAGTGAATTACGTGTAAGTACTTTGAAAGCTCCATGATGCTTAAACAAATGCAAATGGGTATTTACCCACCTTAGAAAAGGGAATTAAAATTTATAGTGGCCTTGACAAATACTTGGTATTTTCACTGTTTTAGTATTTCTTGACCCTCTTGTACCTTATCTGCTGGGCTTATTGAATTTTCTGTTAAATGCAATGCATTTGTCCTAAACCCTCCAACCTTTTTTTGAGGGGGCTGCTGTGAAGGGGGTAGTTGATGCGGTCACTGGCCTGCAGTGTCCGTGGCATTGTGGCTCAGATGAGACAGATTCACAGCAACTACTGAGTCCTGTGGAGGAAAAGGGGGACAGCATGGCCACTCTCTCAAGGGGAGAGTGCCCAACCCTTGCCTTGACGGGCTTTTCTTTCTTTTCTTTCTTTTCTGGGCACATTACATTGAGGATGGTCCTCATTTAGTATGCACAAGTTCGCTTTAGGTGGTTACCTTTTACAGAAAACAAAGGAGAGGATGTTGCTAATTATATCAAAAAAGAAGGATATTTGCAAATGTAAAGGGAAAAGTGGTTTAACTGGTTACAGTCTTCCTTGGAAGGTTTAGCATAGATTTTAGGAAGTTACTTTAAAGATATGCAGTAAACGTTTGCTGCCTCAATTCATGGTGAGGGAATTTTAGCAAAAAGCAAGCTGCAAAGTGGCCTAGGTTCTATGCAGGCCTGATTCCCCACAGGAGAACCCATCCATGGGTATGGGTCCCATGTGCCGGACCTCGCTTTCCACTGGCCTTTCTGAGTGGGAGCTGGGCTCACACCATGCAGAACAGTCTCCTATATTCCCCCCCTTTTTTTTTAGTTAGGACCACTATAGATCCCACAAAGCTTGCTACTTGCTGGTCTCTCACATGACCCTGGGAAAATAATTTGCAAATGTGTCAAAGTACACAGAGCATTATAATCAGTAAGCAACCAGCGGCTCCAAAGACCCACATTTTCAGATTAAGCCCATCAATCATTGTCAAGCAGTAACGGATCAAACAATAGATAACATTCAAAGAACTATGAGGGCTTATTTAGAGTCAGGGTCAGATGGCTAGAGGGCCATAAAACTTTGGGGAAACAAGCTCATTTCAGGCGTGGACCCATATCATTTAAATTGAGGCTATTAGCAAAGCAGGTTTCACAGGATTTTATGCATTCCTTCTTAGGCCTGATCTCCTGGGGAACCCGCCCTTTCCAGCACAGGGCCGCACCCACCTCCAGCATTGTTTTAGGTTTAGGTCAAGCAGGGAAAGTAAGGCAGCCAAGAGATTAGGGGACTTCTTGCAGACAGAACGAGGACTCAGGCTATGTCAAAGCTGAGGGGCGAGGGTCCATCACCCCCTTTTTCTGTAGCTCCCCAAGTCCTTCCCTGAGGGCCCCCTCGTGATCATGCCTGTCTTAGGTTGTCCCTCCCATGAGGAAGCTTACCCATCATTGGCTAACCGATCATGCACTGGGGGCCAGGCAGGGTGAAGTAAAGTGGGCAGAGGTGGTATTCCTGCCAGGGAGATAAGCTTCATCTCCTCAGTGGCTTAGGGTCCCCAGGTCTCTCACTCAGCCTTAGCCATGGGGGGTTACAGCTTCTGAAACCAGGCAGGGCGGTTCCCAACATCTTCCCTTTTTTGTTGGTGAATGCAATTGTAGTTGTTAAGCCTGTGAAACCTACTATTTGCTGTTCCCAAATGCAATCTTGAGCAAACAACCTGCATATACACTGTAAAGCACAAATAAGGATTAAGACAAGGAGGCATCCAAGGGCTGCCAAGACCCAAACTCGTAAATTCAGTCCATTGAACCAGTTCTTAGGGTTCAGCCATTGTAGATTATCGTGAAGGGTCTGGAACACTTTTTGTTCAGTATGGTGTGTGATGTCACTGAGCTGCTGGTGGAGCTCAAGCTGGAGCTGATCGATTTGTCCTCTGAGAATGGTAGAGAACAGGCCCTGCAGGCGATAGCGAATATCTGCCCAGGAATGTTGACTGGAATTCCATTTCAGGGGGTGACACACAGCTTAGAGAGGACTGGATTGGGAGAGTCCAATGGGGTGGAGGTGGTTTGTCACTGCCTGGGAAGCCTTTTTTGTGATATGGCTTCACCCTGTTCACCGGCAGCTCCAAAGGTCATTCTGGAGAGTAAACACAGGCATACCCTCTTTCCCAAGTTAATAGTTCAATGGGGCCTTCCCATCTTCCTTCCCCTAATGGCTCTTTGTATAAGACCAAGGGGTGTGGGGTGCAGGCCTGTTTTGCACAAGGTGTTTGCCCATGGGTGACTTTAAATTATCATCACAATTTTAAAAATTGTATGAATATATTGCTAGCACAGTTAAATTCCTGGGGGATGTTTCCTAACTCCCCCTTTTTTGTTTGTTTAATAATATTTTAAAAGTCTGGTGAGGTCTTTTAACAATTGCTTGACCTGTAGGATTTTTTGCTGAATTTTATGCATGTTATGCCGAATTCCCCATTTTTCTAAGAAAGCCTGAGTGGTTTGTGTAATATATCCCACGCCATTATTAGTCTTGACTTCTTGTAGATGGCCTAAGTGTCTGAAGGCCGCCAGTTCTAACATTCTTTGCTGATTCCCCAGTGAGGGGAGAGGCCTGTGGAACACCTGAGTAAGTAAGTGCTTGGAAAGACAGGCCCCCTGCTGTTTCTGCTAGCTGGGTTCGAGCAGTGAGTTAATTATCATATTTTTCGGACTATAAGATGCACCGGACCATAAGACGTACCTAGGTTTTAGAGGAAGAAAATAGGGGGGAAAAGCCCCATTCCACCACCGCCCCCTTCCCCTAGTGAGCCAGGTAAGCTACATTTGAACTATAGGACGCACCCCCATTTTCCTTCCAAATTTGGGGGGAAAAGTGTGTCTTATAGTCTGAAAAATATGGTACTCTGTTGTTCTCAGGACCTGGTAGTTCTTAGGTTCACAGTTTGCAAGGAAAGTGGGGAAGATGGGGGGGAAGGTGCTTTGGTTAAATATGTTTTAGACAAAAGTAGTTACGCACCAAGGGCCTTTGTGATTCGATTGAGTAACTGTTCCCTCCAGGAGAATAGCCAGTTCTTCCCCAAAGAAAGGATCAATGTTTACAGGTACTGAGTTAAAAAATGGTGCTAAGTCTTCCATGGAGAAGGGCTAGTTCTCCCTGGGAGACAGCACACCTATATTTCATTTTTACAATAAAAGGTCACGGCTCCAGCGTAAATAGGGAGGATTCTTAATATTTCTTTTAACACGTCACACCCCCATGCCACTTATAGCATGCTTTAGAGCGACAAATTTATGAACACGTTCATAACTTTCAGAAACAGTTCCACTGGCAAATACATTTACTTTTTTTTTTTTAAACAATCAATTTAAATTCTTTCTGAGTAGAATCCTTATGATTCTACTCAGAGATCTCATTAGAGATCAACAACATTAGAGATCTCATTCTGTTTATCAGAGGTTTAGCAAAATATTTTGAGACTGAGGAGTTCAGAAACAAAAACAAAATTCAAGTAAACCAGTATTTTCAAATTAAATCCTCTAAAGGAAGTGAGACACTAGCCTTAGAATCTTATCTCACACCACCTGGTGTTATTTCAACTTCTGCCCAACTTTTTCCTAAATAAGTCTAAAGTTCCCTTATTAGGGAGACATTCAGCAGCCTTAAAAAGTTCCTGAATTAGCTTAAAACATTGCTCTTGTTCCTTAGAGAGCCCATTCCCCGTGGTTGAGGATTTGCAGAAACCTTTAAAGAAATTTTTTTACCAAATAAAAGAACCTTTTCCTGAAATTTCTCCCACCGCAAGCATGGCAATTACAAAACCAGTCTCAATTTTGCTTTTTCTCCACCTGCACCTTTAAATCATTATGCAGGCAGACGGAAGGAAAAGGCAAAATTGAAGGGACTGCAAGAGGTGGCTTAAAAGAAAGAATTTGCTGAGATGCTTGTAAATTGTCCTGTAACTAGTTGATGTTTTTAAAGCTGATTAAAGGGAAAATCTTTGCTCTTTCTCCCAAGCCTAGACCTATTTGGGGGTTGTGCCGTGGGGATGGGCTTGTGAGTGTTTTTACAGTGTGCCTCTCGTTGCGTGGACTTTTGCTTGCGGCTTGCGGCTGGCGGGAAACCTAGTTTTCAGTCCCAGTCCACGCCCAGCTTATCCTCTCACGGGAGTCTTTATTGTGGTGAGGGCGTTTGTGTCTCTTAACTGCTTGACCCGTGCCCGAGAGATTGCGGCAAATACTTGGGAGAGGGAGCAAGGCTCCTACTTACTAAAGAAGGTACAGTTGCAAAGTGGTCGCGAGAGGGTGACCTAGGAAGAATACCCTTTTCCTCTGAAATCCAACACACCCTACGACCTTTCCGAAAAGCACTCGGTGTCGTGGGCCCTTACCTGGGCTGATGCATATGCTCCAGCCAAGTTGGTGTGTTGTCCACAATGACGGCTTGTAGCCCTGGGTCCCTGTTCTGGGCACCAGCTGATGTGGTCACAGGCCTGCAGTGTCCGCGGCATTGTGGCTCAGATGAGACAGATTCACAGCAACTACTGAGTCCTGTGGAGGAAAAGGGGGACAGCACGGCCACTCTCTCAAGGGGAGAGTGCCCAACCCTTGCCTTGACGGGCTTTTCTTTCTTTTCTTTCTTTTCTGGGCACATTACATTGAGGATGGTCCTCATTTAGTATGCACAAGTCCGCTTTAGGTGGTTACCTTTTACAGAAAACAAAGGAGAGGATGTTGCTAATTATATCAAAAAAGAAGGATATTTGCAAATGTAAAGGGAAAAGTGGTTTAACTGGTTACAGTCTTCCTTGGAAGGTTTAGCATAGATTTTAGGAAGTTACTTTAAAGATATGCAGTAAACGTTTGCTGCCTCAATTCATGGTGAGGGAATTTTAGCAAAAAGCAAGCTGCAAAGTGGCCTAGGTTCTATGCAGGCCTGATTCCCCACAGGAGAACCCATCCATGGGTATGGGTCCCATGTGCCGGACCTCGCTTTCCACTGGCCTTTCTGAGTGGGAGCTGGGCTCACACCATGCAGAACAGTCTCCTATAGGTAGTCCCTGGCCCAGATTTCACCTGGCTGGGAAATCTGGAAACCTGAATTGGCACTTGACTTCTTATTTTTAGGTCAATTCCAGGGTCTTCTTCAAACAGTCCTTATAGATACTGCTAACTCTGCAGAGTTATCAGAAGCTTCCAAACCTCCAAATAAGTGACCCTAAGGACAATTAAAAACCCACGTAAAAGTACATACTGTAGTTGGTGCACCACAAGTGCCAGGCTTCCAGATGTCTTGAGGCTGTAAATCAGGAAGCTTCAAAAGGTCCCGGACCTCTTTCAATACCTGTGATCACCATTTGTTTCTACCTTCCCATCTCCTATTTTGACTTAGGGGGAGGGTATCTATCCTTCTGGCCTAAGTTCAAGGCCAGGATCTCTTTATAAAATTTTTTTATTTGTTTATTGATTTTGGTGGGGAGAGAGTGAGACATCAATTTGTTGTTGTTCCATGTATTTATGCATTCATTGGTTGCTTCTTGTATGTGCCCTGACCAGGGGTTGAACCTGCAACCTTGGCATATCGGGACGAGGCACTAACCAGCTGAGCTACCCAGCCAGGATCTTTTCTGAGGGTGATAGAACTGGGTCCCCTGGAAATGGCATTGACCTCCATAACCCTTTCTTTTTTATCTTACTGGGAAAAAAATCTATCTCCTCCCTATCTTTTTAAAGATTTTTATTTTTATTTTTAGAGAGAGGGGAAGGGAGAGAGAAGGAAAGAGAGAAACATCGATGTTCGAGAGAAACATTGGTTGCCTCCTACACATCCCCAACTGGGGACCTAGCTTGCAACCCAGGCATATGCCCTGACTGGGAATTGAACCAGTGACCTTCAGTTCACAGGCCAGTGCTCAATCCACTGAGCCACACCAGCCAGGGCTCCTCATAATTTTTTTAAACTATTTTTTTATTTTCTTAAAATTTATTTTTCAGTTACAGCTGACATACAATATTATAGTAGTTTCAGGTGTACAACATAGTGATTAGACATTTGTGTACTTTACCACATGCTTACCTCAATAAGTCTATTACCCATCTGACACTGCACGTGGTTATTTCAATATTATCAACTATATTACCTATGTTGTACTTTACATCTTCATGACTATTTTCTTTAATAAATTCTTTTTCAATTACAGTTGATATTCAATATTGTATTAGTTTCAAGTGTACAGCATAGTGGTTAGTCCTTTTATATTACTTAGAAAGTGATCCACCCAATAAATCTAGTATCCACCTGGCACCATACATAGTTATGACAGTACTGTTGAATGTTCTCCCTATGTTGTATTTTACACCCTTGTGACTACTTTGTAACTGCCCATTTGTACTTCTTCACCTTTTTCACCCAACCCCCGGTTCCCCTCCTGTCTGGCAACTATCAGTTTGTTCTCTGTATCTGTGAGTTTGTTTCTGTTTTTTGTGTTTATTTTTTTTTTATTACACATGTAAGTGAAATCGTGGTATTTGTCTTTTCTCTGTTTGACTTCACTTAGCATAATACCCTGTGGGTCCATCCATTTCGTCACAAGTGGCAAAATTCTATCTTATGGCTGACTGATAGATACTCCATTGTGTGTATGTACCACATCTATTTTTATTTATTCCTCCATGAGTGGACCCTTGGGTTGCTTCCATATCTTGGCTATCGTAAATCATGCTGCAGTGAACATAGGGGTGCAAATATCTTTTTGAATTATTGTTTTGGATTTCTTTGGATGTCTACCCAGAAGTGGATTTGCTGGGTCATATGATAGTTCTGTTTTAAATTTTTTGAGAAACCTCCATACTTTTCCCACAGTGGCTGCACCAGTTTACAGTTCCACCAACAGTGCAGTAGGGTTCCTTTTTCTCCACATCCTCTCCAACTCTTGTTGTTCGTTGATTTATTGATGAAAGTCATTCTGACAGGTGTGTGGTATTACCTCATTGTGCTTTTAATTTGCATTTTCCCTGATTAGTGATGTGGAACATCTTTTCATAGGTCTATTGGCCCTCATTATGTCCTCTTTGGAGAAATTTGCCCATTTCTTAGTAAGGTTGTATTTTTGATGTTGTATGAGTTCCTTATATATTTTGGATATTAACCTCTTACTGGATGTCATTGGTAAATACCTTTCTCCGTTCAGTAGATTGTCTTTTCATTTTATTGGTGGTTTCCTTTAGTCTGCAAAAACCTTTAAGTTTGATGTACTCCCATTTGTTTATTTTTTCTTTTGTTTCCCTTGCTTGGGGGAGACATATAAAAAAAGCATTGCTAAGAGGGATGTCAGAGAGTTTACTGCCTATATTTTCTTCTAGGAGTTTTATGGTTTCTGGTCTTCCATTTAAGTTTTTAATCCATTCTGAGTTTATTCTTGTGTATGGCGTAAGAAAGTTGTTCAGTTTAGTTCTTTTGCATGTATCTGTCCAGTTTTCCCAGCATCATTTATTAAGGAGACTACCTCATTATAAGTTATTGCTTCCTTTGTCATAGATTAATTGACTCAATAGGCATGGCTTTATTTCACGTTTCTCTATTCTGTTCCATTGATCTGTGTCTGTTTTTATGCCAGTGCCATGCTGTTTTGATTACTACAGCCTCGTAGTACAGTTTGATGTCAGGTAGCCTTATACCTCTAACTTTGTTCTTTTTCAGGATTGCTTTGGCTATTCTGGTATTTTGTGGTTTCATATAAACTTTAGGATTATTCTATTTCTGTAAGAAATGCCATTGGTATTTTGGTAGGGATTGCATCGAATCTGTGGGTTACTTAGGGTAGTATGGACATTTTAATGATGTTTTCTTCCAATCCAGGAGCACAATGTATGCTTTCATTTATATGTATTTTCTTCTATTTCTTTCTTCAGTGTCTTACAGTTTTCCAAGTATAGGTCTTTTACCTCCTTGGTTAAATTTATTCCTAGGCATTTTATTCTTTTCGATGCAATTGTAAGTAGGATTGTTTCTTTAATTTCTCTTTTTGATAGTTTGTTATTGGTGTATAAACATGCAATTTGTTTCTGAATATTAATTTGTATCCTGCTACTTTACTGAATTCCTTCAATGGGTCTAATAGTTTTTTGATGGAATCTTTAGGGTTCTGTATATATAGTAGCATGTCATCTGCAAATAATGATAGTTTTAGTTCTTCTTTTCTAATTTGGAGGCCTCTTATTTCTTGTCTGATTGCTGTGGCTAGGACTTTGAACACAATGTCGAATAAACATGGTGAGGGTGGATATCCTTGTCTTGTTCCTGATCGTAAAGAAAAAGCTTTCAGCTGTTTACCACTGACTGTAATGTTAGCTCTGGGTTTGTCACCTGTGGCCTTTATTATGTTGGAGGTTCATCTCTTTTAATTTACCTTGCATTTTCTCTTCATTGTAAGGAGGTTGAAAGTGGAGAAAGATGTGGGAATAATAACTTTAAAAATTGCACCAAATTATAAAATTGTATTTCGTGCAGGGTTTTTTTTGTTGTGGTTAAATGGGTCTGGGAATAAAATAAAGTAATAAGTATAGTCCTAGTCTTCACACGTTTGTAGTCTGAGTTTGTAGTTCGTGGTGGGGAGACAAGACTCATGAGAATGAAAGTAGCAGTGTAAAGTAGCATTCCTAGTGCCACTTTGGCAGTGGAGACAGTACGTTTTCAGTTCAGAGGAAGTACAGAATTAGGCCGAGGCTGTCCTGGAGGGTGTCAGGAGCAGGGAGGAGTGGAGCTGGGTGTCACACTATGTACAGAAGGTTGGGCGTTCTGTTCTAGGAGAGTAGGGATAGCCAGGGCTTGGAGCAGACTCCCCAGGGAATTCTGTTCACAAAGTAGTTTGAAGTTGACTGGAAATTGATTTTAGGATAAACTTCCATTTGATTGTCAGTCTTTTAAGAGGGTGCCTATGAAATTTTAAATTAAAAATATAAAATTGTTTTAAAATGCATTTTTAGTGACTTTTACAAAATCCTTGGTCTATTTAGAAATTATTGTTTATAAGTTTTGAACTTAGAATACCCTGTGTATCCATCCATCCATTCATCTGTCCATCTGTCCATCTGTCACTTGTCCTCAAATATAGTTTGGGATCTTCTATGATCTAGGCAGTGTCCCGAGTGCTGAGCCAGAAACATTGTTAAGACAGTTCCCTTCTTCAGTCTCCACAGTCTTCATTGGGACTGAGAGATCTAAAAGAGTAGAAGGAAAGCTGTAAGTTTTGTATTTTTAATTTTCTATTGTGGTAAAACACAGGTAACATAAGATTTGCCATTTCAGCCATTTTAAAGTATACAATTCAGTGGCATGAAGGACATTTCACATTCTGGTCTGTGTTGCGGCCATTATCACTGTTCACCCCAGAATATTTTCATCATTTGAAACTCTGTACCCGTCAGAATTTCATTCCTTTTTAAGGCTGAATGATATTGTGCTATATGTATATACCACATATACATATGGTATATGTATATACCACATTTTGTTTATCTGTTCATCTGTTGATGGACATATTGGTGGTTTCAACTTTTTTTAGCCATTGTGAATAAGGCTGCTCTGAACATTGTTGCACAAACACCTGTTTGAGTCCCTGCTTCATTTCTTTTGATTGTATACCTAGAGGTGACTGCTAGATCATAGGGTGATTCTGTGTTTAATTTTTTTTCTGGAATACTTATTTTGTGTGTCAGGTCTTTACAGAGGAGTTTATATATAATACCTCATTTATTCTCCACAAGAACTGCAAAGTAGGCATTAGAACATCCATTTCACAAGGAGGAAGCTGTCACGTGGTATAGTTGTTAGCTGCAGTCCACACACACCCAGTAAGAGGCAGAGTTAGGATCTGAGTTCAGGTCTAATGAAGTCAAATTATCATAAGACAGATACAGCTCACATGAGTTCTAATCTGTAAAATATTAGAATGAAAGCACATTAAAAACTCAAGTTGCAGAAGCAACATCCTTTGGGGATGACCTGGAATGAAACGCCTGCTAATTTCTAGATCACAAAGATGGTCAACCTGCCTGGCTGTCTCAGTGGAAGAGAGGTGAGGCAACGGAACCATTTGTCTCCCAAGCAGGTTAAATACTTCTCTGCAGCTACCCTAGGGTAGGGTGTCCCTTGACAACATAAGGGATTCCAGAGTTTATGTCCACTTAAAAATGCAGACTCGAGCTAGAATCCTGGCTTTGCTTCGTACTAAAACATATCCTGGGACAAATTGCTTAACCTCTCTGTAGTTTAGTTTCTTCATTTTAAAAAACAGGAATAATAATTGTAGCTACTTCATATAATTTCTGTGAAAATTAAGGGAGTACCATATTTTTCAGACTATAAGACACACCAGACCATAAGATGCACCCAGATTTTAGAGGAGGAAAATAGGAAAAAATACCCCACTCTATTGCTGCCCTCCCCCCTCTCGCAAGCCAGGTAAGCAATTTTCGGGCTATAACACTCACCCCCATTTTCCTCCCAAATTTGGAAGGGGAGAGTGAAGTGAATTTATGCTTAAAACTATGCCCAGCACATAGCAACCACTTTCAACCAAGGTAAGATGCTGTTATGTTTTTCTTTTTTAATTTTTTAAATTAATTTTTCATTGGCATGACTTTACATACATCATCCACCTTGGTCATTTTCTAATGGACTTTCTCCTGTTTGACCTTTTTCCTCCTCTCTCTGGATTACCAAAACTGAGCATATTACTCTAGGTATAATCTGATCAGACCAGACTAGAAAGTAAGGTATTGCCTTGCTTGTTCTGGACCAATTAATCCTGATGTGTTTATAGTCATTGACTCTCTATACTTATATCAAGTTTACCATCCATCCTCTGTTTTTCTGAAGGCAAAGAACTGAATTTAGTAATCTTAATTTCTTTCTTGTGCAAGGTCATCTTGGGTAGAGTTCAAAAATTTGTCTCTATGTTTGATTTTTTGAGGAAACTACCATACTGTTTTCTACAGTGGCAGAACCATTTTACATTCCCAGCAGCAGTGTTCAGTGATTGCAGTTTCTTTTTTTAAATACATTTTATTGATTATGCTATTAGAGTTGCCCCATTTTTTCCTCCCTGTTATTCCTCTTTGCCCTGAACCACCCCTCCCACCAGCATTCTTCCCCCTTAGTTTATGTCCATGGGTCACACATGTAAGTTCTTTGGCTTCTCCATTTCCCACACTGTTCTTAACCTCCCCCTGTCTATTTTGTACCCACATTTATGTTTCTTATTCCCTGTACTTTTACCCCCATTCTCTCCCCTCCCACTCCTCACTGATAACCCCCCCCCCCCGCCGTAATCTCCATTTCTGTGATTCTGTTCCTCTTCTAGTTGTTTGCTTAGTTTGTTTTTGTTTTTTAGGTTCAGTTGTTGATAGTTGAGTGTGTTGTCATTTTACTGTTCATAGTTTTTGGTCTTTTTCTGAGATAAGTCCCTTTAACATTTCATATAATAATGGCTTGGTGATGAAGAACTCCTTGAACTTGACCTTATCTGGAAAGCACTTTATCTGCCCTTCCATTCTAAAGGATAGCATTGCTGGATAGAGTAATCTAGATTGTAGGTCCTTGCCTTTCATGACTTGGATGGAATACTTCTTTCCAACCCCTTCTTGCCTGCAAGGTTTCTTTTGATAAATCAGCTGACAGTCTTATGGGCACTCCTTTGTAGGTAACTGTGTCCTTTTCTCTTGCTGTTTTTAAGATTCTCTCCTTACTTTTAATCTTGGGTAATATAATTATGATGTGCCTTGGTGTGTGCTTCCTTGGGTCCAGCTTCTTTGGGACTCTCTGAGCTTCCTGGACTTCCTGGAAGTCTATTTCCTTTGCCAGATTGCGGAAGTTCTCCTTCATTATTTTTCAAATAAGTTTTCAATTTCTTGCTCTTCCTCTTCTCCTTCTGGTACCCCTATAATTCGGATGTTGGACCATTTAAAGGTGTCTTAGAGGCTCCTAAGCCTCTCCTCATTTTTTTGAATTCTTGTTTCTTCATTCTGTTCTGGTTGACTGTTTATTTCTTCCTTCTGCTCCAAGCTGTTGATTTGAGTCCTGGTTTCCTTCCTGTCACTGTTGGTTCCCTGTACATTTTCCTTTATTTCACTTTTCATAGCCTTCGTTTTTTCCTCTAATTTACAACCATACTCAACAATTTCTGTGAGCATCCTGATTACCATTGTTTTGAACTGTGCATCTGATAGGTTGGCTATCTCTTCATTGCTTAGTTCTATTTTTGGAGCTTCGATCTGTTCTTTCATTTGGGCTGTATTTTCTTGTGTCCGTCAGCCAGTTATGTAGTAAGGGGTGGAGCCTTAGGTATTCACCAGGGCAGGGCAACCCACACGCCTGCCTTGTGGTGCTGTTTGTGAGGGAGGGGTCCAAGAGGGAACAATGGGCTTGCTCAGCTCTCAGTCACTTACCCCACTACCCATAAACAAATTGGGCCCTTCTGGTGCTGATTCCTGGGTGGGTGGGTTTGTGTACTTTCCAGGACCCTGTGGGTCTCTCCAACTAACTCTTCAAGGCTGGGGGCTTCTGCCACTGCAATCCCCACAGGTTTTGTCAGTCAGAGGTTTTGAGGCTTTATTTCCCTGCGCTAGAACCCTGGGTTGTTCAGTCTGTCTTGCTCCCCAGTTGCTCCTTGCTGTTTACCTGCTCGTGAATGTGGACCGCCTGCTCGGCCAGCTGCTGCCTGGCCTGCCCCGGCGTTGCTGTGTGTTCTCTGCACCCTGGCTGCTTGTCTCCACCCCCCTCCTACTCATCTGGATGAATGTTTCTTTAACTCCTTGGTTGTCGGATTTCCATACAGTTCGATTTTCTGGCAGTTCTGGGTATTTTCTGTTTTTAAATTTGTTATAATTTTGGTTGTGCGAGGAGGCAAAGTGTGTCTACCTATGCCTGCATCTTGGTGGGAAGTCTCTGATTGCAATTTCTTTACATCCTGGCCCATATGTATAACTTTGTTTTCTGTTTTGTTTTGATAGTAGCCATTCTAACAGGTATGAAGTAGTATTTCATTATAGTTTTGATTTGCATTTCCAATGATTAGTGACTTGAACATCTTTTCATGTACTAATTGGCCATTTGTATTTCTTTAGAGAAAATAAATGAGAATAAGTGTTTTCCTGAACTACTTAATTTGCTCAAGTATACTGATAATAAGCCACTGTACTCTGGGGTTACTGTGTGCATGAGCCCTGGGGCTTGTAGTCTGAGAGAGCTTAATGAACACATACCTTACCAAAGAATGAAAGACATTGTACTTTTATGCCTCTGATTGCCATAGTCATTTGTTGTTTCTCTGCATGTAAGGATAAGTGGTAAAAAACCAGTAAGCCCTGAAAATCCTGAATATTCTAGATTAATAATATATAGTAATTGTATTTTTTCAATATTGTATTTCAGATTATAATTATGGAAAGACATGAGAGGTAAACGGGACCAAATGGCAAAAATATTTCTGTTTTTGACTCTGACTTCAAAGTAAATTAGTTATTTTCTTTTCTTTTTTAAAATAGGGTTATACATCATTTTGGAATGACTGTATATCATCTGGATTACGTGGCTGTATGTTAATTGAATTAGCATTAAGAGGAAGGTTACAACTAGAGGCTTGTGGAATGAGACGTAAAAGTCTGTTAACGAGAAAGGTAAGAGAAGTCTGAATAACATATTCTTGTTAAAGGGCTTCTGCTTCCTAAAAATGAAGAGTGTTTCTGCCGATGGATTTCAAACATTAAAGAGGAAGTTGATTTTAAAGTTAAGTTTTTATTAAATCATGTTTCTGTATGTATTTTTCATTCTTGGTTTCCTGGTACCTTGTGCATAAGGAGGAATGTAATTCACTGTTACAGTCACTGGCCGTTGCATCTCAACAGATTCAGAAAGACTCCAAATTTCATTTATTGCTTCTGAAAACCATACTGTATTTTGCCACGTATAATCCACTTCCATGTATACTGTACACCCACATTTTTGGCCTAAACTTTCAGAGGAAAAAAGCTTTTGTTTTAATTTTAAAAGTCAATTATTTATTTATTTATATTTAGAAACAAAACCAATTATCATATTCCAGGGTATTATTTTGCATATGGATATCATCATTGCCTTCTAGAGTTACACTTTTAACACATAAGCATAAATAAAAGAATTAAAAACATTTATACAGGTACGAAATTAGTACTACCCATGTATAACATGCAACCTTACTTTTCCCTCAAAAATTTGGGCAGAAAAATGTGCATTATACATGGGAAAATATGATAATTTGGAAAGACTTGACATAACTTTCATTGTGTTTTTGGGGGGCATGGTGTTTTAAAATTGTTTTTTTCCTTAATACAGTGTCCTAATGCAATCCAAACAGTTTTAGGTCAGAATGGAATGGTTTTTTTTTATTGATATGGTACAGAGTAATAATCCTATAGGAAAGAAAGCCATTAATGATTCTTTAAAGGTATATACAAAGTAAATATGGTATAGCAGAAAATATTTTTCATGGGACTTTAAAATGAAGTCTTGTCTCGCCATTTAAAATAAAGTCAAATGAGCTGACATAGGATTAGTTTTAAAATTACTGTTTTAGATACCTATATTATAAAGCAGAGTGTAATTTTATTTCATTTTACTGTACAACCACAGAATTATGGAGGAAAAGACCTTAGGAATCTGCTGTTTCAGTTATTGTTGAAATATATACATAGGTTGCTAGTAATTATAGTAGTTATAAGTAATTTTGCATTAATGTTATGGATGCCAGACCTGAAGAGAAAATATATTGATACTGGTTCTTTGTACTGATACTGATACTTTTTTGTGTGGGAACAAGAACAGTTTTGTGTTGGTTATCAACATTTTTTTAGTGCTAAGTCTGCCATGCCTCGTGCTTGACCCTGGAGATAAGTGATGACCAAGACACATGTTCCCTGCCTGTGTGGGCTTATTGTTTCAGTGTATTTGTTTTGGGGATCTTAATTAAGTAGGTAGTTGATACATCTTTTGGAAAAATACTTGAGTGTGATTTAATTTACACACTTAAACCAGTTTTCTTTGTAGCTGTCCTGTTTTCTTACGTGCTCCATCAGAGAGAACTTAGCAGTATTAATCTTCAGATGTTAAACTACACCATATAACTCCATTAACTCTTAAAATTCACCTTGTCTTCCTTCCAGTCAGAATGAGTTATGCTTGAGTTCTACTGGGATTTCCTGTGACGTTTTCACTGCTTTTAACCCTCTGTTTTCTGGATCTAATATTTTCTCCCATCCTTGCGGGAGGAAACTGTTTGGAGACTGTGTTCCTATAGATGCTACTTCAGTTTGAAAGCTTAGTTTTATTTGACTGGCAATAGAATGTTAGATTTGAAGTATTTTTTTTTTTAGAGAATTTCCCCATTGTCTTGTAGTTTACAGAGTTGCGGTTAAAGTTTGGTGCCCTTCTGGTTTTCATTCTTTGTATAAGATCTGCTTTTTTCTTTCTGGAAGCATTTGGGATCTTCTGTTTATTCCTGGTATTCTGAAATTGTATGATTTGCCTTGATGTGAGTCTTTAAAAATTCATTATGCGTGCACTTCTGAGACAGTTCGAAAATGTGTCTTTTGGTTTTGGATAGTTTTCTTATATTTCTTGTATCTTCTTCCCTCCACATTCTTGGACTCTTTTATCAGTTGAATGTGGATCTTTTGGCTACTCTTCTTTCTTTTTTCTTTCTGCTTTTTGTGTTTCCCAGTTTTATTGAGATTTAATTGACATTCTCTGACTTCTCCTATCTTTAACCCTCTGTTGAGTTTTTTTTAATTGTGGCTCTCAGGTTTTTTATTTCCAGGAACACTTTCTTGTTTTTTTATTGGGGCTTTTCATTCTTGTTTTATTGATGTAATATCTCTAAAGTCTCTGATGATATTATGGCTTTTCCCAGTTTCCTTTGTGTTATCTATGTTTCATCAAAGTTCTTATTTCCTTTCTTTTTTGGTTTCTTTGCTGATGAAGGCTTTCCCTCAAATATCTTGTTGCCCTAGGTTATCTGTTGAGATTAAAGAAGGAGAGAGACTTCCTTCTCCAAAGGGGAAAAAAAAAAGTAGAAATTACAGGTGTGGGCACAGAATATTTGCCAGTGGGCTGCATGTTACTGAATTTTATTAAGGAGTTTAGAGCTTACTGGGAGTCAGAAGAGTTTTAAGCAGAAACAGTGGAATGCCATGATAAGATTTGTCTTATATAAAGATCCCTGAAGAGAATGGATTGAAAGGGTTAAAAGTAGTGAGGGAACTTAAATTAATCCGCGTGAAAGATAACCAGGTTAGGTAGACTAGAATAGTTGCAGAGTTGATAGAGAAAAGTGGTCCTTCTGAGACAGACTAGGGGGCAGAATTTCATAAGAAAAAAGGTCTACTCGTACCCAGGTTATTGTGACCCTGATGTAAGACCTCTCTCAAAGTGGGCGGGATGGGCATAAGGTGGGCGCTGAGACTAGATTGCATAGATTTAAGGAGTGTGAGTGGGAAGTAAGAAGTGGTGTGGCATGACCCCAGTATATGGACATACAACTTTTTCTTCCTAGGCTCTCCTTTCTTCCTGTCCTCTCTGACCCCCTTACTGGAAGCATGGTCTCCAAAAGCGCTGTCCAAAGAACTTTCTGCCATGACGAAAATGTTCTGCATGTGCACTGTCCAGTACGATAGCCACTAGCTGCCTTTGTCTGTGAGCCAGACACTTGAAGTGTGACTAGCGCAAATTGGGACATGCTGTGAATGAAAACACACTCTGTATTTTGAATACTTACTATGGAATAAGAAGGATGTAAACTATCTCAATTTAAAAGTATTTATTGCAGCCCTGGCCAGGTGCTCACTTGGTTGGAGCGTCCCCTCATACACCAAAAGGTTGTGGGTTCGATCCCTGGTTGGGGTGCGTATGGGAGGCAACTGACTGATGTTTCTCTGTCACATCGATGATCTCTCTTCCCCGACCACTGTAAAATCAATAAACATATTCTTGGGTGATGATTAAAAAATAAAATAAAATAATTGCATTAGTATTTTGGCTATAATTGGTTAAGTCAAATATATTAAAATTAATTCCACCATTTTTTTTCTTTTTTAATATAACTACTAAAATTTTAAAAAATAGATTGTGGTATGCATTTGTGGTTCTTAATATATTTTTATTGGGTCACACTGTCTCAAATAGACATTGTATATATATTTCAACCTTTCAGAAGATGATTACATTTTTTGAACAAAAATATAAAGGGCACATTGCTGACAAATTTAAGAGAGGACTGTTGCATTAAAAAATAATGCTCTTAAATTTCATAATATTTTAATAGCTTAAATAGAGTAATATATAACAGATTTAAATGTGATATTATACAACTTAAACTAGAAATTTGTTGCTGAGGCAGCAAGAACATTAATGAAGGCTATAGGGATCTATTACTTGGCTGAAGCAGTACAGCATTTTTCTGTCTTATCTCCCAACTCTGGATTTTTCCACTGTTAAGGTGGATTCTGTATCCTAATATAGTTTAGACAACAATTTGTAGTATTTAAAGATTTTATGTCACCAAGCCTATTGGTATTTTCTTTAAGTTGTCAGAACTTTGAAAGAAAAACTTTCTGACCTTCCAAGTTATATTTCATTATGTAAATCTTTATTTTATTGTGGTAAACTCTGAGTCGTCGTCTTACTTAATTTTTACTGCTAATTTGTTAGACAGTTTTAATAAGATTTATTGACAAATTTATTTTTCTACTGATTAAATGCTACCTTGTATCATATACTGAGTTTTTACATATAACTGAAACTGTTTCTGGAGCTAATAAATGTTTAAAAAATGAATTTATGTGTAAATAGCCCAAGGTTGAGTAGTGAAAGTAATTATGGTTAGTATAAACTGTTCTAGCACTTTGCTTTACTAATTAAGCTTATTTTTATTCATGATTGTAGCTTATCTGCTTAGGTTAAATGTTGGATTTTCTTAATATAGAAATAATTTAAAATGTGAACTTTGATACTGAATGTACACTTGGGGCTTTAGCTACAATGAATTATTTGCATAATTAATTTTTTCATTTAAAGAGAACAAGTCTCTTTAGGAATCTGTGGGTCATATTTTTCTTAATGCTTACATTTTAGGTGATCTGTAAGTCCGATGCCCCAACAGGGGATGTCCTTCTTGATGAAGCTCTAAAGCATGTTAAGGAGACTCAGCCTCCAGAAACAGTCCAGAACTGGATTGAATTACTTAGTGGTAAGTTTCTGTGGGTAAACTAAAAAGTGAATTCTGTTTAAAAATTTTTTTGTACAAGTTTAAAATCCTTTTAAAAGGAACTTAGACAAAATAGCCAAGAACTTGTTTTGTAATTTAGGCATAAGTTGTAAGATATCAGTCACTGAACAGGGAAAGTAGTGGTTTTTTAAATTTCATGCCCTTTAACAAGACTGAGCAGGTGTTGAGTGAGATGTTAATATCCTCCTTTAGAGCTCCCATCTTTCTTCAGCAGAACTGCCTCATGCTCTCTTATTCTGGGTAGGCTAGGTTACACTTTGGTAACAAACAACCCCAAACCTCAAAGGCTTAAAGCGACAGTTTGTTTCTCCATCATGCTGTCAGTCTGTCAGGCCACTTCATTCTCGCTCTGACAGGCAGGCAGGTGGAGCTGCCCCCGCCCAGAGCACTGTCTGTTACTCGTGTAAAAGGAGGAAGAGCATGGAAG
This sequence comes from Desmodus rotundus, assembly GCF_022682495.2. Lineage (NCBI taxonomy): Eukaryota > Metazoa > Chordata > Mammalia > Chiroptera > Phyllostomidae > Desmodus > Desmodus rotundus. The sequence continues at coordinate 198,254,846 of NC_071387.1, read as the reverse complement.
AGCATGGCGGGTCTCTCAGGCTCTTCAGTTGCTGCTCAGAAATGACAGGTTTCAGGTTTCATTGTATATTAAGTTATTTGTGTATTTGTCTAATCTAGATGGAGAGTGCCTTTGGTACAACAAGACCTAAGTCATCTTGTTCTTCCTCTCTACTATTAACATAAAACATACCTCTGCACACAGTTGACCCTTGAATAGCACGAACTCCACGGGTCCACTTATGTGACGTTTTTCAATGGACACTGCAAATGTATTTGTTTTCCCTTAGGACTTTATTAATAACATTTCCTTTTTCTGGGTTACTTTATTGCAAGAATACAGTGTATAATATAACAAAATAAAATATATGTTAATCGTCTGTGTTATTGCTAAGACTTCTGGTCAACAGGAGGCTATTAGTAGTTAAGTTTTTGGGGAGTCAAAAGTTATATGTGGATTTTTGACTGCTCAGGGGTCAGCGCCGCTACCCCATGTGTTTAAGGCTCAGCTGTACATGTATTGTTTTTTCATCTCGTGTTTAGACATATTGTTGCTTAGCATAACTGTTTTAAACACATGTGGACTTTGTCAGAGATTGGTAATTAACGTGGTGCCATTTTTTCACTTACAGAGTTTCTAAAATAATAGTGCCTATTAGGATGCTCTTTTAGTAATAAAATTTTGGGCTTTGCATGTTTGTTTATTTAAAAATTAAATATACATACTACATTATTAGCTACTAGGGCAATAATGGGTACTTTACACCTTAGGGCAGGATTCATTCTTCTTTTTGATAGAGAACAGGTCGTTTTGATTTTGAAATTTTGGTTTTGGCCACCCTTTTGTAGATCTGCTGGTAAAGTTTTTTACCTTATTGAGTGAGAGGAACTTTATTCTTTACCTTCTTTCTTTTTTTGTTAAGTATCTTATTTATTTATTTTTAGAGAGGGGGGAAGGGAAGGAGAAAGTGAGGGACAACATCCATTGGTTGCCTCTCCTGTGCCCCCAACTGAGGACCTGCCCTGCAGCCCAGACATGTGCCCTGACTTGGAATTGAACCTTTCGGTTCTCAGGCCGGCGCTTAATCCACTGAGTCACACTAGCCAGGGCTGCTCTTTCCCTTCTTTGTGCTTATGAGATTGCTGATGTCTTCACTGATAGTTTCTTATGCAGAATCTTTTAAAATTACTTTGCCCATTTTATGAGGATTTGTTTGGTTAAAACTAGATAATATAGTCCACAAGTGCACTTATTCAACACATACCAATAGAGCATGTCACTGTACCCAAGTCATTGTCAACCCTCTCTGGTTAACCACCTTCTGCTTATGCCTGTTGGTGACATGTGGCCATCTGACAGACTCAGAGATTAACATCAATTGTATATGTTAAATATTAACAAATGGTTATTTTAGAAAAAAGTGGAAGTGCTAATAACTCGTAAATATACCCTAATGGATCATTTTTGTATACCCTTTGAAGATCACTGACCTAAGCAGTCTTTGGGTCGAACTCATTTTGTGCTGCCACTGTTGACCACCTCTGTTACTGCAAATTATAATTTGTAATTCGGTTCTCAGCTGGCCAGAAGGATAGTTTCTCAAAGTTTACCTGGATAGGGAGATACCCAGGGGTTAATTTTATTATTGCTTACACTGTGCATCATACATGTTAAACCTACTGATATATTGTGAACATTAGTTATATATGTATATATCTCATTAATTAAAAAATTAATATGCACATATTCAAGGCAAAGATTTAATGTTTAACAGTGTTTTTAAGAATAAAAAGCTTCTGGTGCTGGCTGATGTAGCTCAGTGAACTGAGTGTGGGCCTGTGAACCAAAGGATTGCCAGTTCGATTCCCAGTCAGGGAACATGCCTGGGTTGCAGGCGAGGTCCCCAGTGGGGGGTGCATGAGATGCAACCACACATTGATGTTTCTCTCCTGCTCTTTCTCCTTCCCTTCCCCTCTCTCTAAATAAATAAGTTCTAAAAAAGAGAGAGAGAGAGAGAATAAAGAGTTTCTGGCTTCCTAAAACCTTATTTATTTATTTTAAATTTTTATTGTTATTCAGTTACAGTTGTCTGCATTTTCTCCCCATCCCTCCACCCCACCCCAGCCAATCCCACCTCCTTCCCCCACCTCCACCCTCTCCCTTGATTTTGTCCATGTGTCCTTTATAGTAGCTCCTGTCATCCCCTCTCCCCAGGATCCCCTCCCCACTCCCCTCTGGCTATTGTTACATTGTTCTTAATTTCAGTGTCTCCGGTTAATTTTGTTTGCTTTTTTCTTTTGTGGATTATGTTCCAGTTAAAGGTGAGATGGCTTCCTAAAATCTTAAGGCATGCAGTTGATCAGCTTGGTCACAAGGTGTCACCAGACTGCCAGATTTCTGAACAGCTGCTTTTAGTTGTGCAATTTAATGTCAAGACAAGATTTTTGTAGTTAACTTATGTAGGTAGATGTTCTACTGAAGTAATTTCTGGGCAGAGGACATAACCTTTGAGGAACTTTTTCTCTCTATATATACCATTGTTTGCCATGTATAATGTGCACCCACGTTTTTGGCCCAAACTTTCAGGGAAAAAAGTCTTTTGTATTATGGCATATAGATATGGAATTAATACTACCCACATATAATGTGCCTCCTTATTTTTCCCTCAAAAATTTGGGCAAAAAGTATGCATTATACATGGCAAAATATGGTACTTCTCTCAATTTCCTTTATAAAAAAGTGAATAAGTAAATTCTGTACATTTTAAATTTGCTTTTTAACATAAAGTCTTTTCATATCAACAGTGAATAAATTTAGGGACTGATGAATAATAATATGGATTACAGTAACATCTTTTAGTCTGGAATTTTTAGTACTATTCATTTTTTAGACATTTATTACAAGTATTCAAAAGGTATTTAATATTCTGCTTAAATTGAAACAGCTATATTTTTAGTAGTTAGCATAGGTTAAACCTTTATCGTATCTTTTCTTTACTCATTTAGCTACCCTTCTTCCACCCCAATTTATACTGGTTTCTTAAAGTATGCTAATCTCAGGGGTGAGTTTATTCTTTGGATTTTGCCTAATTTGCTTCTTTTAAAATAAAAAGCAGAAATGTCAGGATACCCAGACCTTGGACCACTCAGTTATTTTTGTGGGTTGCCAGAAATAGTATTAAACAACATTTGCATGTTACACTGTTGTAGCCTTCTACTTAAGAGATTTCGTCATTCTTTCAAATACCTGAGGAGATCTGAATAACATTTTTGTTGAAGTGAACACACAGAGTTTGCCCTTTTTCAGGGAATTGCTACAAAAGAAGATGATGTCTAATTCCCTTTTTATTACTTCCTCTGAGGCAGGAAGCATTGCCCATAACATGTAACCTTAAATGGAACACCTTATTTGAAGGTGGGTCTGTCTGTGTTCAGTCTCTTCTCATTAGCAACACTAAACTGCAAGTTAGCATATTTTGAAATTGAGAAATTTCTTACAGCAACTTTGTAAGCATTACTTGTTCCGTTGGTTACAATATATATGATTTAATTGTGGATAAATTGTAGATAAATGTTAGTAGTATGACTTAAATACAATAAACAGTAAGTCATAAACTGCCGATCCCATTTATTTCCCATGAAAAAGAAAAAATTATTGTATAGCAGGATTAGGAGGATTTTGTTTTGTTTTTCAGGTCTGCAAAGAGAAATTCAACTATAGGTTTCTCAGAATAATCTTAATTGCCTCCCACTCTTCCCTCTTTACCTTCACGCCCCACTCCCCCCCCCCCCCCCCCCCCCCCCCCCCGCCCAGTGTTTGGGAGTAGATGGCTAATATATTCTGAGGCATAGAATGTCTTTCTATTCAACTAGTGAATTGCTAGGGAATGATATTTCTTTGATAATTGACAAATTATTATAAGCATAGTTAATAATTTATTGTAGAATTGAACTATAGTTTTTATAGGCTTTTATGTAAATTTGGTTATTGAGTAGTTTATATTAAAATTTATTTTTAATTCTATTTTTTCCATTACCATTTAGTCCCCTTTACCCCCTTCCCCCTGGCAATCACTACACTGTTGTTCATGTCCATGAGTCCTTTTTCCTCAATCCCTCCATCCCCTACTCTCTGCTGCCACCCCCCACCCCACCTGTCATCCTGCCCTCTTTCTATGAGACTTTCTCTATTTTCCTTGTTTGTTCAGTTTGTTCATTAGATTCCACATATGAGTGAAATCATATGGTATTTGTCTTTCTCTGACTGGCTTATTTCACTTAGCATAATGTTCATGTCCATTCATACTGTCGCAATGGGCAAAAGTTTCTTCTTTTTTATGGCTGAATAGAATTCCGTTGCGTAAATGTCCCATAGTTGTTTATCCTCTCATCTACTGATGGACATTTGGGAATAATTTATGTTTACTAGTTTGAATTTCCAAAAGTTAATTGAGAATGACAGAAAACACAACCTAGCCACTTCCAGCCTAGTGACTTAGGCTGTCTACCACTTGCCAGTGGCATTAGGAAACCAATACAAAACCCAGACTCTCTGGTGAATGGTGCAGCAGGCGGGCATTTATTGAGGAGACAGTAGGGTTGGTACAGCAGTGAAAATTCTACATGTAATCATTGCCTGTCTACTTTATTTCTCCTGCTTGGAATGCAGGCTCCTCTTCCTTTTATAGGATGTTGAATCCTGTGGGATTTCAAGATTTAGCTGTAAAGTTCTTTCTACTGTAACTTTCCCAGAAACACTCCTTAACATCAAGCCTGAGTAATTTCTTCTTTCTCTGGGCACTTTGTTCATGCTGTTTTTATGGCCCCATGTGCATCTTATTCTAGCCAGTATAGTTACGTTATGCATCTTTTTTTCTTCACTTGATTTTAAATTCCTACAGTTAGAAATATGTCTTACTACATTCATATTTTCAGAACCTAACATGATTGTTTTTAGACCATTTGAAATGTGGTAAATTCTTTCTGCCAAAGTGTTGATTCTTTACATGGATAAATAACGATAACTAATGTTTCTTGAGAACTTACCGTGTACCAGGTTCTGTTCTAAGAACTTGGTATATCTTTGCTCATTTAATCCTCATAATAACCCTGTGCGCTGAGTATACCTGTCTTCACTTTACAGATGAGAAAAGAGAGGTTAGGGAACCTTGCCCGAAGTCTCAGTGCTAGAAGATGACCAAGTTGAAATTCTGGCTTGCTGTTACAACATTAGGCTATAATGCTTCATCAAGTAACTGTTAGTGATTTCTTAACGTTAAATGTAGGTATGAGCTTGTTTAACACCAGACACTGAAATAAGTTTTTATTTATTATTAAATTATGTCTTTTTTTACATGATTAGTCTTTAAAGTCTAATAGGACCCCCAAATATACTTGAACTCTTGTCCTTTTTTTTTTTTTCTTTTTTTTCAATTTCTTACCTTAGGGCATTTTTATTTCCATGGCTTTTAGAGAGGATGGGACAGAGAGAAACATCAATCAGTTGTCTCTTGTATGTACCCAGACTGTATGAACCCAGATTGAGGACCACACGCACCCAGACCCCAGACCAGGGATCAAACATGTAATCTAGCCATATGCCCTTGACTGGGAATGGAACGCACAACCTTTCTGTTATGGGATGATGCTCCAGCCAACTGAGCCACACTGGCCTGGGCAGCTGTTTTCCTTTTTGAAGTTACCAAGGAAGTCGAATGCAGTGATTGTCTTTTGTGGAAGCTAATTTGCTAGGGTTTTTTTAATTGGAAAAAGTCATATTGTCTCTGAATGTAGGTGGTGACTTCAATTTATTAATAATTCATGGTACCAACACTTTATTATTTGATATATTTTTTTAAGTTTGTAGTTATACAGAGTGAATCACAAAATGAAACATAGCAGTTCCAGATCATTTACTCGTTTATAAAAATAGCTCTTGCCCTGGCTGGGTAGCTCAGTTAATTGGATGTTGTACTGTACACCAAAGAGTTGTGGGTTCAATTCCCGGTCACGGCACCTACATAGGTCGTGAATTTGATGCCCAGTCGGAGCATGTACGGGAGGCAACCAACTGATGTTTCTCACATTGATGTTTCTCTCTCTGTCCCTTCTCCTCTCTATCAAATCAATAAACATATCCTCTGGTGAAGATTAAAGAGGAATAGCTCTTTTTTCTTCATTGTGTTCATGTGTTTCTTTAAATTTTTTATATATTTATGTAGCCATTTTAAAGTCTTTGCTAAGTCCATCGTCTCTGTGGTCTATGTTATGTCTGATTTGGTTGACAGTTTCTATTGGTTTTTTATCCCTCTTAGTTTTAGGTCATGTTTTCCATTTTCACAAGTTTAGCAGTTTTTATTGGATGCTGGATGTTGAGTGCCATGTTGTTGAGTGCTGAATTTTATTGTCTTCCTTTATATAGAGTGTTGAATTTTGTTTTGATAGTTAAATTGTTTGTGGATTGGCTTGTTTTTGAACTTTGTTAGGACAGGTCTAGAGTAGCCTTTCAGTCAACGGCTAGTTTAGCCCTGCTACAAAGCTGTGAGCCTTCTGGAGTCCTGTCTGAATGTCCTGTGCATTCATTGAGCCTTTCCACTGAGGCTGGTTGGCAGTCAAATTATTTTAATCCTATTCAGTTTACAACTTTCTGGTAATTTTTCTTTGCCTAACGTTGTAGAGTTTCTCACCCTAACATGCTTGGCTTTGTTTTCAGCCAGATTCAAGGGAACACCATGCAGATTTCTAGAGCTCTTAACCTGCACTGTTCTCTTTTCTCCTGTACTCTGCTGTGCATATTCCAGTTGGTTTTGCCCCTGACCTCTGTCTCCTTAACCCAGCGTGACTTCTGTGCTCTGCTTTGGGTCTTCTGTCCTACTCTGTTTCCTTTAAGGTGCCTTTGGGTAGAAAATTTGGGCAGTAGTAGGGCTCACTTAGGTTTCTCTCAAGGATCACAGCTCTGGGCTGCCTTTTGATTAGCAGGTGAAAAGTGTTATTTTGTATATTTTATCCAGATTTCTCGTTGTTTAAGGTGAGAGGGCAAGTCCAGGACTGATTACTCTACCATAGTCCTATATTTTTTAGTGTTAACTCACATGCTAAAATAATTTTGTCTGTGTCCCACTGAATGGTAGTAGATTTTGAGACAACACTGTGCATCAGAATTTTCTGTGACAGTGGAAGTGTTCCATTTCTGTGATGTCCAAACAGTAGCCCTTAGCTGCACATGGCTGTTGAGCATATGAAATGTGGCTAGTGCAACTGAGGAACTGAAATTTTTACTAATTTAAATTTAATATAGTGGACAGTACAATTAAAGGTTTTTCTCTCAGTATTATAAAATTTCAACCTTATAGCTTTTGCATATAATAAGAGTTTCTGTGGTTGATCTTTAACATGCCCCAATTTAGAAAATTACTCTAGTATAAAAGAAGTTACATGTTCATTGGCGGTCATTTGGAAAATACAGAACATACAATAAAGAAAATTCGTCACACACAACTCTTAGAGATAACCAACGCCCGAACCAGGGATTGAACCACAACCTAGGTATGTGTCCTGACTGGGAATCGAACCTGCAGCCTTTGGTTCAAGGCTCCAACCAACTGAGCCACACTGGCTAGGGCAAGATTAAATATTTTGATATATTTCCTTCTAGTCTTCTATAGAGAAAAACTCTTGTAGTGAAAAAATCATTTGATTTATTTAAAATATTTCTGTCTCAAAAGAAAATGTGTATTTATAACAAGATTAAAATGGTAAAGATGTTTGTCCTTGAAGAATTAGCTTTATATTATGTGTCACCACAGAATAGCATAGCCTAAACAGGCTTTCCTGGCTTTATAGGTTGGGTATATGTAGTAGCAGTTTTAGGAGTAACATATTAATTAGGAAACTTTTTTTTCTTTATCTGTTTGTTGGATATTGGGGTTTAACAGACAATAAACATCTTGTTTTGCAGTTGGCTGCTTTCTCACAACAGCCAGAGAAAGGCCAAACATAATTTAATGTTTAGCTCATCTCCACATTAGGGTAACTGATTTGACACTGCTTTTAGTTCCATCGTTTGAGTAACTGCTATGCTTGAAAATGTTCCAGGTGCTTAGAATCCAAAGGCCTGGTCTTCAAGGGGTTCATGGTTTATTTGACAAGTAAAAATAGTTGCATTTTTCTTCTATTTCTCTGGAGGGGGAAAAAATAAATTTTACTGTTTATTTTAATAGTACATAATTTTATAAAATTAGATTATCATTTTTTAAAATTAAATTTTCAACTCCAGTTAATACAGAATATTATATTAGTTTTCAGTGTACAGTACAGTGAATAGACATTTATATACTTTATGAATTACCCCAATAAGTCTAATACCCATCTGACACCATACGTAATTATTACAATATTATTATTTATTTTTTTTTTTACCTTTTTATTTCTTTAAATATATTTTATTGATTATGCTATTATAGTTGTCCCATTTTTTCCTCCCCTTTATTCCCCTTTGCCCTGAACCACCCTTCCACCAGAATTCCTCCCCCAATAGTTCATGTCCATGGGTCACACATGTAAGTTCTTTGGCTTCTTCATTTCCCACACTGTTCTTAACCTCCCCCTGTCTATTTTGTACCCACATTTATGTTTCTTATTCCCTGTACTTTTACCCCCATTCTCTCCCCTCCCACTCCTCACTGATAAACCCCCCTCCCCCGTAATCTCCATTTCTGTGATTCTGTTCCTCTTCTAGTTGTTTGCTTAGTTTGTTTTTGTTTTTTAGGTTCAGTTGTTGATAGTTGTGAGTGTGTTGTCATTTTACTGTTCATAGTTTTTGGTCTTTTTCTGAGATAAGTCCCTTTAACATTTCATATAATAATGGCTTGGTGATGAAGAACTCCTTGAACTTGACCTTATCTGGAAAGCACTTTATCTGCCCTTCCATTCTAAAGGATAGCATTGCTGGATAGAGTAATCTAGATTGTAGGTCCTTGCCTTTCATGACTTGGATGGAATACTTCTTTCCAACCCCTTCTTGCCTGCAAGGTTTCTTTTGATAAATCAGCTGACAGTCTTATGGGCACTCCTTTGTAGGTAACTGTGTCCTTTTCTCTTGCTGTTTTTAAGATTCTCTCCTTACTTTTAATCTTGGGTAGTATAATTATGATGTGCCTTGGTGTGTGCTTCCTTGGGTCCAGCTTCTTTGGGACTCTCTGAGCTTCCTGGACTTCCTGGAAGTCTATTTCCTTTGCCAGATTGCGGAAGTTCTCCTTCATTATTTTTCAAATAAGTTTTCAATTTCTTGCTCTTCCTCTTCTCCTTCTGGTACCCCTATAATTCGGATGTTGGACCATTTAAAGGTGTCTTAGAGGCTCCTAAGCCTCTCCTCATTTTTTTGAATTCTTGTTTCTTCATTCTGTTCTGGTTGACTGTTTATTTCTTCCTTCTGCTCCAAGCTGTTGATTTGAGTCCTGGTTTCCTTCCTGTCACTGTTGGTTCCCTGTACATTTTCCTTTATTTCACTTTTCATAGCCTTCGTTTTTTCCTCTAATTTGCAACCATACTCAACAATTTCTGTGAGCATCCTGATTACCATTGTTTTGAACTGTGCATCTGATAGGTTGGCTATCTCTTCATTGCTTAGTTCTATTTTTGGAGCTTCGATCTGTTCTTTCATTTGGGCTGTATTTTCTTGTGTCCGTCAGCCAGTTATGTGGTAATAGGTGGAGCCTTAGGTATTCGCCAGGGCGGGGCAACCCACGTTGCTGCATGTGGCACTATATGTGGAGGAAGGGTCCGAGAGGGAACAGTGCCACTTGCTTATTTCTTGGCTGGCTTTCAGTCACTTCCCCTACTACCCACAAGCAAATTTGGCCCTTCTGGTGCTGATCCCAGGTGGGTGGTTTTGTATGCATTCTAGGACCCTGCGGATCTCTCCAACAAACTCCCCTGTGAGGCTGGGAATTTCTCCCACCACTGCAGCCCCCACAGGTTTTTACAGTCAAAGATTTTGAGGCTTTATTTCCCATCATTGGAATGCTGGGTTGGGAGGTCTGTCTTGCTCCCCGGTTGTTCCTCCTGGTTTATTCATCGAAAATTTGGGACCACCCGCTCCACCAGCTGCTGCCTCGCCCACCCTGGTCCTCTAGCCAGTGCCTTGCTGTGAGTACTCTCCACCTGGCTGCCCATCTCTGCCCCTTCTACCCATCTGGATGAATGTTTTTCTTCTTTAATTCCTTGGTTGTCTGATTTCCATACAGTTCAATTTTCTGGCAGAGTTCTGGTTATTTTCTGTTTTTAAATTTGTTACACTACTTTTGGTTGTGTGAGTAGACAAAGTATATCTACCTACGCCTCCATCTTGGCCGGAAGTCTAATTATTACAATATTAATGACTCTATTCCCTATGCTGTACTTGACAACCCCAAAGCTTATTTTATAATTGGCAATTAGTACATCTTCATCCCTTCACCCTTATCACCAAAGCCCCCAGTACAACCTGGCATCTCATAAATACATATGTACTCTGTATCTATGAGTTTGTTTTGTTTGTATGTTTACTTTGTTTTTTAGATTCCACATGTAAATGAAATCATATGGTATTAGTCTTTCCCTGACTGACTGACTCCACTTAGCATAATACCCTGTAGGTCCATCCATGTTGTCACAAATGGCAAGATTTCATTTTTTATGGCTGGGTAATAATCCATTTTATGTATGTACCACATCTTTAGACATGTAGGTTGCCTCCATATCTTGACTGTTATAAATAATCTTGCAGTGAACAGGGCTACATACAGTCTTTTGAATTAGTGTTTTAGATTTCCTCAGATATGTACCGAGAAGTGGAATTGCTGGGTCATTGGTAGTTCTGTTTTTAATTTTTTTTGAGGAACCTCCATACTGTTTTCTCTAGTGGTTACACCAGTGTACATTTTCACCAACAGTTCACAACGTTCCCATATCTCCACATCCTTGCCACTTCTTGCTGTTTGTTGATTTATTGACAGCCATTCTGATGTGTGAGGTGTTACCTCATTATGGTTTTGATTTGCATTTTCCTGATGATTAGTGATGTTGAGCATCTTTTCGTATGTGTATTGACCATCTGTGTGTTCTTTTTGGAGAAGGGTCTGTTTAGATCCTCTGCCCATTTTTTAATTGGATTATATGTTTTGTGTGTGTGTGTGTTAAGTTGGTGTTAAGTTCTTTACATATTTTGGGTATTAACCCTTTATCGAATGTATTGTTGGCTAATGTGTTCTTCTAGTCTGTAGGTTGTTTTTTGTTTTGTTGACGGTTTCCTTTGCTACGCCAAAACTTTTCAGTTTAATGTAGTCCCATTTGTTTATTTTTTTGTTTCCTGATCCTGGGGAGACATATCCAAAAAAATGTTAGTAAGAGTGATATCAGAGTTCACTGCCTATATTTTCTTCTAGGAATTTTATGGTTTCAGGTTTTCCATTTAAACCGTTCATATACTTTGAGTTTATTTTTGTATCTGATATAAGAAAGTGGTCTAGTTTCACTGTTTGTGCCAGCTTGGGCTCTTTGGTAGGAGCTATAAAGTGATCTGCAGTTGGTTGCTGCTTATGCTGGGCTTAGAGCTGCTTGGGAGTGGCTGTTCTGCATACCAAGTCTTGTTGCCATTTTGTTGGGCTTGGGGCCCTTTGGTGGGCACCATGATGTGACCTGAGGCCAGCTGCCACTTTTGCAGGGTTTGTGGCCGCTTAGTTGAGGCTGTGTTCCAAGGCAAGACTGCTTGCTGCCTGTGCCAGGCTTGGGGCTACTTGATGGTAGTTACAATGCAAGTTGACGCCTGTTGCTCTTTGTTTCATACTTGAGGTAGCTTAGCTAGCTCACTGAGGACAGCCACTGCTTTTTTGGGGTTTGTGGATCTTTGAGAGATTTTAGGAAAGTCCACAGCATGAGCTGAAGCAGGTTTCCTGCTGGGAGGAACTGCCAGAAGAAGTTCTGCAGGGCACATGTGTTGGTGGGGTGTGTGGGGTCTCAGGGAATCACCTAGGTGGGACCACTGGTATTAGCCAGGTTAATGGAGAGCTAAGATTTGGGCCCTCCTCTGCTGGACTAGCTGGGTGCGGGGAGGGCTCAACAAAGGAACATTAGCAGCCTGGGAGAGAACAGCTCCCACCCTGCTCCTCTGGCGCTTTTCCCTGAAGCTAGTGAATTTAGTTCTTCATCTGTCCGTGGTTGCTTTTGGAGCTGTGGCCCCTGCACTGGAGTCCAGTGGAGTGACTTTGTTTTAGTGAGCCTGTGTGCCAGCCTCTCTCAACAGGAATGCCTGGGACTCCTGCAGCTCTTGTTCTCAGTTCAGTGCAGTCCCTGCTGGTTTTCACAGCCAGATGTTATGGGGACTACTCTTCCAACCACTGGTGCCCTGGGCTCGGGAGCCCAGAGTGGGGCTGAGGTCCCTTGCTCCTTGACACCTCCACAGTCGAGGTCACATCACCCAGTTCATGTCTCTGCCTCTCCTACCAGTCCTGTAGTGGCTTCTTTTTTATGTCCTTAGTTATAGCATTTAAGTTCATCTAGTGTTCAGGTGGTTCTCACTCATGGTGGTTTTATAATTTAGTTGTATTTTTGCTGTAGTCACAGGAGGAGGCGAGCACAGTGTTTACCTGCTCTGCCATCTTGACTGGAAGTCAGTATCTATCATTTCTAACTACTGAAATCTTTTATTTAGGTGAAACATGGAATCCATTAAAACTTCATTATCAGTTAAGAAACGTGCGGGAACGATTAGCTAAAAACCTGGTGGAAAAGGGCGTGTTGACAACAGAGAAACAGAACTTCCTGCTGTTTGACATGACGACGCACCCCCTCACCAACAACAACATTAAGCAGCGCCTCATCAAGAAGGTGCAGGAAGCTGTCCTTGACAAGTGGGTGAACGACCCCCACCGCATGGACAAGCGCCTGCTGGCCCTCCTTTACCTGGCGCACGCCTCGGATGTGCTGGAGAATGCTTTCGCTCCCCTTCTGGATGAGCAGTACGACTTGGCCACCAAGAGAGTGCGGCAGCTGCTGGACCTGGACCCCGAAGTGGAGTGTCTGAAGGCCAGCACCAGCGAGGTCCTGTGGGCGGTGGTGGCCGCGTTCACCAAGTAGCTCCGCTCAGCGACGCGTCCTCCTTTCTCTCTCAGCCGACCGCTTCTATGCCATGGACTTCTCGTTTTCTCCGTTTGTACTTCCCTACACTAACATCGGCTTTGGTTTTATAAAATAAACAGGACGTTATTATTTTTCTTAATGTATGCAGGATTCTGCTGGTACGAGAGGCCTTCCTCTTTCTGTTTTAAAAGAAGTTTTACTGCCATATTGGCATTCCATCCTCACTATTACCTATTTTGAGTTTCTGGTGTGCTTTGACTTTCAAAGTGCCTCCCGTCTAGTCACACATACACCTCAGGTTGAGTTCTTCCCGTATGCATGTGTACATCTCACAGTCTGCCTGCAACTCACACGGAAATCACAAAAAGGCCTTTAATTTACCAAAGGTAAAAAACTGTATGTATTAGGACATTTTATACATAGACCTCAGTTGAGATGTATACTTAGTAAAATTATTTTTAAAATTTAAACAACATAGTAAATAATACACAATGCCCCTTGAATTTTGCTTCCCATGAAATCTGTTGTACTATTTGTTACAATTTTAATTATGAAATCATACAGGTCCAATTGTTTCACAAAGCCAGTTTGGGATGAGCTACATTCCAGGTATGCTGTATATAGTTTGAATTATATATAAATTACCCCTTCTTCTGGCCTCCATCGTAGCACTTTGCAAGATTTAATGTTTTACGCCTGGTGCCCCTCACTTCAGTTGTTATTATTTGAGGGCAAAACAGACCTCTCATCATTGAAGGAGAAAGAGGTGTGTCTGATTGGTCCTGAGATTCTTCGAGCTATGCCATTCATGACACTGTTTTTGCAGTTCTTTTGCTCTTGCTGTTTTATCATTTCTATAGGGAAGAGGCTTGTGACCAGTACTAATCTTGAGTACAGTATTTTTGTTTGTTGATCACAAGTAAATTAATGTCTTCTCTTAAATCTCATTCATCTACTTACACTTTCTTGAAAGAAAAATCAAATATCACTTATAGCAGATGTTGCATGTAAATCGTTAGCAAATAAATGACTACGGTCAGATGATTAAGAATTTTATAATAGAAAGCTCTGCTATGTTTTAATTTTTATATACAATTATGACAATTAGCACATTGTAAGAATATAAACCTTTGATTTTTAAAGTTTATTTTTACTATTTCTTTATCACTTTATTATACCACAATTCGTTTCATAATGTAAATACTATATAGTGAACAAATTAAATGTCAAATTTTTTATTACCATAGTTCATGTTAATAGTGGGGCTTTCAGGTATGTAGAGATTTTTTTTGGGGGGGGTGGTTAACATTCATCGCAAAAGTACTAGATTGTGTATAACTTCAGATTTGAATTTTAAGGTATTCCCTAATATGTATACTATGTTTTTATCTGAAGTAATAAATAAACTATGATCTTGAAAGTGCCTGAATTAGAGCAAGCATGTCATTTGTATTTTTGTATTCTGAGTTTTCTTTGTAATGAGGTTTCACTTAGCCTTGTATAGCGTGGTAGTAATTCAATGCAAGCTCTCCTTATAGGGCCAGATAGTAAATATTTTAGGCTTTAGGCCGTTTATGGTATCTGTTGCAACTGCTCAGCTCTGCTGAATGCAAGTTGTTGTAGACAGTGCAGATCAACGGGCGGGGCTGTGTGCTAACAAACCTTAGTAACAGAAACAGGCAGCTGTTCCCGGGCAGGAGCTTGCCAGGCCTTGTTCTGACGCCCGAAAGAAGACAGGTTTTCTGTCCGTTAAAATAACCTCCTTTACCACCAGAAATGACACTGCGGGTGGTAAGTATAGAAAATACTAGTGTATAATTTCTTCCCATAAAGTGGATGCTGGAAACTGATACCAGTATTGGAATTTTTTTCAGGTAAAGATTTATTGTCACCCTGGACAAGATTCTAGCAGTAATTGCTATTTCTGAGGGAGCCCTCATTTCAGGAGCAGTGTAGGGGTTCTCAGGCAAGGGGAGAGGCCTGGCCCGAGCTGCGTCAGTGTGGCGTGGGGCCCAGGCTCTGGCACCGTTTCTGTGGGTGGAGACGAAGCGCGTGCGGGCTGGAGGGGAAGGTTTATCCGGAACTACTCCTCCTGTGAGACACTGCTGCTTACCGTCCTCCTCCCAGCACATACGGTGTGACTCCGTGCAGATTTCCTGTGTGTGGTAGCAGCGGTGTTCTCACAGGTTCATGCCACTTGGGTCAAAAGCCTTCAGATCCAAGAACCAGGCAGCGGATTTTAATATAAAACTTAGATAAAGATCTGTTGTGCAAAGAATTAGTTGCTATGGCTTTTTGACTTTTTTAATTGAGATGTATTCCTTAAAATAACATGATCTGTAACAGTGTTCTAAAAGAAGGGAGAAAGGAACTTACTGAACGCACGTTCTGTGCATAGTTAAGTATTTTATGCCTTGTTTTGACCTCCCCAAACCCCAATTACTATCTTCATATAATGAAAAACAGGCTTGGAGAGGATGATTTGCCCAATTGCTCATTATCTGGTAAGCATTTGAGCTTTAACTTCTGAAGTGATTGAGTAACAGTGATGGCATTAAACTACAATTTATCCTTTCTTCTTTAGGTGCTAGGCGGGGCCGCCTTTTTTCTAACAGACAAAACAGAATAGCAGGTAGGCATGCAAAAAATTATGCCTATGCAAAATAACTGATAGAAAGGACATCCCTGTTTTATTACACTGTCTTGGTATATAACTCACATAAGTTTTTAGGGATCAAAAAGTTGACTACTTCTATATGTTCTCAGAAGAAAAAAGCACTGCCAGGTGTCCAGTGGCCATAAACGCCCCCCGGCCTGCTGCAGCGGGACTGCCCAGTGGTGTCTCAACACGTTTCGTCACTGGGTTCTTCCGTTGTGTGTGCACAGATGGGTCCCATGCTCTTCCACGCATAACACACCTTCGAATTGCTTATCACCCAAGAGAAAGGGAAAGAGGCTGGTGTCTGGCTGGTTCAGTGGCAATATTGGGCCAATAGGTAATGACATCCAGCCCTGTGCCCAGCGGGCATGGCCACTTTTGCCCCAGCAGCATGGAAACCATCAGTCACCAGTCAGTGAGGTATTTGTTTTTTGTTAAGTTCAATTCTGACTTTGTGGCCTTTCCATCTTGTGATCACTTACTGTGTATCGCCATAATGTTCCGTTTCACTGTCACTCAGATCAAGGTGACCGACAGCCTGAGGTAGTGTCCAGTTCATTGCAGCCCGTCAGGTCCCAGAGTGCTGTGCCTGGCTCTTGTAAGTTCTGCACAGCTGTCCCGTAGTCTTCAGTAGTGCCAGCAAGGTGGTGCTCATATGCACGACCTCGCAGGCTGTCCCTGAAAGGGTGTGGATGGTGACATTGTTCATGTGGACGTGCACGGGTTCTCGGCCCCGTGGTGGAATGACATGGGCGTTGGCCTCTGATGGCCAGCGGGGTACAGTGATTCCCATCAGCATCGTTGTATGTCAGTGTGCAGTTTACTTTTTGTACTTACATGGTGGAGCGCTTGCGGCATAAGCACACCTCATTCTTTTTAATCACTTGGCTTCATTAGGTAACTTCGTTAAGTCTCCTGTTAATGGACATTGGGATTAGTCTCGTGTTTTTAATTATTGCAAATGGTATTTTAATGTGCATATATCTTTATATTTGACTTCTGTAGGAGGAATGAACAGAAATGAATTTGTTCAAACCACATGTCTTGAAAATGTAAAAGGTAAAGCCAGATTGATTTGTCGGATTCGTGTTGACTTGCACGTCCATTAGTAATGTGGATGCTGGTTTCCCTACACCCTGGCCAGTACTGTAGAGGGTCTCATCGGCTGGTCTTTGCCAAGCGTATAGGAGAGAATTACCAATTTGTTTTAATTATTGGAGGAAGTTGGTTATCATTTATTTGTCTTTATTGGTAATTTGTACTTTTTTACTCTGAATTACCTATTTGTGTTCTTTATTCATTGTTTTAATGGACATCTTTCTATGAATTGGTTCATCAGGACTTTTCATGTATTACGGATATTAACCCTGTTCTATGATGCACTTGACTTTCCCCAGCCTTCCAAGTTGATATATGGTAAGTTTTTTTTTAACATTCAGTAGAATGTAAGGTTCTGTGTTGAGCATGGACTCTGTGGAGACCTTAATTGTCCTACTAAAGTCATCTGCATGGCATTCAGATTCGGGGTATGTATATATATTTCATAAAAATTTGGGGGGGTATGATTAATTACAAGTACAAAAATCACATAAACGTACATCTCATGAGTACATGTATATATAAGCATTCCATGTAATTTTTATAATTAAAATACAAATAGAAGATCACATAAACAAACGCATGGGCTAATGAATTATTTTAAGGCAAATATGTTTGCAGCCGTCACCCAGGTCAAGAGGTGGAACTTGTCAACTGTCCAGAAGCTCTGCAAGGCTTCCTTCCAGTTCCCGTCTCCTAGTCCCAACCCAATGTACATCTCTCATAATTTTGTTCTCTCTTACTTCTTTTTTCATTTGTCATGTGATTGTAAGTGTCTCCTAAGTTACAGGTTCTCCCCTCAACCCTCATCTCTTGTTGATTCCCTTGCTAAATATTTGTTGATGAAATTGGGTCACTTGTCCTGAGAGTTTCCCAAAGTTTGGATTTTGCTGATTGCATCTGCATGTAGTTTAGTGTGTTTTTCTGACTTCCCTCCCTCCCAGGAGCTGGTCGTGGGGTCTCAAGACCTCAGAAGATGCTGGTCCGTCTGTGTCATCAGCTGTTTCCTGGGTCGTGGCGTGTGCTTCTCTCGGCTTGTGAGATATGAGCAGCCTTGCTGCCCTGTGCTTAGACCCTGTGATTTATTGGGGGTGCAGAGGGGTGATGTTTTAATTCTTGTCATTTTTTCCTTTATTAGCTAGAATTTTGCTATAAATTTAAAATAAAGAATTTTGCTTACCTTTATTACCTTTCAGTACAATTTGTAGAGGAAAGGTGGGATACATTCTAACCCTGAATTATTATTAAATACATAATAATGCTAGCATTCACCAAAAGTGACTGATTAGTTTTTTTAAAATATTATAAATTTATGAAAATAAAAATTGTTTTATCATCATTAGTTTTCTTCATGAGTACTACCAGGATTCTCTATATGGAAAAGTGAAGATACAGCTTTAAGACAGAAGGTGGAAAAACCTTGTAGTTCTATATTTGAGTAGGAAGTATCAGTGTAAATTTAGGGGGCATTTCATTTTTTTCCCTTTCTTACTGTGCAATACATGTAATATGAAACTCACCACTGCAGCCATTTTTTAGTGTGCATTTCAGGGCTGCCGCTTTTCGTAGCTGTGCTGCATCATCCTACCCTGGATTCTCTCCCTTTTAATCGTCTTAGCTCTTCGAACAAATACACACTTGCTCATTTGTTAGCGTCTTCGGAAAGGGCTCGTGAGCACAGCATGCGTGAGCTGGTGTGCAGATGACAGTTTATCTTCAGCCTTTTCTCTGGAAGTCAGTTTGGATAAAATTCTTGGGTCACATTTTTTCCTCAAAGTATCTTATGTTTTTTCTGTCATAAAGCATTACTGTCAAAGTCTGATTAAAATACTATTTTCTTTCCCACGTGAATGCCTTATTCTTTTTGCTTAAAGCCCACAGGGTTTCCCCCCAGTTTTTCCCCAGGGCTGCTGCGGTACGTTTTGGTTTTGGTTGTTCTGGGATAGAACGTGGTGCGTTCTTTCAGTATATAGTGTCAAATCTTTTTATTTTCATTTTCAGGAAAATTGAAGTTTTAGTACTTGTTCTGTTCCTTCATTTAGGTTTTCTCCTGTGGGGACTGCTGTTACACAGGGTCCGGCAGAAGGAGCGCCTGCGGCAGTGTGGTTGGTAGGGTAATGATGTGGGTGTAACAACTTACAGTTTTAACTTGAACATTTCACCTAAAATGTCATGGGGTGTGCTTGAGTGTGGTATTGTTATGTTACAGAATTACATGCTTATGATTTTGTAGCAAAAGATTTTGTAATAAAAAAGGGGCGTTATTTGTGCCGAACCCTGTATGTCTTCTGTATTTGTCAGTTCTGCTTGGGTTCTTTTTTCTCTTTATTACTGATCTTTAAACATTTTACCCTTTTTATCTTCATTATTGTGTTAATTCACTGTGAATGATCTTTTTAGTTTAGTCTTTTTTGAAATTGTTTTTCTCTCAGTTTTAATGCCCAATTTTTAATTTTTTTCTAATTTCAGTCTGTATTACTCACATTTTCTTGATGTACTTTAATTTTGAGGTATGATAGTTTTCATTGGTTTCTTGGGCATGTCTTTCTGGTGTGCTTTTGTTGTCCAGAGGGAGTGTATTTGCTTCTTACGCTCCTTTTTCTTAGTGTGGGATTTGAACTGGATCATCTTCTGTTGCCCATTTTTACATGAAATTACCTTTCCTGTTCTGGTGGGTCCGGTGGGTCCGGTGGGTCCGGGTAGCTTTCCTAACTGTGTTGACCGTCTAGACCTCTCTCTTCTGTTCTGGTGGAGTGTAAAGAAAAGCGGCAGCTTACTCTCAGATCTGGTTCTGCTCCCCTCTGCCCGGGCCCTGTTTTTCTTGATCTCTGATATTCTTGTCCCGCTCAATTGGAATTCTGTTCTTGAAATGTCTCCTCAGTGTGGGGAATTGGCAGGTTTGTTTTGAGAGTATGTGACCTGCATCAGCCCTTTCCACCTTCCTGTGGGAACCCACATACTTGCCCACTGTGAGGGGGTGAAAAAACTGGTGTAGTCTCTGCAGCTGTTACCCAGTTGCTCCTCTGAAGTCCTGCTGGTTATGGAGCTGGGAGTGGGGTGGGGGGGCCTCAGGGCTATAAGACACTCAGTCACTTCCTTCTCCTTGGCCTCGCACAAGATCCTGATACCAAATTGCTCTTTTTGGTGCTTTGTCCCCTCCCATTTGTGTATCTTGGGGATATTGGGAGTACTTTCACACTAAGTTTTGATAGAGATGCTTACCAAGGTTTTTCTATACTAGTTGCTCTCCGTGTGTGTGTGGTTTTGGCGGTGTAGGGAGTAAGGAATGCTGGGAGATGAGATTTGAAAACTTTGTCACTGCTCTGCCATCTGGCTTGAATCTGCTGTGATAGCCCCTAGTAGTTCGTATGTAGTTTGGTTACATTGTGAGTCTATGGCTTTATAACAAAGCTTTGGAATTTACCATCATATTCATTCATGTTTAAAACAATATGTTTGGCTTTTGGGATGGTTCCCCCCCCCCCCTTTCTTGCTTTGAAATCTGTGACCACTCTGGAATTTTATTTTGTTGTCAGGAATTTATTTGGTTGCAAGGGATTCAGCTTTCCCCCATGCCCCGCCCCCCAACACCTAATCAATTTTTCCAAAACCAGTTACTGAATAACCATGTCTTTTTGCCACCGATTTAGAATGTTCCCTTTGAGTTTTCTTTGAATTCAGAAATACTGTATATACATATACTTGGCTCTTTTCCAGTGGTTTGCCCATGCAGTTCTGTGCAAGAGGAGCCCCTATTTTAATTCTGGGCGTTTCCGATGATGTGACAGCAGGGCTAGTCCCACTCCTGCTGTGATTTTTCAAAAGTCTTCCGGCTATTTTTACGTGGGGACCAAGTGGACTTCAGAATAATTTTGTCAGGTTAAAAAATTATTTTGAGATGATGGTTGTGTTACAGAACAGGTTGGGGGTGGTTCACAATATATTATTACAGGAAGGATTCCCCCCCCTTTCTCTCCCTGGGGGTCCCCACCCACACCTACTAGATACGAAATGCCCGCCGCCAGAGGAAACACATCTCTCAATGCCAGAAACTGGTGAAAAGGAAAGAAATTACTTGAAAGTTACACAGACTCAGAGTAATG
Organism: Desmodus rotundus; assembly: GCF_022682495.2. NCBI lineage: Eukaryota > Metazoa > Chordata > Mammalia > Chiroptera > Phyllostomidae > Desmodus > Desmodus rotundus. The sequence goes on along the minus strand of NC_071387.1, from coordinate 198,233,892 downwards.
ACAATGTCTTCATTAAAATACTAAAGTCCTCTAGAATACCCACAGACACACACAGTCCTTCCCTATCCCTCTAGCCAGTCTGGGGTACCATATCTCAGGAAAAGGAGTAAGTCTGTAATTCAGCCTCCCGGCACCATCAGCTGTGTGGCTGCCGCAATCTCCAATTAATCCAAAGCCGTGTGGCACCTTCTCATGGCCCACCAGCAAGAGTCCTTTCTCCCCTTTTCTTCCCAGCAAAGTCTCTCCTGCTGCCTAAGCCGCGTGGCAAAAAGAAGCACCCCAAAACAACATGGTCCTCTCTTCACTTTACCAAAGCTGCCCGATCCTCTCCCTTCTCCCCCAAAACCTCGTGGTCCTCTCCTCTATGGCTGCCACGCCTGGGTTTAAATACCAGCGCCCATCTTCCTCTGTAGCCCCATTTCCGACTGCTCCCACAATCAGTTACACCTGCCAGCATCCCCGTATTCTTCCAGCTTTACTGGGCTGCCACAGTAAGTCCTGGCAGGTGTGGCCCCAAGGCATGGAGCCAGTCGTCTCAAGCTCTCACACAGGTGCTGTAACCAGGGGGAGTTGCTTCCCAGTTAATATCTTGGGTGGAAGTCACTCCCATCTCCCTGGCTCAAAGCATTGGCACAGCTATTTAACATATTTATGAAACCAGCTAAAGGTTATAGATATGTTAAATGACTGTGCCAGGGGTTAGCTGCAAAGCTGTTGCTACCCAAAATAGCTCTGAATGGCCCTGTTCCATGTGTCCCTTCCCCTGGTTCAGGCTTGTGGGGGTGAGGACATCCTATATATATTTTTCTAATATTTCCTGGACACCTTGAGTTCTGGACCCCATTACAAATCCCTATTTGGGGCCCCCCTCTTGGCTGCACCATATTTCAAACCCTCCTTTCAGATATACCACCCCTTTATAATCATATAAAGGACAATGGATGAAGGTCTCCTCTTCTTGTAACTACTTCCGGCTGGACGTGGACATTGTCCTACCTAACCTTGGGTCAGGGGTGCCCTGAAAGGGGGGTGCAGCATGGAGGGAGTCCTCCCTGTAAGGGGAAGGACCTCACAGAATCCAAGTCAGTTGGCTGTCACTGGGAAGTTGCAGGCTCAGTGTCCAAAGGCTGGCATTACTGGGCAGTTGGCATCCTCGTCGTATTCTGGAGGTGACAGATTTGGCAAGAGAGTTGGAAGGCACAATTAAATCATAATCACTGAATTACGAAGGCAGGCACTTAGGTAAAGAATGGCTTATCTGGAGGAAGGTGTACAAGCATGCTACACCTATCCAAAACCCTGTGGCTCACTACACTTCACTCAGCTGAGGGGAATATATCAGGATTTCCCTCCTTTCAGATTTCTGGGCCCTTTCTGTCCAGGCCATTAGGACAAAAAGGGAAAATCAGCTCTGAAGTGAAGCCTACAGACTGCCTGAATCCTTCAACAACCCAACCTCTTAGTTTAACCAAACCGTTGAGTTTCAGGGGGCGATGATGAAGGTGGGCTCCTTAAGTGAGGCCTATATTACAACCATTCTCTCAGGTAATGAGGTCATAGGCATACACCCTATGAAAACAGAAGGAAGAACACACAGGTTAGTTCACTCAACAATCCCCAAACCAGTCTCTGTGCCTGCGAGACTGTCTTTTGGGAAGACATTCAGTTGCAAGGCCCTTCCTGCGATGACATCTAACAATGGCAATTTGACAGGTCCCTTGCGCCTGTAAATTGAACATCTTTGGTGATGTTACAAACCCAGTCTCAACTTTCAAATGAAAACAAACTTTCAAGACAGCCGCATGATTCCGATATCCAATACTGAGCATTGTGATTTTCCTTAGACCATGATTTTTCTCCTTAAGATCACCCTCATTGTTATTAAAGCGACTACTTTGAGTCCAACTTTTCATTTTGCCTGTTTGCATAAACACACCAAGAGCAGCCTGGATCACCTATGATCTTTAAGTTCGCTTTGCTGTAACTCACACGGGAACCTTTAGACTGACTTTTCAGTCCGCCCCTCGGGGCACAGAAGCAGAGCCACACATCCGCCACCTGGCTTCGCCTGTACCAGTCGCTTCCCTCAAATCCTTGAGGCTTCCATTGTGCCTACAGGTTCCTTTCTAGCCATCTTTCAGGAAAGCAACCTTCGTTCCTTCCCTGGAAAGACTACCATGAACCGCACAACCAACCAAGGTACCAGGCTTCTTCTCGTGGGCTTTTGCTAGCTTCACAAGTCAATCCCAGTTCCTCAGGGCTTCCTGGTGACAACCAGAACTCAGACACGCCTCCTTCAGGCGTGACATTCCAGTCAAAGTATCGGTTAACAAACCACCATTAATGACTGGTCTTAATGGATTTATGCAAAGAAACCTTATGTCATTATCCCTTCAGAATGCCAAGTTCTGGAGGGATCAGGTAGGGAGAAAAATACCAAGTACGATGGAAAATCCTTTCCCTTCTGATATCCACCAAGATTGCATCTCCATGCCTTATACCTTCCATTACTAACCCCACATAATTTCTTTCCAAAACTTTCATGCCCTTCAGTTCCAGTCTCTTGGCAGAGACATGCTCCTTTGCCTCAGGCCGAAACACACATCAGGCCCGAATGACCCTTCCTGGGTCCCAAGTGGCAAAGGCATTCTCCCCAACCGGTTACAGGTGACCCTAAACAGGTCTTCAGGTGACCCTAACTAGGTCTTCAGGTACCTTAACTAGGTCTTCAGGTGCAGAGGATTTCTGATCAGAAATATAACCAATGGAACAGACATGCCCTTCAAGTGACCTTAACCAGGTCTTCAGGTACAGGGGGGTTTCTGATCAGAAATGGAAACAAAATGAAACCACATTCCCATAAAACCAAAAAAAACCAAGTAGTTGAGGTTTCCTTTCCTGCAGGTTTAAAACTTTCACAACCTTTCTACATATTTTTGCCCATCCAGATTTAACCACAATTCCCTTTAATCCCTGCTCCTTTCCCACACTGGGAAGGACTGTCCTTAAACTCAGTAGTTAAACTCAGTATCCGGCAGCCAGAAGTCCCTAGCACTGCAGGCACCTTCCACTAAAAGTCCCTAAATTCGCAGGGACATCCTGCAGCTTTCTGAAGATTAGACCTTGCAAACGCCCTATAAATCAGATGGTCACCCTTGGACCCCAGTCCATGACCTTCAGAACCAGAGCTTTCCCTATCAGAGCCAGTTGCACAGAGAACCTGATTGGTGCAGTGCCCACACAGCAGCAACACACAGCCCATAATCTGAAGACAACCCTTAGCCCACCACCTTGTCCAGTTCCAAGGTGGCAGAACTCTCAGGTGACTCATCATCCAAGATGGAGATGCACAAGGTTGACCCGTCCTCCATGGTGGGGCACTCACGTGGCTCATCCTCCATTTTACCCAAAATGGTGACGCACCCACATGACTTGGTACCCAATCCCCAGCACTCATGCAGGCTCGGCTTACAGAGCATAGGGGCTTGCTTCCTCCCCACACCTGAGTACAAGTTCCCTTAGTGCCACCTGGGCTCACCGAACCTGTAAGTGAGCAGCCAGGGGCAGCCTGGAAGCAGCACACTAACTGGGAGCAGCACACCAACCAAACCATCACTCACAACTCCATTATTCCAAAGCAGTGTTCAGAAACAAGTCACTTCCCTGCTCTGTTTTGTTTCCTTTTCACCTTTCCGGGCGTGATAAGGCGGCCGATGCCCTCAGGAGGGGTGCAGAGAAACTCTCAGAGACAGGGAATACTCCCCAGTCTCACTCTCCCACACCTGAGGGGGTCCGTCTGCCAGGGGCAATTACAATCCCTTCGTGGTTGCCAAAAACTGTTACAGAGCAAGGGGGGGTGGTGGTTCACGATAAATTATTACAGAAAGGATCCCCCTTTCTGTCTCTGGAGGTTCCTTCCCCCACGCCCACCTGCTAGGTTCGAAATGCCCGCCGCCAGAGGAAAGACGTCTCTCAGTGCCAGAGACTGGTGAAAAGGAAAGGAATTGTTTATTTAAAAGTTACACAAACTTAGAATAATGACCTAATGTCTTCAATAAGATACTAAAGTCCTCTAGAACACCCACAGATGCACAGTCCTTCCCTCTCCCTGTGCCCAGTCCGGGGTACCGTGTCTCAGGAAAAGAAGTAGAAGTCCGTGATTCAGGCTCCCGGCACCATCAGCGGTGTGGCTGCCGCAATCTCCAGTTAATCCAAAGCCATGTGGCACCTTCTCATGGCCCACCAGCAAGAGTCCTTCCTCCCCTTTCTTCCCAGCAAAGTCTCTCCTGCTGCCTAAGCCATGTGGCAAAAAGAAGCACCCCAAAACCACATGATCCTCTCTACTCTCCTTCAGAACCGCGTGGTCTTTTTTCCCATTTCAGAACTGCGTGGCCCTCTCCCTTTCCCCTCAGAACCTCGTGGTCTTCTCCTATTCACTCCAGAACCGTGTGGCCCCCTATTTACTTCAGAGCCGCGTGGTCTTCCCTCTCTTTTACTTCCGAACCACATGGCCCTCTTCCTTTCCCCTCAGAACCTCGTGGTTCCCTCTCTCTATGACTGCCGCGCCTCGGTTTAAATCCCAGCGCCCATCTTCCTTTGCAGCCCATTTCCGACTCCTCCTACAGTCAGTTACACCTGCCAGCATCCCCGTATTCTTCCAGCTTTACTGGGCTGCCATAGTAAGTCTGGGCAGGTGTGGCCCCATGGCATGGAGCCAATCATCTCCACGCTCTCACGCAGGCCCTGTAACCAGGGGGAGTTGCTTCCCAGTCCCATCTTGGGTGGAATTTGGTCCCATCCCCCTGGCTCAAAGCATGGCCACAGCTACTTAACACATCCATGAAAACAGTTAAAGGTTATAGATATGTTAAATGACTGTTCCAGGGGTTAGCTGCAAAGCTCTTGCTACCCAAAACAGCTCTGAATGACCCTGTTCCATGTGTCCCATCCCCCCTGGCTCAGGATTGTGGGGGTGAGGACATCCTACATACATTTTTCTAATATTTCCTGGACACCCCGAGTCCTGTACCACATTACAAATCCCTTCATGGGGCCCTCCACTTGGCTGCACCCTGCTTCAAAACCACCCAATAAGGGAGTGTGACCGCTTCAACCTCAGTCCCCCAGAGCTCGAACCCCGTTCTCTGTGAAGGAATCGGAGACCTCCTGTCCTTGGTGTCCGCCAAAGGCATTCACCTGCGGTGAACCTGGGCCCGGGTGAGCAGGATCAGCCCCATGGCAGGAGCCTGGGGAGGCTACAGCAGCCCCTGCGTTCAGGCCCCAGGTTTTCCCTGGGACTCTCTTGGGGCCCAGGTGCCCTGTCTCTCCTGGAGAGTGCCCACCTCGTCCCTTGACCCCGCAGGACACCTGCATCCCGAGATAAGCGGCTCTCGGTCTCCATGGTGCTCAGAACCCTGGGTCGGTGTGCCAGTCACTGGCCTAAGTTGCGGGAAACCTGAACACTCCTCCGTCCCGTCCTCTACTCCGAAGATTCCCCTGTTCTTCCATCCATAAGGGGGGTCCCTTATGGATGGAAGAACAGGGGGGAGGCCCCCAGGAGATGGCTTTTGTCTGAGCCGCAGCTGGCTGGTTTCGGGCCAGGATGCTGGGCCAGGCAGGCGCAGGGCAGGCCCCGACCACAGGCTTCCCTCGGGGCAACGTACACCAGCCTTGAGATATCAGGCCAGGTTCACAGGGTCCCTGAGGTCGTGTCCGTGGAACTGAACCCTCTCCCCGCCACCAGGAGGACCGTGCGTTTTCCCCTGAACCGCACTTGCAGGCATGTCTCCCTCCCCCGCCAAGGCAGAGTGCCCAGGGAAGAACTATGGACCCGGGGCCTTCCCGGGGGCGCCGGCCACACTACCCTGCCAGCTGGAGGGGTCCCGGGCGGGCGAGACCCACGCCCATGGACCGGTTCTCCCCTGGGGTGTCAGGCCCTTGCTCCCCCTGGCGTCTAAGTGTCTGGTTTTGGCGGAACCTCCCCGACCCTGCCCCGAGGCCGCATACTTGGGCCGGACCTCTTCAACTCTGTAAAGTCGGTGCTATGCTGTTACAGAGCAGGGCAGGGGTGGTTCACGATAAATTATTACAGAAAGGATCCCCCTTTCTGTCTCTGGAGGTTCCTTCCCCCACGCCCACCTGCTAGGTTCGAAATGCCCGCCGCCAGAGGAAAGACGTCTCTCAATGCCAGAGACTGGTGAAAAGGAAAGGAATTGTTTATTTAAAAGTTACACAGACTTGGAGTAATGGCTTAATGTCTTCAATAAGATACTAAAGTCCTCTAGAACACCCACAGATGCACAGTCCTTCCCTCTCCCTGTGCCCAGTCCAGGGTACCGTGTCTCAGGAAAAGAAGTAGAAGTCCGTGATTCAGGCTCCCGGCACCATCAGCTGTGTGGCTGCCGCAATCTCCAGTTAATCCAAAGCCATGTGGCACCTTCTCATGACCCACCAGCAAGAGTCCTTCTCCCCTCTTCTTCCCAGCAAAGTCTCTCCTGCTGCCTAAGCCACGTGGCAAAAAGAAGCACCCCAAAACCACATGGTCCTCTCTACTCTCCTTCAGAACCGTGTGGTCTTTTTTCCCATTTCAGAACCTCGTGGTCTTCTCCTATTCACTCCAGAACCGTGTGGCCCCCTATTTACTTCAGAGCTGCATGGTCTCCTATTTACTTCCGAACCACATGGCCCTCTTCCTTTCCCCTCAGAACCTCGTGGTTCCCTCTCTCTATGGCTGCCACGCCTCGGTTTAAATCCCAGTGCCCATCTTCCTTTGCAGCCCCATTTCTGACTCCTCCTACAGTCAGTTACACCTGCCAGCATCCCCATATTCTTCCAGCTTTACTGGGCTGCCATAGTAAGTCTGGGCAGGTGTGGCCCCATGGCATGGAGCCAATCATCTCCAAGCTCTCACGCAGGCCCTGTAACCAGGGGGAGTTGCTTCCCAGTCCCATCTTGGGTGGAATTTGGTCCCATCCCCCTGGCTCAAAGCATGGCCACAGCTACTTAACACATCCATGAAAACAGTTAAAGGTTATAGATATGTTAAATGACTGTGCCAGGGGTTAGCTGCAAAGCTCTTGCTACCTAAAACAGCTCTGAATGACCCTGTTGCATGTGTCCCATCCCCCCTGGCTCAGGCTTGTGGGGGTGAGGACATCCTACATACATTTTTCTAATATTTCCTGGACACCCCGAGTCCTGGACCCCATTACAAATCCCTTCTTGGGGCCCTCCGCTTGGCTGCACCCTGCTTCAATCCCTCCTTTCAGATTTACAACCACTTTATAATCATATAAAGTACAATGGATGAAGGTCTCGTCTTCTTGTAACTGCTTCTGGCTGGACATGGATGTCGTCCTACCTAACCTTGGGTCAGTGGTGCCCTGAAAGCGGGGTGCAGCACGGAGGGAGTCCTCCCTGTAAGGGGAAGGACCTCACAGAATCCAAGTCAGTTGGCTGTCACTGGGAAGTTGCAGGCTCAGTGTCCAAAGGCTGGCATTACTGGGCAGTTGGCATCCTCGTCGTATTCTGGAGGTGACAGATTTGGCAAGAGAGTTGGAAGGCACAATTAAATCATAATCACTGAATTACGAAGGCAGGCACTTAGGTAAAGAATGGCTTATCTGGAGGAAGGTGTACAAGCATGCTACACCTATCCAAAACCCTGTGGCTCACTACACTTCACTCGGGGCTGAGGTGAACATATCAGGATTTCCTTCCTTTCAGATTTCTGGGCCCTTTCTGTCCAGGCCATTAGGACAGAAAAGGGAAGATAAGCTCTGAAGTGAAGCCCACAGACCGCCCGAATCCTTCAACAACCCAACCTCTTAGTTTAACCAAACCGTTGAGTCTCAGGGGGCAATGATGAAGGTGGGCTCCTTAAGTGAGGCCTATATTGCAACCATTCTCTCAGGTAATGAGGTCATAGGCATACGCCCTATGAAAACAGAAGGAGGAACACACAGGTTAATTCATGCAACAATCCCCAAACCAGTCTCTGTGCCTGCGAGACTGTCTTTTGGGAAGACATTCAGTTGCAAGGCCCTTGCTGCGATGACATCTAACAATGGCAATTTGACAGGTCCCTTGTGCCTGTAAATTGAACATCTTCGGTGATGTTACAAACCCAGTCTCAACTTTCAAATGAAAACAAACTTCCAAGACAGTTAGCTGCACAATTCCAATATCCAATACTGAGCATTGTGATTTTCCTTAGACCATGATTTTTCTCCATAAGATCACCCTCATCATTATTAAAGGGACTACATTGAGTCCAACTTTTAATTCTGCCTGTTTGTTTGCATAAATACACCAGGAGCAGCCTGGATCACTTATGATCTTTAAGTTCTCTCCGCTGGAACTCAAACGGGGAACTTTTAGACTGACTTTTTAGTCTGCCCCTCGGGGCACAGAAGCAGAGCCACACATCCGCCACCTGCATTTGCCTGTACAAGTCGTTTCCCTCAAATCCCTGAGGCTTCCATTGTGCCTGCAGGTTCCTTTTTAGCCATCTTTCAGGAAAGCAACCTTCGTTCCTTCCCTGGAAAGACTGTCACGAACCGCACAATCGACCAAGGTACCAGGCTTCTTCTTGTGGGCTTTTGCTGGCTTCCCAAGTCAATCCCAATACCCCAGACGTGCCTCCTTCACGCGTGACATTCCAGTCAAAGTATCGGTTAACAAACCACCATTAATGACTGGTTTTAATGGATTTATGCAGAGAAACCTTATGTCATCACTCACTCCATCAGAATGCCAAGTTCTGGAGGGGTCAGTAGGGAGAAAAATACCAAGTGTGAAGGAAAATCCTTTTCCTTCTGATACCACCAAGATTGCATCTCCATGCCTTATACCTTCCATTACTAACCCCACATAATTTCTTCCCAAAACTTTCACAAACTTCTATAACCTTTTACACACCTTCTTTCAAACCCTCTTCTATCTTTACAGCTTCCCACAGACCTTCTGCAACATCCACTAACCTATATCCTTTCATACACCTTCATTTACATATCTTGCACTTTCCCTTGTTCACTTTCCTACAGAGTGTGAAGTTTTAACCTTCCTGGAATCCTTGATTTTCTTTTCAGAGCAGATACAGAGCAAAATCCAAAACACAGACAGAGTTCCATAAGAACAGTACACAGGTGGAGGCATTCTCTTGCACCAGTGCATCCACTGGGGCCTCCACAGAGACATGCCCTTCAGGTCTGGTCTCTTGGCAGAGACATGCTCCTTTGCCTCAGGCTGAAACACTCTTCAGGCCCGAATGACCCTTCCTGGGTCCCGAGTGGCAAAGACATTCTCCCCAACCAGTTACAGGTGACCTTCCCTAGGTCTTCAGGTGACCCTAAATAGGTCTTCAGGTACAGAGGATTTCTGATCAGAAACAGAACCAATGGCACAGACATGCCCTTCAACCCATGAAACCAAAAAACAAGTAGTTGAGGTTCCCTTCCCTCCAGGTTTAAAACTTTCACAACCTTTCTACATATTTTTACACATCCAGAATTAACCACAATTCACTTTTAATCCCTGTTTCTTTCCCACACTGGGAAGGACTGCACTTAAACTGAAGATCCGGCAGCCAGAAGTCCCTAGCACTACAGGCACCTTCCACTAAAAGTCCCTAGATTTGCAGGGACATCCTGCAGCTTTCTGAAGCTTAGACCTTGCAAACACCCTATAAATCAGATGGTCACCCTTGGACCCCAGTCCATGACCTTCAGAACCAGAGCTTTCCCTATCAGAGCCAGTTGCACAGAGAACCTGATTGGTGCAGTGCTCACACCGCAGCAACACACTGCCCATAATCTGAAGACAACCCTCATCTCACCACCTTGCCCAGTTCCAAGATGGCATTGCCCACGCACGCTGGGCCGTCCAAGATGGTGATGCGCATGCGTGATCAGTCCTCCACGGTGGGGCACTCACGTGGCTCCTCCTCCTTCTTACCTGAAATGGCAGAGCACCCACGTGGCTAGCTGTCCAGTCCCCGACATTCATGCCGGCTCGGCTTACAGAGCCTAGGGGCTTGCTTCCTCCCCAAACCTGTGAGCAGACGGGGGCAACCTGGGAGCAGCACACCAACCAAACCATCATCCACAACTCCATTATTCCAAAGCTGTGTTCAGAAACAAGTTTTCAACCAAACCACTTCTTGTCTCTGCTCTGCTCCCCGTTCCGTTTCCTTTTCACCTTTCCCGGCGTGATTGGGTGGCCGATGCCCTCAGGAGGGTGCAGAGACATTCTCAGAGACAGGAAGAATTCCATAGTCTCACTCTCCCACACCAGAGGGCATCGGTCTGCCACAGGCAATTATTAGCCCCACGTTGGGCGCCAAAAACGGTTACAGAACAGGTGGGGGTGGTTCACAATATATTACTACAGGAAGGATCCCCCCCTTTCTCTCCCTGGGGGGTCCCCCCCCACACCTACTAGGTTCGCAATGCCCGCTGCCAGAGGAAACACGTCTCTCAATGCCAGAGACTGGTGAAAAGGAAAGAAATTACTTGAAAGTTACACAGACTCAGAGTAATGACAATGTCTTCATTAAAATACTAAAGTCCTCTAGAACACCCACAGACACACACAGTCCTTCCCTCTCCCTGTGCCCAGTCCGGGGTACCGTATCTCAGGAAAAGGAGTAGAAGTCTGTAATTCAGCCTCCTGGCACCATCAGCTGTGTGGCTGCCGCAATCTCCAGTTAATCCAAAGCCGTGTGGCACCTTCTCATGGCCCACCAGCAAGAGTCCTTTCTCCCCTTTTCTTCCCAGCAAAGTCTCTCCTGCTGCCTAAGCTGCGTGGCAAAAAGAAGCACTCCAAAACCACATGGTCCTCCTTCTTCTCCAAAACCACATGGTCCTCTCTTCACTTCGCCAAAGCTGCCCGATCCTCTCCCTTCTCCCCCAAAACCTCACGGTCCTCTCCTCTATGGCTGCCATGCCTGGGTTTAAATCCCAGTGCCCGTCTTCCTCTGTAGCCCCATTTCCGACTGCTCCCACAATCAGTTACACCTGCCAGCATTCCCGTATTCTTCCAGCTTTACTGGGCTGCCATAGTAAGTCTGGGCAGGTGTGGCCCCATGGCATGGAGCCAATCATCTCCAAGCTCTCACGCAGGCCCTGTAACCAGGGGGAGTTGCCTCCCAGTTACATCTTGGGTGGAAGTCACTCCCATCCCCCTGGCTCAAAGCATGGGCACAGCTATTTAACATATCCATGAAACCAGTTAAAGGTTATAGATATGTTAAATGACTGTGCCAGGGGTTAGCTGCAAAGCTGTTGCTATACAAAACAGCTCTGAATGGCCCTGTTCCATGTGCCCCTTCCCCTGGTTCAGGCTTGTGGGGGTGAGGACATCCTATATATATTTTTCTAATATTTCCTGGACACCTTGAGTTCTGGACCCCATTACAAATCCCTATTTGGGGCCCCCCTCTTGGTTGCACCCTGTTTCAGTTGGCCTTATGCTGTATCCCGAACGCGAGCAGAAAATCAAATGGAGATGTGTGGAGTGCACTTAGATGGTACTTTATTTTTACCTGCGCAGGGGCGAACTCCCAGGGTGCCCGTTAAGGCTGCAAAGGGGAGTCGCGCCGAACGCTCACAGGCTAGCTCTTTTATACGCGCTCGAAGCAAGCAAGCAAGCAAGCTACAAAAGTGGGAGTTGCGGTTATCTCTGCATAGCTCTGGGGTCAGGAGGAACTATCTGTCTGTCTCCTGTTGATAAGAACCATCTGTCTGTCCCACTTAATTTGTACCCTCAGTTTAAAGATAAGGGTCCAGACCTGAGGTGAGTCTGGCACCTAAAGTTTTATGGCCCTCTAACTAATTGGCTGTAACTCAGAATAAGCCCTCTGCAAATCACGTATTGTTTACCCTTACTTTGGCCTACAATGTTGTTTCTCTCCCCTATCTATTCTGGTGACCTTCAAGAGGTTTTCTGCTTAGCAATGCTTATAATTGCCTAGCCCTCTTTCCTAGCTCTCAACACTTACATTATACTTATAAACTGGTCTGGGGACATTGGAATCTTTATAGTATTATCTTATTCACGAATAAGCTGTATCTCCCCATTTGTTCGAGTTACCTTTGCTATGTCTCTTAATATTTATAGAACACGTTCTTTTTGTAGGTTTGCCAGCCCTTGCTAAGGTTAAATATATTTTCCCATTGCTGTTGTGATTCAGTGTTTTTTGCCATATGTTCTGTTGGTTGTTATTTACATATAGGAAAGCTCTTGCTTTGGTGAATAATTTGATAGCTACCTTACTGAATTGTAATAGTTTAATAATTTTTAAATTGATGTGCGTATGTTCCCATCTCCCTAACTATATCATATGGAAATTATGGTACTTTTGTTTCTTTCACTAGTTATACCTGTCTGTAGAAATTTTGCCCAACTGCATCATTGGCTCGTACCTTCGGAACGTGTGTTATTCAACAGCAACAACAGTGAACGTCTTTTTCATGTGTATTCCTGACTTCAATGGGAGAGATTCTGGGCCTTTTCCAGGCTTTTAAAAACTGTCCACTGATGTCTTTCACAATATTTTTTCTCTTTCGTCCTACTAATGTAATGAACTGCATTTTGGATTTCTTAACTTCAGGCCATTTCATACCTTCCTGAAATTAACATCGTTTAGGCTTGGAATTTGCTAAACCTGATTGTTTAGTGGGAGGTGCGGGGGTGGGGGGGTGGGGAGGGTTTTATCAAGCCTGCCCCTGGCCCAGTACTGGTCAGTGGTGGACCTGTTAGAGCCCTGGGTGTAAGCGTTGTTCAGTTCATCCCTGAGGATGAGAGAGGCAAGTTGGACGCCAGCTGATTCTCCCCGTTACTCAGACCCTCAGCTGCTTCAGCTGCATCGGACTTCAGAAGGAGTGTGGACTGGTGCTTGCTGTGTCCTTCCAGCCAGGGAGCTGTGGCGGCTGATCTCTCATGGAATCAAATTAGCTTTTTCGTCACAGGATCTTATCCGGCAGGGGCTCCCCTCAGATCAGACCCTCCCTCAGCCCTCACCTGTCACTGCTCTGACCTGCCTTGGCCGACCAGGTGCCTGGGGCAATTAAAACAACCCCCTTCTTCAACCTCACCTCCCAGGGGCTGTTCTGAGGAGGGGAAACGGCTCCAATTCTAGTGCTCCCTGCTTTTTCTGGGGCCCGCCCTCTCCTCAGACCCCTTTCTCCCAGTTAAGGGTTTTCGTGGCGTTCCTCAGAAGTCCTTCACACCGCCTTTGCTCTCTCCCAGGCAGCGGGCGTCAGGTCCCATTTCACTGCTCTCCTTCAGTTTGGTCTTGGGGCTTATTGTACATGGGTTGTAGTCCTCTGTAGTCATAGAATTGGTTTGTGGCTATTTCTGGATTGTATTAAAATCCTAATTTCCCTCTTTGTCTTTGTTTATTTCAGTGGGTTTTAGAGAGGCTCCCCAGCCAAAAGCTCTCTTCTAGTAGAGCCAATCGCAATCTGACTTTTGGGGGATATAGGGAAAATCAGGCAGACAGCCTGGGAGTGAGTGGGGCCAAAGTTTGACGAGAGCATTCACAAATCTCTAAGTAGAGAAATGGTGTGAATAGCTGGGGTGAGGCGGCCCGTTGGTGGCGAGGTGTGGGGCCTGCTGAAGCGGGCCTACGAACGGTGGTGGCGTCCTGTTGCTCCAGGGCCCATCGTGAGGACCCATGGGCCCCTGAGTTCCTCTGGTCTCTGTGGCATGGTCACAGGCTGGGTCCCATTCTTGCATTTTGTTGAGATTTCATCCTGTCTTCTTAACTGGGCTGCTTCAGGTTGGTGTCTGCATCTTAAAACCAAAGAACCCAAATAAAGTAGGTGCTTTTTGTTTCACTCTGGGCAGTAGGATCCCAGATCGTCTGAGTATTCTAGGAGAAGGTGAGTGGGTTGGGGCTTTGAGAAAAATGAAAAGCATGGTCACTGTGAAGAAACTGAGAGAAAAAAATGACAAGGAAACGTCTGCCAGGTCGCGCTGAGCGTCCACGTGAGGCTGGAAACCATGAATTTACAGCAGCGTCGTTCCGTGTGGTTGTGGGGTTTTCTCTGGGACTCCGCATGTAGAAACCAAGCAGCTGGCTGGCTGGACGGCTGCAGGGTTTAGCTGGGGTGGGGGCTGAGCCTGTGGGCAGGGGCCGGCTGCACCCGCCATGGCATCTAGTCTGAGGAGAGTTGCGGGTGATGGGGGCTGTTCTGATGGGGAGAAGTGACAGTTGTCAGAGGGCTTGTTGAAATGGGAGATGAGGGGCGGTAAGTAGGAGGAAGGGGCGTGAGGTCCAGAGGGTCAGGGGGTCGTGGTGTTTGCTTTTCAGGTTTCAGAGGTAGCACATTGTGTGAGAATCTGCGTGTGGCTGCAGGAAGGAGTGGTTGGCTTGATGTTCTGTTGCCTTTGTACCTCTCACCCACTTAGATAATAATTTAGGTGACATTTATCATCTTGACAGTTTAAAAGGTTATTCTGTAGATGCAGAATGAGAAAAACACTAGTAAGTAGAGTGTTTATTTTTTTAAAATTACTTACAAAAGGTTGTTTACAGAGATGTGGGTTTACATAACAGTGACAACATTTTAAAATGTACAGGCTATTTCATATTATTGCACTTACTCTTTAATAATATAAGGCATTTTTATTGTACATAAATAAAGAATTATGTATATCATACAACAGGTGTGGTGCCAATTAGGTCAAACAAAGTTAAACGAGATGTGTCTGGTAGAACGGAAATGAACTAAACCTACTTCAACCTTCATGGTCTATCCTGGCAACTGTGATTTACATATTATAACACATACTTACCCTCATAGCTTATTGTGAATGACCGACCAGCTAAAAACCAGAACAATGAGAGTTTTAGTAGGACAATACCATTAGTGTTCACTTCAGGAAGTGTGGGAATTTATTAGACTAATTAGGAATACTAGTCATGCCTTGAACACTGAAGACAAATAAACAGCTCTCTATCTTAGGGTCAGAAACAGGTTAGCTTCTGCTTCCTCCCTTATGTTCCAACTGTCCACCGGGGAATCCTTCTGGCAAGATCTACGAGAAATGGCTGATGACTTGAACAGAGTTTGGTGAGCCAGAGGTCCGCCTGTGCAGCCCTTGGGTATGAGTGAGGGTCAGGCACTCGAGGGAGGCCCCCCCACCCCACCCCGCTCGGTGTTGCTCCGGAGAGCCCTGCCTGGTCACAGAGGACTGCACTGCTCAGCAGGCACAGCTGGGAGCGTAGAGGCAAAAATCTGTTTTCAGTGTTGACTTCAAATAGTCTCATGTCAAGAAAACAAACCACAAAACTGACCCCCAAAGACTTAAAAACAACCTAGCATGCACCTTGCACTGAATTTCTATAGTATCCTACCTGGAATTGTAGTGAAAAGTAGAAGCTAAATTAATCAGGTCTTTCTAGCTAATTCTTGTACTACATTTCCGTTTGTATAGCCTGTTAAAAAATGAGAAATGTAGGCTCACACCAAGCAGATATTTCACTCCCGTCTGAGAGACCCCTCTGGGCCAGCTGCACAGAGGGTTACTGGGATCAGTTGCGCAGAAAAATGGTGTACAGGGGTGACGGCCCAAGTGCCTCTGTGACTGGGGGTGTAATGACCCGAGTTCCTCTCCTAAGCCATGGGCCCAAGCTGCAGGTTATCTGAAGACGCTCCAACATAAAACCTTAGTGTCGTGATGTGCACAGGTGTGCAGTCTCACCTGTGCTCCCCGGACTCAGTCAGCTAGCCTGTGCCTCCCCTGAGGATTTGGGTTGTGACTACATAGTCCTGTTCCTTTACCTTGAAAGGGGGACTTGCTCTTGTCCTCCATTCTCCTCCTCACTACACTTTGGTGAATGAAGCTGATGAGAAAGAAGTACGAGAGGAGAAAAGCCAATTTTGAGACAAGGAACAGCACCGACAAAGTTCCTGCTTTGCAAGGAGAGTGGCAGGGACAAGTTTCACAAGCAGCATGAGTCACAATGGTCTTCTGTAGGGTAGCAGTTGGGCAAAAGGAAGACTTTGCAAAACAGAGACAAAAATAGCAAAAACTTCAGTCACTGCAGAGGTATGTCACTACACCCAAGTCAGCAAAAGTGATCCAATGCTCAGAAACAGCCCATTTTTTAAAGCTTGCCGGGATGGGGAAAAGAATGACAAAAAAAGTCCCTTGAAAGAATTAGTTTACGCTCCTCTATTTGGATTGTAAATATAATGCCTATGTTTATAAATCCAAGGACACTAAAAAGATACTTGATTTCTAAAAATTTAAATTCCTGGTTGGAGCACATAAAACACAGGCATAGAAACCCAGGGACTGCAATGGTTCCGCCTGCTCTTGTGTTGGCCGGTCTTGAACTCAAGCTCTTATTCAAGACCAGTTCCAAACTGGATACAAGGTGCTTTCAGAGCTGGAACTCCCTGCTCATTGTAAGCAGCAGAGTTCATGGCTATTTAGTACAGTCTTCAAGAACTGCATTTCTGTAAAAGAGCCTTACGACCTACACTTCTGCCAGGTTACGACCCACCCTTCATGGTGCTCAGTAACCCACCCAGTGGGACTCTGCATCCATACATTGCACATTCCACTCACTAAAAAATACCACTTCCTGTACTTTGCTTTTTCATTTTTGGATAATTCCTGAGCTCAGCCTAACCATTAGGTCATAATTGATTCATATATATATATGTTTAAGTCTCCTTTTCAGGGTAACATACAGACCACAGCTCTCTCTGCTGAATATGCCTAAAGCTTGGTTACTTATAAAATTATGTAAATCTAGAGTCTGTTCAGTCGTGACATCTGTGTGGCCCCTCAGACTCTGAAGGCTCCCCAGTTGCGTGGATTGGGTATGTTGGGAGAGGTGGCAGGAGGGATGCGAGGGTCCAGCTGGGTGTTTGAGAGAGGGCATCGTGCCTCATCTGTACCCCCATCAGGAGAAGTGGAAGCTGGGGGACCAGCCTGGGACACCATGAACCCTCCAGGTCCAGGTGGGAGGCTTCCAGAGTCGAGCTTCATGTGTCAGTGAAGGTGTGGAGGTGTTCGTGGGCCTTGTGCACACCGGTCCCTCCGCCGTTGCAGGAGGCTGCGGTGCAGGGAAGTCAGTCTGATTCGCCGGGTACGCAGGGAACAGAGGAAAGGCGACTCTTGTTCACAACCGTGAGCGTCACTACTCGCGCTCGTCTCATGAAGAACTTCTGTGCTTCCTGATTACTAGCTGCACAGGCCCCTCTGGGACAGACTTCATAATATTCCAGGCATCGAAGTGCAGGAGCCCGACCAGGGGTTTCCCGTTAATGGCGAGGACTTCATCCCCAGCTTCTATAGTTCCGGCTTGTTCAGCTGCGCCGCCTGTGGGGGAGCAAACAGCATGTAGTTACTTCCCATCCTCCACAAGGTACACTGAACACTTCACTGAGAAAAATCTCTGTGATGTATTTATCACCTTAGGATAGACACACAGAACATGTATCCATAAAAAGAAATCTGCATAAAAAAATTTGTAACCCTTTCCCCTCCCCCCACAAAACATAAGTAACCCAGGGGAAGCTATTTCAAAAGAGTACAAAATAAAGAGAAAGTTGAACAAAGGAAATCAATAGCTAAAAATCCGAATGGCCAATAAACGCAGAAAAAAACCAGGTTCAACTTCTAATTGTTAACAGTGGTTCACGTGTCCACGTTTGACTGTGGAGATACACTTAATATCTCCACTTCAACAGCTTTAACACATTTCTACACTACAGCAAGTTTATGGGCTTTGAAAAACACGTTTAAGCCCCTCTTCTATCTACTTTCCTGCACATACACATCGGAAACAGTTGTGTGAAAAAGAAATGCACACTGGCTGTGGAAGCACGTATGGAAAAAAGGGCATTGAAAGAAAAACTCCCAAATATGAAAATAATTTTCCCAGAAATGTGAATGCATCCAGATGTAGCTATCCCATCCTAAACTTCTGAGAATCATTGTTAAGTATTTAAATATTAAATATATATATATATATATATGCACGTATGACTATAGTTGATTGTAAAGATTAACAAAATAATAAAAATATAGCTGGAAGAAAGTAAGTTCAAATCCAACCCACTCAAGGACAGAAACATTTTATGTTGATGAGAAAGGCAGACACTGTCCTTAGCATAAGCCGACCCTAACATTAGTTTTTAATAAAGCAATGCTAATAATTAGTATTAAATTGTTACAAAATACCAGTATTTAATATATTAAACCTATCAGCATTATTAAATATAATGATATATTACACATACATGTATACTGATATTGTTAGTATAACTATATTGTTAATATATTGTTCAGCTCAGGAACCTGAAGAGACTTTTGAGAACTGTGCAAGATCATAAAATGAATGATTCAGGTTCATGAAGAGACCTCATACCTACCAACCATTTTACTCTCCTGGAGTCTGGTATTTGCAATTTTAGTGAACGTGATCTTGGCCGATTGTCAGCATCCCTGACTGGCCATTCCGATGGCATTACTTCGCTTGGCACATTAATTAACACTAATGTTAATGAAGAACACAGAGACAGGAACGTGGAGTTGCACAGTATGTAGAAGTTAGGGGCACAGCCCTGAAGCTAGACAGCCTGGTTCTGCCGCTTACACCTGTGACCTTAGGTCCCTGCATAAGTCCCTTATGGCTAGTGTCTCCTTTCATAAAATGATGGTAGCAGTAGTTACCTATGTGACTGGATTGTCACGTGGGTGACGTGAGTTAATACGTAGGAAACACACCAGGGCTGACATGCGTTAACCCTGGCTGTCGATAAAGCACTAAAAACATTTTAGATTGTTAAACACAAATCTGATTTCCAGATGGAAGGCACCGACGTACACAGAAAGAAAACAGGCAGTGGGCCTGCATCGGGTTTCTAGGGCGTTACCTTTGTATACTCTCTTAATGAACAGAGGCCCGTCCCCAGACACCGACGGCTTTCCTCCATCCAGGCTCAGGCCCAGCCCAGCCGAGGTCTTCAGCACTTCGACACACAGAGCATCGTGTGCAGTTACGCTTCTCCCTGCAGTAAAGATGAAAACAACAGGGGCGTTCACTACCTCCCGTCCAGTCCCCCCAAATGTGCTACCCTGGCGCACTCGAGCCCCTTCTACCTTGACGTGCTGGCAACAGCTGAGACCAGCGTTAGGGTTGGTCTCCCAGTTTGGAGCTCCCCTCCTGGCTGTGTTCCTGCCATTCCTGCACCCTCTGCCCTCCTCGGCACTGTCTACAAGAGGGGAATGCCTTTATGCCCACGCAGGCTCTCCGAACGCCCTACCGCTCTGGTCAAGCCCCCACACTGTCGGTACACGTGTAGGTGCAGACTGGGGCTCGCACGTGGGGAATGAACGTGCACTTCAGGAACCAGAGCAGCGCCTGGTTCCAAGTCAGTACTTGGGGTGGCCTCCTGAGGAGCCTTGGTGTGACAGTGCGAGGCACACTGTTTCGGAACCTCTCTTTGAAGCTCTTCTTGGTTGATGAAAGTCTGTCTTTAAACATGTCTTTAAACTTCTTTTCCTTACGTTCTTCCACAACAGGCAACAGCACAAACCCTGGTGTTTCCCAAGGGCACATCTCGGCCTGGAGCTGCTTTCAGCTTTGACTCCACCATCACAACAGTTTCTTGTTCTGCTTACCGGCCAGTTAAGCCCTAACAGGGGGATGGAAATGTGCAAGGGCTTCCTTCTTAGGACATTTAGAGAAGCTGTCAAGTAGCAATTTTAATCTTCAGCAGTCTGGCTTCAACTACTGGCTCGTTTTTAAAAAAATAACTTCTTTGTCACATTGCTTTTGCAAGAATCATCCACAAACACCAGACTTCACTACTTTTAATTTCTCTGACCCAGGATATGATGCCAGTCATCACTTTCCTTCGTGTTCAACCAGAGTCTGCACTGCCAGCCACTCCCCCCTTGTGGGCTGGTGAACGGGAGCCTTACCTACTCCCGGCTCCAGGGGGACGGTCTTTCTGGACGGCGAGCCCTTCCTGTTGGCTGTGGGCGGCTCCTGCCAGGTGGGGGGCCTGGGCTGGCCGTTCGCTTTCTTGACGACCACGAGGGCATCTCTGTGCGGCTGTGCCTGGTGCAGGGCCCTCAGGGCGTCCCCGTGGGCTAAGCCGGCCAGCGAGGCGCCGTTGACTGACAGGAGGACATCCCCTCGGTTCATGGTCCCTTCCTGAGAAGCTGCCCCCTGAGAAAATACCCTGTGGACCTGGGGCAAGGACAGGACACAGCCGAATTCATTTACGACCTTATGAGTAAAAGCAAAAGGGTAACTGCAAGTCTGCAGTAGAGGGACCTTCTAACGGCAAGTTTTCCAAATCACCCAGACAGTTGGTTTATCAAAAACATACTCACTGTGAGGGATGCAATTCTGAACGTCAGTGCCAGCGTCTGAACGCATTTTTACTCAACTCCTTGCTAGTCTCTAACGTGTGCCTGACCCTCCGTGGGGCAGTAAGATACAAAGAGGAAGGGGCCCTGACCTTGTCCAGTGAAGGCCGCCTCCCTAATGATCTCAAAGGCCCTGAGTGACACAGACCTTCAGGTTGTGGTTCTTGAGAAAGAAGTAATTTCATAAGCAGAGGCAGGCTTGGTCAGTTAATTCTGATGTTTTCTACATAAACAGCTGAATTTGAACTATGGGCAGCTGTGGTCATGTATGCTGGCACTTCCTTGGCCGCCCAGCCTGTGCACCAGTCAGCTCCGGGTGAAAGGCCTGTCTTTGTCAAGGGAAGTACTGGGCACTCAGCTCCCCACTTTCCCACTCCTGTTCGGGTCCCTGTGAACGAAGACCAGCAGCCTCTGGACTCACGGACGTGAGTTCTGTCCTGATCAAACTCCCAGCTGCTTCAGCAGCGGCTCCCTGGGAGCATCTCAGCATCATCACTCACCACAGTCGATTTCGGCTCCACATCCGACCCTCCTGCCACACTGAATCCCAGACCCGAGCCTTCTTTTTTAGTCAAGACTATGAAGCAAACATCTTCTTTATTCTAGTGAAAAGAAGCAGAAACATGAAAGTACATTCCTTGCGCCAAGAGTAGTGAGTGCTGATAAAAACCCTCCCGTAGCATAGCACTGAGATCCGTCACCATGAAGCCCAGGGGTTTTCCAGGAGCTTTCACAGAGTATTTGGATTGGACGAACCACGACTCAACCACACTGCGTTCCTCCTGGGAGGTCTCTTTATGGGTTTTCGAGGGTCCGTGCTGTAGCTGTATTACCACAGGAAGGTGGGCGTGAGCCAGGACGGAGCCATTTAGACGCTAGTGGAGCCATTGTAGGCACCAAACTGTGTCTTTCCAAAGTTGATCATGAAGGGAGTTCGCTATTCTACAGTTAAGTCTACAGTTTCGCAAACAGCGAGGCAGCCGAGGGAGACGCAGAAGCGCCAAGAGCAGGGTAAGAGCACGTTGAGGCCGTGAGTTCTGTGCCCTCCTCCTCCCGTGTTCCGTTCATCGGGTTCCAGGTGTGGTCAGTGAAGCAGTACTCATAAAATACCAAGTATGTTTGAAACTGTAAAGTACCTTCCACTATTTAAAGTACATTAAAACTGTCAGCTCTCGTAGTGAGCTAGTCTACTACATTCTTAGTAGGATTCAGAGGTTAAGTAACAAAAGACTGCCTAATG
Source organism: Desmodus rotundus (assembly GCF_022682495.2). NCBI lineage: Eukaryota > Metazoa > Chordata > Mammalia > Chiroptera > Phyllostomidae > Desmodus > Desmodus rotundus. The sequence continues at coordinate 198,212,249 of NC_071387.1, read as the reverse complement.
TTTCAATCGTCGATCAAAAGATACCTTGATAAAAAGTTTTAAATAAAATGAGCTGGGCTAATTAATTATACCGAATTTTGACTTCCTCCACCCACACACTAGAGATGATTCATCACCATTTGAAAGATCTGCATTGCTAGGTTCCGCAGGAAGTGGTTTATAATCTATCAACTCAAGGTGTTCTCAAACACAGCAGTTGGAAAAGAACGTAATAATACCCTTCAAGGATTGCTTTGATGAGAAACGGTGAAAACATTGAAAGAGAAAACCCCCTTGGTACTGTGCTGGGGAAGGAACCCAATATTCCAAAGTGTGTGGTTCCATTCGTAAGTCCTAAGGGCTAATCTTAACGCATTTTACATTTCTCTGAAGAAGTTCATTCGAAGCGAAGGCTCCGTATGCTGACAATACACAGTCCCACAGAACTTTTAGGGGTTGGGCTTTTGCCTTGATAGGCAAGTTTAACCATGTGTGTGCTCAGACATGGTTCAGTGGAGAGAAGAATGATGACTAGGTTTTCTCAGCAAAAACAGGACCATGTGGCCTGGCAGGTGGTCTACCTGCAGCTTCTCAGAGGCAACATTTGATGCTAAAATAGGAACACTTCTGTTTAAATGCATTATTGGAGCAAAGAGAGGAAGTATTCGAAAATGAGACTCTTCTGCATCCCAGAACATTATCACCAAAATTTTAATTTATTAAAAAACCTTTTTTCCAGTTGTGTTTGGGATAACAAGCGTGCTGACCAGATTTTGCCTCTGAGAAGCTCAGCCCAGCATCAGGAAAGCTCGACCCACTTCCAGGGCTCCCCGAGGTGTGGGCATAGCGCAGTCAGGAGACCAGGGCTGGCTTTCTGACTGCAGACCCTCACAGCGCCCCAGAAGCCAACAGGCAATTGTTTGGGGCAGTTCCATTTTCAGCACTGACAAACAATACTCATCGGAAAACAGCAAGGCGGGAAACTTCTGGTCTAAAGATGGCAGAGTAAGGACCTCCCTGCTCACTGCTCCTCTGAAACCAACGGAAGACAGTAAGAAAATCAGGGGAGAAAGCTGCATTCTGATGAAAGTACGCACGACCTTCAGCACCAAGCCACAGTACCTGCCTGGCGGGTGGTGAATATGGAACCAGGGCCGGGGTGAGCGAGGCCCCAGAACATGCCTCCAGGGGGCGCTCAGCACCCCTGTCCACACACAAAGTCTACCTGTATGTATGGTCCCTGAAATGTCCCATCTCTAGTGAGGTGGTTTGAGAACTTTTATATTTGGTTTTCTCCTTTAACATTTGTCTGGAGTAAAGGTGGCCCTGGGCAAGGTGTGGTCCCACCACACCACCCTGATGGGAAATCACCGTGCAAAATGTTTCCTTATTGTAGCGAGTTGAGGGACGGAAGGAGATGGTGGAGCAGTCCCTTCCATCGGGACCCACGTCTCCCCTGAATCCCTCCTCAGGGGCCTGCGTCACAGCCCTTCTAACGTGAGAATTCCTGGAACAGGGTTCTCGGGGGCTACCAGTGACCCTGGTACATTACCACTCATGGAAAACAGCTCAGATTTGCTTTTTTCTCTAAATAGAACATTTTCATGGCTTAGCAAATCTCTGTGGGTAGTCCTGTCCTGAGACATTAATGTTGCACTTCAGAAAAGTATTCTAGGTAGGACACCCCCCCCCCTCCACCAGCCCAATGGTTTCTTTTGTTGTTGTTACTGCCACATCCAATTTATTTAAAGACTATTGGTAATGACTAATGAGCTCCTTTGTTGGGAACCCCAGGGCAGGGCCACACAGACGTTAACTCATATCCCCAGCAGGTGGCGCCCTTGACAGGTAGTTTAAGTCCACCTTCCCTAGCAATTCCAAGCTGCCTGGTTCTGTTTTGAGGACTCTGTGCAGACAAACTTGAAATGTGGGGTGGGGTGGGATGGGAGGTCAGTAACGAGTTGCCACTGGAGAATTAAAATAGCAGCTATACCAGTCTGGCACCTAAAAATGCAAGACAAGGTGTAGCTTCTAAAGCAATCTGCAAGTAAGACAGAAGAGTGAGCTGTAGACTCACAACTCGAGACCTGGAGAAGGGCTCTCTGGATCTCTGAGCTCATGGACATTCCCGGGCATGGACCTGGCCACAGCCTCGTCTCCCTGTGTTTTCTGTGTTTCACTTACCTCTGATTGTGCTTTCGCCTCCTGCATGAGAGTCAGGACGGTAGCTTTTGACCTCACCGAGGACAAAACAGCCTGTAACCTTTGCTGGTCCCCCGCTGACACTAGAAGCTGATCCAAACTAAATAATACAAATGCATTAGGAGAATGTTAGAGGAAAAAAGCAATTTCTCCATTTTTAAGGACACATTTAACACGAGCTCCTTTCAACTATATTTTAGGTATTTCCAGGGGGAATTACTATGGATTCAGGGATTCCTGGATGTTAGGGAACCAATGTGGTAACTTAACAAAATTTGATGCATTAAAAAATAAGCAATGTATAGGCTGAAGTGAAGTGTTTTAAAATGTTAGAAATTCCCTGTTTAGCTGCAGTCACCTTCTAAGGCCCAGATTCTTTCCTGAGGTGCAGACTTCCCATCCACCATGGCTGGGAGCTTTTGCTTAAGTGCCCTGTCCTGTAGAAGCCCCTCCTTAGCACACTGTTTTGGCAAACACTTTTCCCAGCAGGCATTTCACTGTTCCAGTAATGATACTAAAAACAATGGGAGAATCCTGGGCTGGATGCTGGAGCAGAAAAAGGACTTTTGTGGAATTCAGTAATAGCTAAATCAAGTCTGTAGTTAACGCTGCTGTTCCAATGTTAACTTCTTGTGATCAGTGGATGGTGGTTATATAAGACGCTAACGTTAGGAAGAACTGGGTGAGGGGTGCATGGGAACGCTCTGCAAGTTCTTTGCGACTTTTCTATAAATCTAAAACTAGTCTGTAATAATAATAATAAAAAAGTTTATTTAAATAAAAGGGGGAAGGGCAAATACTTACTAAACTGACCAGCTCTTTCCGGAAGGCGGAGACTGGGTGGTTTCACCCTCCTCCTTGGTGGAGCTGGGTGCCCCAGATTCACCGGCTTTAGGCCTTCTTCCTCCTGGACAGGCCCTGTCCCCGCCCTTCACAGGGCACAGAAGGGCAGTGGACCCATTGAGGCCCCCGGCCGGGGAGCCAGGCGACCTCCTGGGGACGACTTCCAGCTCGGTTTTAAAGAGCACAGCCGTGGGCCCTGCAGAGAAGTCCTCATTGCAGAGCTTGTCGAGGTCGGGCATGCTCAAGGCCCTCAGTTCCTGGAGCTTAGAGCGTGACAGGGGAGAGGGCTGGGTGTGGCGCACAGAGCACTTGTCCCTCCTGTTGGGCGTGGCAGGTGTCACTGTTGGGGTGGGAGTCCCCGCAGGTCCGGGTGGTTTCTTCGGGTCAGAGTCAGGACCTTTGTCACTGGCCTCCACCAGGTTTTGCCGGGAGACCATCAACATCATGCTGGATGGGGACTTGGTCATCTGGGGGATGAGGCTGCTGGCTTCACTCTGGCTCTCGCTGCAGGAGCTCAGGCTGCGTCTCAGTGACCTCGAGGTTGGGTCACTGGGGAGGCCGAAGCTCCCCGAAGCCACGCTGCCAGAAGACCGCCTCCCAATGGGAGGCTTGGAGCTCACAGACAGAAAAGAGGAAGCCCCAGACTTGGCCATGGGCCGGTCAGAATTGGCCAGGTTCTCAAAGGACTTGATCCTCTGCTTCACAGAGAAAAATGAGGTAGATTCATGGGGCCTGTTCTGCTCAGAGTAGTAATGTCTCCTGGTGACCTTGATTTTGTCTGTGACTAGGCAGCTCGTCTCCTGCACTGAAAGGCCATCCCCTTTGTCAGGTGTCGGAAGGTTCCTTGACGTCTCCAGCAGGGGCTTCACACTATGTACACCCTGTCCATTAACCAGGCCAAAAGCACCGCCTTGGGACACCTTGGCCTCAAGGAGGCCACTGCTTGTAGCAGGGATCTGGCTGTCCCGATGAGAGCGACCTGGGCTGGGCAGGGAAGGCCCTTCCCGTCCAAAATGGCTCGTGAACTGGGCTGGCATGGAGTAGGTCCTGGTGGCTGGCCTTGGCGTGAAATAGGGATGCTCGTCCAGGGCTGGGCCCCCTGGTGTGCCATTCCTGGGTGTCCCTGGGGACTCTGACATCTGGCGCAACTTTCCCGGAGAGGAACCTGCCTTTTTAGCAGGCAGCTGCGGGGAGCAGGAGGTGGCCAGTTTGGCCGTGCTGAAGGAGCGCCGCATTTCCTGCTCCACCTGGGAGGCATGTGACAATGTGAGCGAGGGTGGATGGTTTGGGGATGATTCCACTGACTGGTGACAGATTCTGATCTCACTCTTCTCCTGACAGTTGCTCTGGGCCAAGAACCCTCCCTGCCTGTCACTTTCGGCTGGCATGTCGCTCCATGCTTTCTTTGGCATTCTCTCAGAAGAAATTTCAACTATTTTCAGCTGGTTTGTTCTTTCTGGGGGATTGCTAGCAATTGTTTGGCTTCCTTTGTCGCCGGTTACCCCAGGTTGGGCTACTTCTGGTACCAAACTTGTTTGGCTGGCTGAGAGCTGCTGGCCCTGCCTGGGAGGCGGGAGCTCCCACACGTCCACTACTGTGGATGCACTGCTCCTTGATGCTGTGGGACCTGTCCCCGCGGCCACCCTGCTCTCTGGTCCATACTTAGGCGATCTGGGGGTGGCCGGGCAGCCTCTGTCGGGTTCCGAGTGGACAGCTGTGTGGAACCTACTACCTGCACCTTGCTCAGGAAGAGCCTTGGGGGAGGTCGGGGATGAAATAAATGGTCTGATGCTTGTGTCCGATGCCGACGGTCTCAATGACCCCAGAGCTGCAGGAGGTGGCTTGCTCTCCAGCACACACGGGGGAGCCTTGACAGTGGCTGTAGTGTTTCTGCCGGAGTCCTCATGGCCGGCTCCCTGGAGCCGGTGTGATGCTGCCTTAGAAAGCGCTTTGTGGGAGGCCTGGGGGGAAACGAGGGATTTCTTGTGGTCCGCCCCACTGGCCTTTGGTGGATTAGCAGCCGGGGCCTCGGAACCGCCTTTGCTTTTGCTCTTGATGCTCAGTCTCCTCAGCTTAGGACCAGATTTGGATTTCTGACAGTTACTTAAAAGGGTTTCCACTGAACTTTTTTTAGGTGCATCTTTATTTTCAAGATTCAGTTTCAGCTGAGGGGGACTATTAGGCACAGTAACCCCCTTTTTGTGGCTTGTGCTCAGCACCTGGCTTTTGGAGTTGGGACTTCTGGCTGGCACCACTGACTGTTCCTTTTCAGTTTGGTTCTGCAAATGTGTACCTTGGTTACCTTTATTGATCTCTTTAAACCAGGCCATGATGGGCCTCCTGGAGACCATTTTTGGCTTCTGCAGCAGGTCGTCTGGGTCTTGACTCTCAGAGATGCGCAGGTTTGTCAAAACAGATTCCCCACTCTCAGGGGCACCCACACGAAAGGGGGACCGATTTTCAGTTGCGTTAGCTTTTGTGTCTGGTTTTTTGTCCGGGCTTTCACCATCCAGCAAGTCATGTCCCAAACCATTTACTGAGCTAGGAGGGCTGAGAGGGACCACGTGGTTGTGCAAACGCCTAGCGGCTTCAGAAGCCTGGCTGTTGTCCGCGGCTGAGCCGGTGCCGGTGGCTTCCACTGCGGCTCCTTCACACGAGGACCTGCGCTTCTGTGCCATCCTTAGGTCTGCGTGGAGTTTGCGCCCCTGAGCGTTTCCACCCAGGAGAGCCGACGGCTGGGCAGCGCCCGGGGTTGCAGGGGACACCCCGTCGCGGGGACTGGCTGCGGCCTTGCTTGGTGCACCGCTGGCAGAGGGCTCAGCCCCGGCTGGAGTAGGGCAGGGCGCAGCCCGGGCTGGTGGGCGTGCCGCCGTCGAGTTGGGGGGACCGTGGGTGGAACAGATTTCAATTTGCTCCTCCTCAGACTCTGTGGCCTCTTCCTTAGGCGAAGACCCCTGAGAACGAGGAGGGGACCAGCTGACCCGGGTGGCAGCGCGTGAGGCTTCGGGGAGCGACTCGGGGTCGGAAGACGAGTCCTCGGCGTCGCCGTACATGGATGAGAGGGACGGCTCTGTGCTGTCACCCAGGCCCGACAGGGACGTGCTGTCCTCGTGAAAAGGGCTAAAATTTCTCGAGTAGTTGCTCAGAAAGCTTTTGCTCACAGCAAAGTGTGTATCAGGGCTGATGGAATCCAGCACGGAGGGCTGGGAGACCCACTGCGGTGGCGGGGGCACGCTTGCGGCCCAGGCCCTCCCCGAGGTGGGGGTCCGGCTACCGGTGCCCGGCTCAGCGCGGCCCGCACGCCCCGCTCCGGCTCCGGCCGCTGCGGGCCGCGGGCCCTGCGAGCTTCCCTCCTGACTCGCCTGTTCCCCTTTGTCCGGACACCGCGGCCTGCCTTCCGAGGCCGCCTGCTCCGTGACGAGGCCGTCGGGGGCCCTGTCGGAGGGTGACGGGCAGGGGGCGCCGGCCTGCGGCACCCCCTCGGGCCTGGCGTCCGCTCTCTGGAGCAGCGTGGACTCCCGGGAGTGCTCGGGTGTGAGGGCCCCAGACGTGTGCAGAGCTTGGCTTTGGTCACCTGGAGCTCCTCTTCTCTCCTGGCGCACGAGCTGGCCTGGTGACAGGACGGGGCCTGCTGGAGCCGCCCCCTCTGCCTCGGGCCTGGCTCCCCCGTGCGCACCTGCCTTCCCGGGGGTGTCTGCCCGGCAGGTCTCGGGGACTGCCTGAGTGGCGCTGGAGTCGGGATGAGCTGCTGTGGTCTCCCCTGGAGAGGTGCTGTGGTCCTGGGCAAGGCTGACGTGACATCCGTCCTCAGACTTGGGGACACTGGGTGACAATGGCCCTCGGGGGTCCTCAGGCTGCCTCACTCGTTCTGTGTCCCCTGAGGTCTTGCTGGGGTCAGGGTGAGCGGACCCCTTCAGCCCTGGGGAAGGGACAACGTCAGGGGAGCCATCCAGTCCTGTGTTGAGAAAGTAAACAAAAGATGGGGTGACGGTATGGGAGGTAAAGGGGAAAATGTGAGAAAACAGAAAAACTCAAGTAAAAAAACTGGGAAACTGTCTTTTCTGTCTTCTTCAGAAGGACATTCCACAGTCTGAGTGTAGGACTTCTTGTCTCTCCAACTAGAGAGAGCAGGCGTGACAAGCAGCACGCGGCTTTGGACGCTCCCCTGGGGCTGCCGGCAGCGCTGCTGCTGCCCCTTCCCCTCTCCTGGTCCTGTTTAAGGACCAGGCACAGTGGGAGCACGTCCCTCGTGTTCCCTGCACCGCGCCCCGTGATGGCAGATGCCACAGAGTTCAGGCTGCGGTTCTGGTTCCTTCCTGAGCCTCACGCAGGTTCTGAGAGGCTGCCTGTCTCTCTCGGCTCCAGCACCTGGCCGGGCACCTGCCATCTGGCTTCCAACTGTGGGCTGTGAGCCACACGGGGAAGTATAAAGCAGTCCAAGCGCCGAACTTTAGGGACTCATTGCCTCGCACAGAGATGAGGCTGACCTGGGAAAACACACAGAACGCCGCAGACAGGCCGCCAGTCCACGCTGAGCGTTAGCCGGGTCTTCACCAAGCTCAGGGGGGTGAGGGGGCTGTCCCAGAGGGCTGGGGACTCGAGTGGGGTTCTGGAGGGATAGTGTGACCAGAGTGATGAGCAGGGCGAGGAAGTGAAGGGAATGAATGCAGGGAAAAAGGAAGCAGCATGAGGCCCTGGCTGGCTGGGTAGTTCATTCGGTTAGAGCCCATCCCGCTAGGCCAAGGCTGAGGGTCCAATCCCGTCAGGGCACATCGAAGAATCAACCAATGACTGCATAAATAAGCGGAACAACACATCAATGTTTCTTTCTCTCTCTCTCCTTCTTTCTCTAAAATCGAAAAGCAGTGGCACGGAATCTCAGTGGTGCAGGGAAAGGTGCTACATGCCAGGGACAGTGGAGAGCAGCTACCTGGTCCTAGAGCGGCCCTCTCCCCAGGCCCTAGCACTCTGGGGCTAATCTGCCTATGACATCTGGCACATGACACCGTACAGTGGGGGGTGGGGCGGGAACTGGCATAAACAAAACATAAGATTTGCTATTTTCCCAGGAACTGCAGGCCTGAGGCTTGAGGGAAGAAGTCACAGCGAGAGCTCTGGCTTTGAGAAATGTGTCTACTCCGAATGCCTTGTCCCTCCTCAAGTTCCTATGTCACTAATTAAGAACCAATTAGCATAACGTAGCACTGTGCTAAGAGCTTTTCTTGCACTTAATTTTCCTCCTAGCCCTGTGAGGTCAGCGCTGTGACCATAAGCATGACTTAAACCCAGAGTCTGGTCTCATGGCCCCGAGTCCAGGGCTCTAGGGCACTGAGCAGAGAACTGAGGCCTGGAGTGGCTAAGCAATGTACCCAGGGTCACCCCAGGAAGCTGGCTCCACAGCCCACACCATGACCTATACCCCTTGGCCTTTGAGTAGAGAGCACCTGGCAATAACAGGCTGGCTCAAGACACTTGTGGAGGCCCTACATCACTTCCCTAGGCCCCGGGAAAGCCAGGGGCCTGCCCAGATTCAAATCTAAGGTACATGTCACAAAACGGGTGAGGCGGGCCAGCTGAATGAAAATGCAAGCCCTGTCTGTGGCATTGGAGCTAAAGGCACAATGTTAGATGCAGGCCGCTTTTAAGTACCATTAATCTGTGTAAGAGTTTTTCTTCCCTCTTAAAATTCTCCACATGTAGTGGTTTCTAGGGGCACTTCCACCCTCCCATCGAACGAATGAATAATCTTACCTGTCCCAGGTTGTTGCCCCTGGTCTGGCGTGGCTTCAGGCAGGTTCTCGGCAAGGCGGCCAGCACCTGGGTGGGGCCCGTGCCCGGCAGTCAGCTTCTGCAGAGGTTCCTGGCACAATGACAACAGCAAGTCACTGTCTATAGCTTTCGGGTTGTCTGCATCCCAAGACATCGTACACAGAGCAGAGCTGGTTTGGGAAAAATGCAGAGAGCTCTGGACTAGGAGCCACGAGACCAGACTCTGGGTTTACGTTAACTAGAAATCGCACGCTCTTGTCACTCTTCCTAAGGCTCCGTCTTCTCGACTTCAAAATGCGGGTGATTAGGGAAATGAGACAGCACCTCAAAGCCAGCAGGATGGCTATCATCGGAGAACAGAATAACCAGGGTTGGTGAGGACATGGAGAAATGGGGACCTTGTGCACTGTTGGTGGGAATGTAAATTGGTGCGGTGAGGCCACTGTGGAGTATGGAGTTTCCTCAAAAGAAAAAAATAAAAATAGAACTATCTATGATCCAGCAATCCCATTTCCAGGTATATACCTAAAATGTGAAAGCAGGGTCTTGAAGAGACATTAATGTGCCCACGCTTATAGAGGCATTATTCACAAGAGCTACAATATGGAAGCAACTCGAGTCCATCGACAGATGAGCAGATAAGCAGAATGTGGTCTCTACAGAAGGTGGGAGGGAATCAGCCTTAGAAAGGAAGGGAATTCTGACACAGGCCACCACATGGATGAGCTCTGAGGACATCATGCTAAGTGAAGCAAACCAGTCACAGAGGCAAATACCATACAGTTCTACTTACCCGAGGTGCCCGGCACAGTCAGAATGAGAGAGACAGAGGGCAGAACGGTGGTGCCCAGGGGCTGGGCGGGTGTGGGGGAGTTAGTGGTCAAGGGCCAGAGTTACAAGATGACGAGCTGTGGCAATGGGTGGTGACAACGGCCGCACAGCACTGAGGCTGTTACTGTCACTGAGCCGTGCACTTGAAGGTGGGCAAGAGGGCCAACTGTTAGGTGTTTCGCCACACGCTCGAGAAAGGAAGAAAACGGGGATGAGGAGACTTGCCCTGCCTAACCATAGGGGTTTAAGTGCAAGACGACTAGGTGAGTTATAGGAAGAGCACGCAGCACACAAAAGGCTGCACAGACGGAAGGTGGTGTCGTTGCACCGCAGAGCGGATATCCGAGAGTGTAGAAAGCAGCTCCTCGCTCTGCTAGTTAGGGCGGGGACTAATCTGGGCAAGTGAAATTGACAGTTACTATTTCAGAATTTCACTTTAGCCATGTGCCAAGGACTATCTTCCTTTCTTCTAATAGCTACTGTGAAGAAAATCTTTGTAAAACAAATTTGCTAAAAAGGTAAGAGCGTTAATTGAACTTTTCTCCTCTGGGTTCGAGTCAGAGATTGGCCCAAAGGTGGCAGCAGAGGGAAGAAGTGAAAGGGATAGAGGGTCTTTCAGCTACTCTGGTCCCGCCCCCCCCCCCCCCCCCACCAATTCATTCAGTAAAATGTCAATTGTCTGCTGAGGGAAATCTGCACAGGGTTTAACGCGGTTAATTTTCTGTACGCCAGTCAGGCACCAACGTGACACAGAGACAGAAGGAGAGAGTGGGCGCTGGACGGGGTGGGGGTTGTCTGGCACTGTGAGGGAATCGTAGGCTTTAAAATGGTTAATTTTAGGTTCTGGGAATTTCCTCTCAATTTGAAAAAGTATTAAATAAAAACAGGAGACAACCCACGTACCAAAAGATTTTTTTTTAGCTTCCACTATTTGTGGGTAAATACTTTATGGCATGCATTCTATTTTCTTTCTTATGTATAAATAAGATCAAATTTTGGAATGAAAATTTTTAAGAGAAAAATTAAACTTCTTTGGAACAAAAGTTTTAAATGCTGTTTCTGTTTGAAGTTCATATTGGCAATACTAGTTCACAATTGCAAAAGGCCTTATTTTAATAGATATAAATTATGATGAATAAAAATGCCAGTTTGGCTTTATATAGTTATCCAAAACTTGTCAGTGATACTTTTTAAGAGAAAAGGTTTACCCATTAGGTGAATGTTACATTTTAAATCACATGCGCTGTTTGGAGGTAATAATTTTTTAGGAGGAGGAAAAAAGATGTACATTTCTGCTTTTTGTACGAGGTTAAGAAAACCCCTTCTGTTTAGTATAGTTTTTGTGACTTGGTATTTTCCGGGTCTATTTACATGTATGTTTACATAAACCACCTGGATACACATCTTTATAAATACGGCCTCACAAGTCACCTCAGATTCTTTGCTCACACAGAAATCATTTGTGTTGAGGAGATCATAAATAACATTTGTGTCTCTTACTCCTTGCTAAAGTGGAGGTATTCTGACATTTAAAAAATGAGCAGTTTGATAATTCTGGGTCATTCTGACACAGGCGTAACCAAGGAGGAACAGAACAAATACTAATTTGCATTTAATACGGTGGCATTGTCAGTCTCTCTCATGGGACCTCACAACAAGGGTCCGTGTAACTTCACACATAATCACTGGAAGAAGTTTAAAAAACTAAGGGTCATTCAGAACTTTATCAGTAGTGGGTATCACTGTTACCCTGTATTTGATGGGCACCCGACTCTGGGAGTTGGTCAGGGCACAGGGCGTCCCTCCTCCACGGCCCAGGCAATGGTGGCTCAGAAAGGCTCAGTAACTGCCTCAAAGATCACCCAGCCAGTCAGGGGAGAAACCGGGCCCAGGCCCAGGGCTCCCATCTGCCTGCCTTGCACTGCCTTTCCATCATCAACCACGGGCCCCGTGTACAGGTAAGAGAGCGATGGTATCTTTCGGCCGAATGATCCATGACTCAACACCTGAGCACTTTCCCCTGCGTCCCGCTGATGTATTCACAGGCTCCCGAGCCATCCTGGACTGAAATGAATGCCTTGTTAAAGGAGAATTCTCCCGTCATTACCTTTTCTTGCAGGCAGATGCCCCTATGCTTTATAACACACTCCATATTCATTCACACAATATCCACTTAGATCCCAAGTAACTAAGAAAATCAGTTACCTTTTCCACAGTTCCACCTGGTTGAAAACCAGTCATGGTCACTTGCCCTGAAGTGCCTTGGACTTTAGAATCCAGACCACATGGGTCATCAGCTCCCTCCGTCAGGCTCACTGTCTCCGAGCCGCTGGGCCTGGCGTTGGCCTCTGGCTGCTTGCAGTGTGGGCTGACCCTGGCCACGACTTTGTGCCTAGACACGAGGCTCCCATCCTTCTGGGGGGAAGTGGGGCCGTCCATGCTCACTGGACTCTGCGGCCCAGCTCTATATTCCAGTTTGGGTGAACTCCTGGATCCAGACAGTTCCTTCCGCCCCGAGCCGCCAGAGCCACCCTTGGGGGCCTCTGCAGAGGACAGCAGGCTGGCTGCATGCAGAAGAGTGTCCCTCAAGTCCCTTGGGACAGTCTCCTCTAAGTTTGATGCACTGCCCAGGAGAGGCACTGAGGAGGCCTTGCTGACCAGTGTTTTCGGGGGATGTTCCTTCTGATCATTGGCACCTGTGACCTTGGAAGAGGTCACGGAGACAGGCCTAGAGTTGTCTTCCGTCCGAGACCTGCTGGAACCTGGGAGGGTCCCTGGGAGGGAAATGCAGTCACCTTCGCTGTCGAACTCGCCCTCATCACTGGCGTCGTCGGCCTCGTAGCAGCCCACCTTCCTCTGGCGGAGGAGAGGGTTCCGGAGCCCCTGTGGGCTTCCAGGGAGACTGGCTTGTCTGGCTACCGTCACCTGCTTGTGGAAGAGCCCGGAGCCCCGCTGGCTCCCTAGACACACAAGGCTGTTGGCCCTGGCTTTTCCGGGTTCCTTGTGAGCTGGCGGGAAAGGAAAGTCAAATGAAAAAGCTGTCTGGCCTGATGTTCGAATGTGCCCCCTGAGCGTGTCCACATGCACCCCTGCCCTTTGGCAGCCTGTGGCCACGGGGTGCCAGGCTCCCACAACAAGGCTGTGTGAGGTCTGCACACAGCGGGCACCGGCTTCCCTCTCCCGTTTTCCTGCTGGCCTCCCTTTTTGTGTGTTTATTTTTGTACCCGAACCTCTCGAGTGTTTAACTTAAACATGGGCACTGTGTAGAAATAGAAATGTATCATTTGTCACCATCCAGGACGTCTATTGCATTTCTGGGGTCCGACCCAGATGTTGCTGCTGAGAATCCCTCTTCAGGAGGCTGTCCGGGGACCAAGCAAGTACCCCTCGCCTGGGCCTTCCGGTCACCTGAGGTCCTCCCTGCATCGGCATCAAGGTGGGCCTCCCCAGAGGGCACGGGAGCTCCGAGACCCTGTGGTCCAGGGAAGCCTGTGATTATAATCTATGAATAAATCCCAGCAGCGAAGGGAAAAACGGCCCGGGCTGCTCTGCGAACTCTACACATCTTGCTAAGTGTAGTGGGAAATTACACAAGCTTCTGCCTGGAAGTGTCTCCCCCAGACCAGAGGAAGCTTGTGTGGCGCTCCGAGTAAGAGGCGGGGCGACTGTCGCGGGCCTCTCCTCAGACAGGGCATTTTCTTGTTTGCATGTTTGGAATACAATGAGAAGGGAAACCTTGCCAGCAGAAGTCTGGGAAGTCAGCACAGGCCACTTGAGACCGCTTTCTCCCAGGGCACGGAGAAGAGGAGAAACCAGATCGAACGTCTAATTTCCACCTATGCTGTGTCAAGAGAACTCAGTGAGGGTGTAGGGAGGCAAGGACCTGACATCTGGCTGGGATTCCCCTGAAACCCAGGCCATCAGGTTGCCGATCCTGATTTGGCGCCACTGATTTCAGGGCTCAGGTGTGTACACAGCACCTGGGGCGGCGGGTTCGGCTTCCCTCACCAGTCCGCACAGACCGGGCACCCAGCCCGTTGCCGCAGGCTCGAGTGGCCGGCCATTAACAGTGTGCTGCGTTTCCCAGGATACACTCTGAATGTAGTTGGGGTAAAAAGGCGGCTTCCACTCAAGCAGAGGCCTGGTTTCCGCTTCTCTTTTCCTACGGCAGCACCGCGATGCGTGAACCAGTGCGGCCCGGCTTGGAAAACAGTCGTCACTTACCGGAGGAGCTGGATGGCAGGCTGCCGTCCTCGGAGGTGCTGCAGCCGCTGCCCGTGTGATCCTCGTCCTCCGACCCGGCCACCACGAAGTCTGACAAGGGGCCTGGGACATCGTGGGCAAAGTACTGGGAGAGTTCAGAGTCAGGGACCAAGGAGTCCTGTTGACGAAGACAATGTCAGGTGGCTCAGAAGGGGCATCAGAAGCGGATTATTTTAAACACTAATTACTTCCCATGTTCCTGAGAACACTTTGTTCTAATCCACGGTCATTCCAAACAGCTGTGACGGTAAACACCCACTTCCATTTACTTTAGGATGCCTCATTAAACATTCAATGAATCAAAAGCCAGCAGTTGCTGCCAGATGACGTTTTGTAAGGGTTTTTTTTTTTTTTTTTTTTTTTGCTAAATGTTTGGCAATGATGAGGAAGGCCAGGGCAGCCATGGAGCAACCCTCCCAGGAAACCAGTGGGGAAGAGATAGGAAAACAGAATGAAATCCCAAGCCCTGGTTCAGCCTATGGATGAAACAGACACAGGGCAGCCTGAATCCTGCAGTCTGACCCGCTGGCACTTGGGAGCAGCTGGCTGAGGAGTCATCCACCAGCTCCTTACGGCTGCAGGGCCCCCAGAACTGCCGGGGCCCTCTGATTACAGGGCATTTTGATAGCTGTTTTTAAACTGCAACTCAGTTCTTTTGTTTTTCTATTCTTTTCCTGGGTAAATAGTTAAGAAAAGAAACACATGTTTGTGTATTTGTTCTCAAATCAGCATTGTTGCTGTTCCTGTGTAAAGTGGTCAAGTGACTCCTGGGCAGAAACGTTGGCAGGGCCCTCACATTCGCCTTATGGGCTCCAGGACTTTGTTCCTGAGGCAGCTGGGCAAGGCTGCAGTGCACCTTGACTCACCTTCTTTGCAAAAGAGGGGCTCTTCAAGGGGGTACCTGTTGGGGGAAAAGCCACCATACTGTCAGAACAACAAAGCTCAACCCTTACAAACAGGCTCACACCCTTAACTAGAAGAGGAGGAGCCACACACATTAAACAGAACCCTCACTGCCCAGCAAGCCCTGATGGGCCACGAGCACAGGTATCGACGTGCACGCCCCCTACCCGGGCCCCCAGTCCCCGTCCAGTCCTGCCCCACCTCCCAAGATTCTGCTCATGTTTTAAGGTCTAACTTGGGCGCTACCACCTCCACGATGATCCCGGTTAGAAGGACCTTCTTCTGAATTTCGAAAGTATTTTGCACTAGTCACACACCAATGCCCGTACACATAGTGTAATTGAGTTGTAAGTGGATGCATCTCATCCCCCTTCAATGCTTTAACTACGAACAGGGCTGAGACCCTCGCTGATCTGACCCCGCAGGGCCCGGCCTGGCACCTTGATTAAAGGATGAATGGAGAAAGGGACACTGCCCGAGAGACCCATGACAGAACTGGGGAGAGTGTAGAATATGTATTTTAGATTTTGGGGGAAGGATGAAGAGACTCAGCATTGAGACTTTGAATTCTATGCTATGAGCAGAAAGATCTTGGGTGTGAGGATCATGGCTTAATAGGATCTTTTATAAACGATCGAGCGGCAATGCTGGGATTATGAGAAGGCAGCTTTCAGGCAGGTCAGGAGAATGAGCTGGTAGAATAAAGAGCCCATTATGGCTGTGCCATAATTTTACATGTATTCATCATGGATGCAAATAATCAGGGCATTTCATGGTTTCCAAGAATTCCTATGCCTTCCTTTTCCTCTGACAGCCAGTCACTCATGTCTGAGCTCCTTGTCCTCCCGGCATCACTCTCAACATTGGGCCTATCTCAAGTTCAGACATGCTGCCAAGTCCCTTTAGGTTTCCATCCTATAGGAAACGTGACTTTACAACTCGATTCAATGCTTCCCATTTTAAATTCATATGAAATCCTTACTATTTCAGTCCTCCTCTGCCTGAACTGTTCCAAGTAAGAGGGGGAAAGTGTGATTTTTGCAGCCTCCATTACCTTCCTTAAGTTGAAACTTTTAATTCATGTAAAGAAACCCCAGGTCTCTGGGTGGATAATATACTCTGCACCTAACAACAGATACACCAAACAGCTGATATTTCGGTATGGCTTCATGTTCACCTAAACATTTCAGATGAATTGTACCTAAACACATGAAATGCTCTTAACTCACTTCTGCAAATTATGGTACAAGAAGCATGTATAATTAGAACTTCAATAAGGCAGATTAAATAACTGCAGACATCACAAGCAGCAGCTAAGAGAAAGCAGAGCATTTCTTTGACAGCTACTTCTGCTCAACATGATAATTACAGAGAATCCAATAATACTGCATAGGGGAGCCCCCATGGGGAAACTTCACGAGACGCTTCTGAATGTCGAATGAAAATGTGCAATTACAGTACCTAAGCCAGGAGAGGAACTGGCCTCTTTGCTCTCCTGGTAAGTGCTGCGTGCTATCACTTCATCCATTTCCTGCTCGGAAACCTGAGTTGCAGCAGAAAGCACAAATTAGATGGTTTTTATTTATTCATTTCCCCCCAATAAAAAGTAACTAGAAGCAGAGGCAGGAGCTGAACACAGACTCAGAGGAAAACCAGAGGGCCGAGGACTCTGAGCATCCTCTGATGTAGCCACTCAGAGCGCATGGGAAGTACAGCTGGGCTAGCTGACTGCTTTAACCAGGTACCGAAATCAACAGCTTCAGCTGGCCCCCAAGTCCATTAAGAAAAGAAGTCAAGTGGGATGGCTGATACCTGGCTCTCTCTGGAACACTCTTTTTCCCTAAATTTTATTTAAACAATTTTAAACTTACATACTTGCAAGACTAGCACAAAAATAGTGGACTCCGGACCTCAATTCACGATTTGCTGGCTTTCTGCTGCGTTTAGTCATGCTAGCCGGACACACACAGCCCTGTGACTTTTTACTAAACCACCTGTACGTTAGTCGCAGACACCGTGACCCTTCCCCCGTGCATTTTTTCACGTAGCTCCTAAAATCAAGGGCATTCTCTTAAATAACCCTGGTACTCAAAATGCTCATATTCAGAAATTCAATGTTGATATAATGACTAATGTACATACATTCCATGTTCCCTTTTAGCCAATTGTCCCAATACCCCCTCCTTCAGAAACACTGCTCTAAGAGTGCCTCGGAAGTAGTTCCCAGAAAGATTGGTGCCAGCCTGCGGTAAGATAAGATTTTCCTCGAGAATGCAAATTGACATTCAGATTCTTTCACCAACTCTATCTTGCCAGGGGAAAAAAATGTCACATGCACTAAACGTGTGCACAGTGACCCAACATTTACATTCTGTGCAAGCCCCTGATCTCGCGGACCTTTGGTGGACTGTCACCGACCCGCCCACATTTTTGCAGAGTAATAACTTTATAGGATCTTTCTCTCTCTCTCTTTTTTTTCTTGCTAACCCAGAATTCAATTCATGATCCAGTGGTCCTGTCTTTTTGGTCTCCTTTAAGCTGAGGCAATTCCAAGCCTTTGTCTTTCACGAAAC